>NW_026652279.1:166469868-166735690 GCF_009828535.3 Hylobates moloch
CTGGAGAGGTCATGTATAGCTGTTGCCATATCCACTCTGAGACTGCCATGCTGGAGAGGTCCTGTATAGCTGTTGCCATACCCACTCTGAGACTGCCATACTGGAGAGGTCATGTGTAGCTGTTGCCGTATCCACTCTGAGACTGCCATGCTGGAGCGGTCACATGTAGGTGTTGCCATCTCCACTCCCAGGTGAGCCCAGACTTCCAGCATCCCTGTCAAGGACCAGACACACAAGTGATGCCATCCTTGGTCCCTGACACGGAACTACCCACCAGCTATCTGTCTCTGAGTGAATGCTGTGAATCCCCGTAAAACAGAAGAATCACTCAGCTGAGTGCTGCCAGTTTCTGACCCACAAAATTGAGAAATGTGCAAATAATTGTTCTTTAAGTCTACCATGTGCTGTGGTCATTTGTAAGATAGCAGTAAATGACTGGTTTACCAGGAAACAAGTGCATTCAAACACTGCTTTTCAAATTCTAAATGTTGGCCCTTTTTCCTGCTTCTAATATAGAAACAACAAATTTAAGGAAAAGGGAAATCATGTAACAATGGTTAAAAAGTTACCATTGTCTGTGATCAGACAAGCTAATCACAATTCAAGCAAATAATCCCAGAAGAAAGAAATCATGAAATTGTATGTCTAAATAACCTTACACTGTAGCATAGCCACGTAGACTTCGAAACTGAAGCACTAGACCAAGAATGAAGAACTGAAGAGAAAGAAAATTGTCAGTGTTTACAGGGCACTAACCAACAGAGAGAGAGAGAGATTCCAACCTTAGGGAATGACCCTAAGAAACAGTTTCTCAAAACCAGGGTGAGTCAGAAACTGAACTTTCTGTAACCCTCTGTGAAATCTGTAAGAAAGATTCATTTTACTAGGAGCAATGAAATACTTAGGTTGGTTCTCAAAGCCAACTGATGCCAGGAAGCTAGTGGAGGGCTTCAGATCCTCCTGAAGAGCTCACTGGAATTCTCTGAATATGATTCTGTGGATCAGCCTACTCGGACTCAAGTAAACTGGAAGATATTTAAAAAATTAAATTAAATCAGCATCTTAGAATTCATAAAATCAAAGACAGAATTCCAGAGCAACACAGGGTTAGCCACACAGAATTATAACTACACTGGGATTATAGAGTCAAATTATTTGGCAAATAATGTATTTAACAGCAAATCAATTACTCTTAATTTAAATAACTCACTTTCAAGATAGGGTCAAAGAGGAGATTTGATGTTTTGGAGTTTGGAAAGTCTAGTGTAGCGGTTTGTTTTTGCTTGCGTTTTGTAATTGGGTTGGCATCGTAGACACGGCATCTCTAGAGGACCAGCTCCACAGCTTCAGAGGCATGGGGAGAACTTGGGAATAATTCAAAGGAGAACCACAAATAGGTTTAACACATTTTAAGAACTGTGAAGTAAGACCTAGCCTAGTAGGAAATGTAGTTCTCACTCTTAATAAACACGAAACTCAGAAATATGGCTAGGCATCAAATAGAAGTTCTCTGTGATGCTAGATGCTATCTTTCACACTCAGACCAGAACCGATGATGAAGCCCCCTGAGGCCCTGGGAGAGGGTCAGCCCCTACCTCCAGCTCTAATTTACCTGGATGAATGGCTCCTTCGCATTCCCGTGATCCAAATACCAAAGGAGATTTTCAAGAGGCAAACTGTAGGGAATTGAAAGCACCACCCAATTCATATCAGCCCACTCAGTTTTGGATCACACCCTTGGCAAGGCAAGACAAGGCAAGGCAGACTTACCAGGCAACGTGAACGCACTGATGCAGTATCTTACTGTAGGATAATTAGGTGGAGCATATTTTACAGGAAGACACCAGCTCCCACATACCAGCAGGGTTGTTTTTATGATAGCAGCTATTGAGTTGCAGTAATTCCTTCCTGACTTTCCTCATGGGCTTCCGTGATCTCCCTTTGGACTGTGTTTGTGGCCCAGTTATCTTGCCAACATTTCTCTCCTGCTACTCAAGTGACCTCCTTCTCAACTGTGGCTTTGCGAGACTCACCCTCTTGGCTCTGTACATTTAGGACAGTGTGGAAACAACCTTAGCTGCACTTCCATCACTGTGCCCCCCTGATCTCGGACAGTGCTTCTGCCCACTCAGTGGTTTCTGTGTCTGGACTTTCCTTTCCCTGATTTTTATCTCTGTCCAACTCTTTACTGTGTGGTCCAAAAATAAATAAACAACTGAAAACTTATGGACCACAATAGGAATATCTGCTGGAGAGATCATTTAAATTAAGCCAAATACCCTGTTAACTAGTTTCAAAAATATACTGTTTTTTTTTTCTTGCTTAAACCACTTTTAGGGAAGACTAAAGTTATAATGACTTTCAGCTTTTATCTTTGGCATTTAAAAATCTTAGTTTCCTTTAAAGCAAAATTAATTGAATTCTCATAATTGAGAATTTTACTTTATTTGGATTTCATTTGATCCATTCTATCAAAATGATCTTCCCAAATTTCGACTGACATCACTGCCCAGATTGTTCCTCTCTGCCTTTCCTTTGTACATCATCCCTGATGTCAAGTTGACCACAAAATCCTGCCCATGCTCTCTGACCTCTTTCCCCCAGCTCCATGAAACCAAGTCCTCTTTCACAATGACCACTGAAATTGGTGTCTTCTTGACTCTCTGTATTGCAATCTACTCTTTTAATAGCAGAATTATCCTTCTCAACCAAAATGCAATCTATCACTTTTCCAATTAATTTTGGCTACGCCTGTTCTTCCCCTAGCTCAAAAGTAAAGTCTAGATGTATTGGAATACATTTGGAAAATGTTCAAAGTCTGTTACCAACCACCCCATTTGGACACATCCTTGGCAATCTCTTCCATAAAACTTATACTTCACATCAAATGTTTTAGTCCATTTATGTTTCAATAAAGAAATACATGAGCCTGGGTAATTTACAAAGGAAAGAGGTTTATTTGGCTCACGGTTCTGCAGGCTGTACAAGAAGCATACCAGCATCTGCTTTTGGTGAGGATCTCAGGAAACCTACAATGATGGTGGAAGGTGAAGGGAAGCTGATGTGTGCAGAGAGAATGCAAGGGAGAGGGGTGAGGTGCCAGGCTCTTTTTAACAACCATCACTCTGAAGAACTGACACTGTGAGAATTCACTTATTAAGGCCAGAGTGGGACCAAGTCATTCATGAGGAATCCACCCTCATGACCCAAACACCTCCCATTAGGCCCCACCTCCAACACTGGAGATCAAATTTTAGCATGAGGTTTGGAGCGGTCAAATGTGCAAACTATTGCACTAATCTTCTTCCCTTACTCAAGTATCAAAATATGCCAAATTCAAGACCATGCATGGTGGCTCACACCTATAATCCTAGCACTTTGGGAGGCCAAGACAGGCAGATTGTTCAGGAGTTCAAGACTAACCTGAGCAACATGGAGAAACCCTATCTCTTTCAAACAAACAAACACACAAACAAAATATGTCAAATTCAGATAAATTTCCATGTCTTTGGTCAAACTATTTCTTTTTTTAGAATGTTAAGACCCAAATTCAAAAGTCCTATCTTTTCTGAAGCTTTTTCTAGCTACCTTTTGTAGGTATCTCTCATGTTTCTAAAGCATTTTATCCACACAGGCCAGAGCACTCATCACACAGTGCTGTAATCACTGCATTACAGAAGTCTTGTCATCCCACGACCATAAGAATCTTCATAATGGTTAGCGATCTTCACAGTGTAGCATAGAATGCATTATATTGCAGGGGCTGGATAAACACGTGGTGGCTGTCTTTTTCCTAAGTTTGATATATTCAGCTATATATGGGCCTCATTTCTTCCAAGCAATATAACAAATTTTATGGAACAGCCTATCAGTGCTGTTTGTCTTAAACAAGTCTGAGCCACGTCATCCTAAATTTTATTAACCCCCTATGCATAATACAGGACTTAACATATACTCGTGGTTAAGTATCGTTTTTCCAAAAAAGCGAATGAACGAGTTTTTGTCATAATTTTCTAAATTAAAAATTAGGTTTAAAAATGACACTATAAAAAATGAATTTCTCCATTAAATATGTGCTTCTAAAACAACATTGAGAATATATTTCTACTTCCAAGAAATTGTAGGTAAATTCATGAATGTTTTTACAGGTAAGTGTTAAAGCAAATAGTTACCTTTTCAATGTTTTACTTTTCTCTACCCAGAGTGTAAGCTAATAAAACTTATTTCCCAGTGAATTTTTCTGAAATTTGTATGCAGAAATTACTTCTTATTTTTTGAAACATAATCAATTATGTTAAAGCCTGGCCAACATGGTGAAACCCTGCCTCTATTAAAAATATAAAAGTTAGCCAGGCATGGTGGCGGGTGCCTGTAATCCTAACTACTCTGGAGGCTGACGTGGGAGAATCAAGGAGAATCGCTTGAACCATGGAGGTGGAGGTTGCAGTGAGCTGAGATCACACCACTGCACTCCAGCCTGGGCAACAGCATGAGAATTTGTCTCAAAATATATATATATATAATTTTAGTTTTCTACTGTGAAACCATAACAGTAGAAAATTTTGTATGATTGTTGTGTCTAAAATACATTTTTAAGTAGTACCTGTACATAAAATAGTCCTAAAGGTTAACATGTTTATAGCCTGCAAAATAATCAGGAAAAAATTAAGGATGCAAAAATACTAAGGTTATATAATAGTTCAGCTTTACTAGGAAATTTTAAATACTGGCAACAGCACAAATTGTTAATTTTGTAATCTCAACATATATCTGGGAGTAGATGATGGATTATTAAAATATGAACTTCAGTAAATTCCATCAAATATTTATTAAAAATATACTTGATGATAGCATCATCTGTTTACCACTTTGAAGCCTGGGTACACAGTTCCTTGTTTATATTTCGTTTGAGACAATATTCCTTTAAAAATTACTTCAATTCCACTGGTCTTTACCGTAGCCCACCTACAGACATTGCAACAAAGCCAGCTTGGCAAGCAAACTCCATTAGGAAGAAAAACATTCTTCTTGACATTTATGGGTTTATTTTTTAAGGAGAAATTAGAAAAGTTTCCAAATATGTAGAAATCCATTAAAAGAAATGGAGTGCTGGTGGCAGGAGTCGCTTTTATAGTATTGCCCTGTCGTTGCTTCACTGCTCTCACCACGTAAACCTTATTTCCAATTAGACAGAGCACCACAAGAATCAGAGAACACATAAACATCCTAAACACATACTGAATATGCCACTTCATATTTGCCACCAGCCTGTTACAATATATCTATCAACTACTCCAAGGAAGTAAGCCATGCTGCACTGCAGAGACGTTGAATAATGTCTCACTCAAACATCAAGTGCTTTAAAAACATTGCACATCCCTAATGCGGTAGATAAACATTTTATCTTTCTGCTTTTGATGGCATATGATTTTCAGGCTTTGATCTAATATAATTTAAGGTGTGTCAAGATGGATTTTGGCAGAGCAGCTAGTAAAAAGAAAGGTTTAGCACTTTGGTTCCTGGAGATGCACATCCCAGACAAGGGCTTTGGCAAGAGTGAGGATTGTACAGCCAGTTTGACTACAGGAAATAAAAGAGGTGCTATTTAAGGGAAAGAACTTGGGTTAGAATGGAATTGCTGCTGTAAAAGATGTTCAACTCACATTGCCATATGGGTTTTTTTGGAATGATGCCCATGTATATTAGCTATTTTCTTGGCACTGGGAACTGCATTTGGATCTGCGACATGCTTTTGCTGCTTTGAAGTTTTCTGAAGGTAATGTCATGTGGCTACATGTGTTCTTCACAGAAAAAATCATTGATGATTTTAATAATAGGATCTGGCTTAAAAATATCAAACATTTAATCTTTTGTCATGGAGTCTGCATCTATATATACAATTTAATACAGTTAAATATTGTAATTTGAGATTGATGTCTTCCACTAACTTACACGGACAGTGAGAGAAAAAACATGTCTTTTTAGTTTGGGAATTTACATAAAATAAATATAATATTTATCAAATTTCTGTAAATTTGAGAAATATTTCCATATTATAAATTGCTTCTACACAACTATATAAAAATAATTCTTAAGTGAATTCAGTGTCATACTGCAATTGGCATTAAAGGTTTACATTCAAAGGCAATACACATTCACTCTACCTTTATTCACTTACTCATTCAAAAAAATATTACTGAGCATATAGGCACGTACTAGGCACTTGATTTGCTTTGGGGGATCTTCTTACTCGTTTTGGGCCATTCTAATGAAAAAGCATAGATTAGGTGGCTGATAAACAACAGAAATTTATTGCTCATAGCTCTGGAGGCTGGGAATTCCAAGATCAAGGTGCTGGTAGATTTGTTGTCTGTTAGCGGCCCATTTGTAAGCTCCCACAGTGGAAGGAAAGAACTCTGGTCTCTGCTACTTAGGCCGTAGCAAAGATTCATAATCAAATTTTACTAAAGCAGTTAGATCCAACTCTTCTTTGCTGGATTTTGTTAGTGCCACAGCTTTTGGTATGTATGGGCCACTATAACGGAATACCAGAGACTGGTTGGCTTATAAACAGAAATACATTCAAGATTCCGGAAGTTAGGAGGCCCAAGATCAAGGTGCAGGGTCACTTGGTGTCTGGAGAGGAGCGGGATCACTTCCTGGTTCATAGATGGCCTTCTTGCTGGGCCTTCACATGGTGGAAGGAAGCAGCAAGAGACAGTGTTCTGGGGGCTCCTTTATGAGGGCACTCACCTCATTCATGAGGACTCTGCCCTCATGACCTAATCATCTACCCAGGACCCCATAGGTTGAAAAACACATATGAATGTTGGAGTGAACATGAATATTCATTTGATGGCAATACAACTTATATAGTACCAAATGTATAGAACTTTTTTTAAAATGTGGAGGTATTAAACAGTAAAAATAAGAGGATGGATTTTGTAGAGAGATTTGGATTTACATTCTCAATTGGTATTTGGATGGTATGAAAAAGGTCATTTAAGTCCCCAGAACTCTAACACAATCACCCCTAAAATGAACATACTTCACAACACTATTCCTTAATCTGTGCTGTTTATAACTGTGGAGATATTTGTATTTTAGCTGTTTTTGATTAAAAACTAAAATCAAACCAACCTTAAAAAATATATGTAATTCATGAATAATAGTACATGTGAAACAAGATTTGAAAAGTACAAGGTGTAGAAAAAGTATGAATCCCTCCAACCTTGGCTGCTTTTCTTCAGCACCTCATTTCTCTCCACAAGGACAATTATTTTCTTGAGTATCTCTCCAGAGATTACCACAAAATCTACACGTGAGTCTGCACATATGCATACATTTTCTCTATGCAAATGGCAATGCACTTGCAAAAATTACGTCTGGAATACAACTCCACATGGATTTTTAAGAATTGCCTTTTCCTTTCTAATGGATGCCCAACATTTCAATGAACTGGATCTCATAATTATTATCGAAATGCCTACTTACTGACCTGGATGCTATTTCTATGCTTTTAGCAATACAAATAAGGCTGTAGTAAGTATTCTTGCTCCTATTTAATTTCTAATGTGATTGTTGGATTATTAGACAATATAATTGTGAAAGAAATTCAAGCATTAGATTCAGTTATTATGTTTCAGCTTGTGAAGTTATTTCATTCTCTTTCATCTTACATTGCTGTTGATGAGAAATCAATTACTGATTTAAATATTTCTCCTATCATGCTAATTTCTTATGTTCTCTTTCTTTTCAAGGTTACATTAAAAATTTTCAGTTGATTTTGGTGTATTGCAGTTTTATCACCACCAAAATTTCTTTGTATTTATACTACTGAAAAATTGTTCCAATCATTGAATCTGAGTACTGGTGTCTTTCCTCAGCTCTGGAATATTCTCAGGCACTATTTTTTCAAACATTATTTCAACCCATCCTTTTTTCTTTTTTTTCAAGGACTCTAATTCAATATAAAGCCTAACCATTCATTCTGTCCTCCATGTCTCTGTTCCTCTGTTTTATTCTGTATAATTTCTTTGAGTGTCTTCTAACTCACTCATTCTGTCTTTATCTCTTTCTAATGTACTGTTAATTTCACCCATAGACTTTATGGTTTCAGGTTTTTAGATTTTATTTATAGAAGTTTCCTTTGATCTGTTTTAAATATTTTAGATAACCTAATACATAGTCCCTTGTTTGAGTGTATATACTTACCATTTTCCCTAAAAACATAGTATTTTTGTAGACTGTGTCTACAAATTTCAATATCTGTAAACTTAATGGGTTATTTGTGTTTATTCCCATTCACAGATAAATCACTGCCTATGCTTGGTGAACCTGTAGTATATGCTGCCCATCATGTTTGAAAACTGATTTGAAAAAGCTGAAGCCTGTGATGAAATCGCCTTATTCCAGAGATTAATTGACTTGTCCCTGTCACACTCAGGTTAGTGATATTACCAACCTGAGACCCTTAAGCAAAATTCATGGTTTGAGGGTAGCTGGACGTCCCAAGGCAATGTGCATCTGTGTTGCAAATCCTTGGTTTACTTTTGATTCAAACATACCTGAAAGGAGATCCTGAATTTATGCTTAATTTGGGTATAATCTTCTATTATATTTTCCAACTTTTGAGGGCTTCTTGCTTTAATTTCTATCCTCCTGATCTGACAAGTCACTCAATACAAAAATTCAATTTATTCTGAGTTGGAGACTAACCCCATGGCAAGACGAGTTTGTTTGTTCAGTTTTGGCTCAGCAATTCCTTCCTATCTTTCTACCTAAATTCATCTACTCCTTCTCTGTCATAACTCAAAAAATTAAAAACATATAAATAAATAATAACTGATTTACAAGCGGTGTGTAGGGGGAAGAATAGAAGTTGTCTGTATTACTAATGTCTCCACTCCAAGGAAGCCAGCTCAGAATGCCCCGTTACATATGTTAAAAACAGAAAGAGAATATAGAGCACCAAAATGGTGGATTTGATGGGGCAATGAAAGTATACCAAATTCTATGCGAACATTTTCTTGGTCTGTGTTATAAAATTGTATAGTTTTACTTTGGACTTGGATATCTTTCTTATTTTTTATTATAATTTTCCATTTTCTGTTTGACCATTCCCATACCTCTGAACATTTACTGTAATTAGGAGAGAAACTAAGAATATGTTTCTATAATGAACATATTCCCTTTACCATCCCTTACATAGCCGAACCAAATAAATGCACAAGCCAAGAATGTCCTCCATTATATGATAAACACCACAAAAACGGGAGCATGTTTATTTTCTCTGCTACCCTATCCTTCACGAGTGTCTGGTACCATGTAGATAATCCCAGTAGATATATTTTTTTAAAGTAAACTTGAGAGAGAAAGTAGGGAACGTGGACAATTAATATCTGTTCAAGAATAGAAAACTGAATACCAGCAGCAGGATAGAAAAGTTTTGTGTTGACTTTATTTCCAGATACTGTTACAAAATCTTGAATGCATATTTTATCTATATGTATGTTCTTAAATAGAATTCTCAGAGAATGATAGTTTTTAAAATCCCTGGCAATTTATTGGCTATAATAAAATGATGATAATCACCATGTCATTTTGGAATCTGTTTTTTTTATAAGAGGCCTTATGCATGAAACGTTATATTTTCCTATTTCTTTTTCACTTGAACATTCTGCTGTGGGATTTATCATTTCTACATCATAGATGAGGAGTCAGGAACACAGCACATGCTCTACAGTATCCAGCTATGAGCCAGGATCTGACCTCAGGATTTGTGTCTAAATTGCAACTCAGATTCAAACGAGAGGAACAGTTAGGGATTACAATAAAAATCTTTGTTTAAGAAAATATCACACTGCCAAATATATATATATATATATTTTTTTTTTTTTTTTTTTCTTTTTCTAGGCCTTGCTGGTATGGTTGGAGCAGGCTACCACAAGGAAAAACATGGGTGGACAGTTTGGTTTGCTCAGCAATTTATCAATTTGTTTGTATGTTAAAGGTTTTTGTTATTAATTTACACATTCCTTTAGAAATAAAGAAAAAAAGAAGGAAAGAAAGAAAGAAGAAAGAAAAAGAAAGAAAGAGAAAAGGAAGGAAGGAAGGAAGGAAGGAAGGAAGGAAGGAAGGAAGGAAGGAAGGAAGGAAGGAAGGGAGAAAGGAAAGAAAGAAAGGAAATAACTCTTCTAACCCGGGATATGGCTATAATCAAATGTCAGTCATGAATTTGCAAGCCCTAAGAAATGCCTTAATGTAGCATCATTAACTACTTATCCTAGATTATTATGCTGAGGACATTTACATTTTTTTCATTTTGGAAAAAAACATTTTGAGTACGGACAATCAAGAATTTATCTCAGATTTATGTTATTTTCCCAAAAAAGGTAATTTCCACTATGTTTCAAAATCAACTCTTAGAGCTCCTCAGTGACTGTGAAAATGGGTGTGTGTCTGTGTACTGAGTGGCACTGGCCATGTGTGCTAGTTAAAATAGCTGTCAGAACTTAACTCCTGAGCTGTTTTGCTTCCCTATGTTTAAATTGGCAACTTTAATGTTGCTTTACTACACTTTTGCATCTAATTGCCTAAAATTTTATATTAAGCAAAAAGTAATTTCTTTGGAAATATATGCATTCAAAAATATAGAGAGAATGATATAATAAAGAAAGAATTTGAAAAGGGCAAAAAGCAACTTCAGCCGTTAATGTTTAGCTTTTTTCAATTTTATTTTCCACTAAAATGACTTTCCCCTTATGACTAATTATAATTCCAGTTGAAAAATGTATTACTGAAGGGAATTTTGCATATTTTAGCCTAATCTTTTAAAATAATCTAATGACTGTTCTCATTCAAAAATAGTTTGAAAAAAATCTTTAAATTTAAATGTAATAAAATTAGAAGAAAATGTAGGCTTTTAGAAGAGTTTAGACTAGAATTCTCTGCTGATTCATTCAAAACAATAATTCTGTTTTAATTGGTTTCTCAGAATTCCCAATGATGTATTCGTTTCAAGGGAAGCCGCGTGAGTTCTTTTTGTTTACTAGTGTACCACTTAGTTTATTAAGAAGTTTTCAGGTGACCTAAAAGAGCTAATGCAGCTACCAAAGTGATTTCCCCAAAACTGGAGAGTAATCAAGAGAGAAGGTATATAGACCTCATTAATCAAAATAGATATGCTCTTACTTAAACATACTTGTCTGTAAGAAATATTGAGCCCCTCTAATACAATCAATATTATGCTAATATACTGAACATGAACTACATCGGAAAATTTACAAAGTTAAATTAGTGCTGATATTGAGATTTTTTTCCAAACTGTTTTTTCTTAAGTATTTTTAAGTAACATTTTGTTGTTTTTTTTTGTCCACTCGTTTTTATTCTGTTTCTGTATAACAAAACATATAAATATCCATGAGGAATATTCAAAATTATTTCAATTTTATATGAAATCATCAAGGCTTGACACCGCTTTTTTACAGCTGCTTAATACAGATGACAGTTCTAAAGTGTTTATTTCATAATATTTCATAATACAGGCTTGAGTTTAATTTGCTGACTGCAGTAATCAGGGTTAATAAATTAAATTTACAACAAAATGCTCTACTAAGATTTCAAAACTTTGGCTTCAAGTAAAGAAAGTTAGTATCCACTGCCCTGGATCTTTTCAATAGGTAATCCAGCTGTATTTTTTTAATATGACCATAGATTTAGCAGAGACTTTGGAGGTTATTTTGTCTGCGTTCCCACTCAATATAGGAATCTTTACAATTATATCTGTGATCCATGGCCACTGGCTCATTCCTTATTTCCAGTGATGAGAAAGTTAACTTTTCTTTTTTTAAACACATGGTTCATTATTAGACAGCTCTATTTTTATGATTCCTTTTTTATTATTTCACCAAAATAAAAGTCATTATCACTCTTCTAATGATACATTGTGCCTATACATTGTCAACAAGCAAACTCTAGCTCAGTTATTTCTATTGATGTGGGAGAACGTTTAAATGGCCCTTATTCAAATACATACAGAGTAAGAAAGTACGATAAAATACATTATTCCCTATGGATACACGAAGTTGGTCTTGAGAATTTAAAATACCACATTCTCACTTCTACCAACCTAATAAGGCAAAAGTCAACAATTTTGAGGGACAGCTCATCTGCTTTGTTGTGAGGAATTTGATTACCCATGAAGTGAGGAAACTAACAGAAGTTGTAAGGAATCTAGACTTGGTCATTGACTTTTTTTTTTTTTTTACTGCAGTGAGAGAAAAAGCAATTTTCCTCCCAACATGGAGACTGTGCTGGGAATATGAGCACAGAACTCTATGAAGCTCAGTTCAGTTCAGAATTTTACTTTAGCCAGCTTGCCTCCAAGCACGTGGCTGGTAAGCACCTATGGAAAAACTTTAGACCCTCTAAAGACCTGAAGGAAGTGATTCCAAGACCATCGTCCAGGACTTTTGTCAGGTAATAGGGGTGATAGTATTGGGCAAATTGTTTTTCTCTCTGTTTCATTTTATGATTTCTCCATCTAGTTGTTTCTGGTGCAAGAGTTTTGAGTCTGAGTTCCTGGAAGACAGCAACCGGGGTCTATGGCATCTCAGCATTTGAAAGGAGCTTAATGAGGTAGAACCTGGCACCCAACGCCCTCTTCTCACACTTTAAATAGAAAAGCTCCCTCTTCATATTTTTATTTATATGTTAGGCTTCCAAGTAAAAATGTGTTTCGGAAGAAGAATGCTGCTCCATTACACATTTGGAACAGCTCCTGCGTTTTCCTAGGAAGACTTTCTCTTTTCCAGATAGGGGAATCTTCTGCTACCACTTAAGTTCAAGGAACCTGAGTCAGAAACTGCATATAATTTCTTTGTTTATTATTGGCTTAATTGTCCAAATATATTCAAAGGAACAAGTAGCATGGCTCACTTTCCATTAGGTATACTTGTATTGGGCTGTTGTTGCATTGCTACCAAGCAGTACCTGAGACTGAGTAGTTTATAAAGAAAAGAGGTTTAATTGGCTCACAGTTCTGCAGACTGTACAAGCATGGCACCGGCATCTGCTTAGCTTCTGGGGAGGCTTCAGAGAGCTTTTGCTCATGGCAGAAGGCGAAAGGGGAGCAGGCACATCATACGACCAGAGCGGGAGCAAGAGAGAGTGGGGAAGGACAGCACCAAGCCATGAGGGATCCACCCCGATGACCCGAACACCTCTCAGCAGACCCCACCTCCAACACTGGGGATCACATCGTAACATGAGATTTGGAGGGAACAGCCAAACCATATCAATATTAATAATTAATTTTCACTTTATTACAGTTTTGATAGAATGCTATACAGAGACTTTCCTTTCATGTAAACATACTTTATAGATTCTCCTTTCCTCTTAGCAAAACTGCAAACCATATTTAAAAAGTAGAAAATCCAGAATCGTTTTTATAAGCAAGACACCTGGAGGCTTAGAATTTAAAATTAAGAAAATAGTAAAAGCCAACAAACAAAAAACCAAAGAAGTACCAAGTACAAAAACTCCCCTATTGGAAGACCAGGAGAAAGACAATAAAAATACATTTGCATTAAAATATTTGGCTTCAGATTAAATATGGAGTGAATATTCAGGGTGGTAGAAAATTCTGTTTTATCTGAACCCATTCTTTTATCCTTAGCCTTTGCTTTCTATTGTTTAAAGACGATGTTATGTAGGATAGACTGACTGTGGAGACAGAGCAGAACCGGCATGAGAATTTCTTCCATGCAAGCCTGCATTCCTGTCATGTTTCTGTGGGTGCCTTTCAGAATACAGTGGAAACAAAAACAGCAAAGTGACTCACTCCATGATAAATGAATGTACCCAAAAACATGAACCCGTATACCAGCCAGAATTACTGACTCAGGCTTGTCAAGAAAAACATGAAAGAAAATAGGAAAGGGTTTCTTACGATGCCAACTTAATCAAAAGCTTCAAACATGATAATAAAAGCATTTGATGAAAAAGAAAATAAAGACGATAGCTGTTTTCCTGACTGGAATGAGATAAAGTTTGGAGGAAATCTGGATTCTGCAATTAGAGGGTGTAGCTATTTAGTTATGTTTGTGAAGCAAAATCAGGTCTTTGTAGTGAATTATAATGCTGGTACTTACCTCTCTGTTTACATAGCACTTGTAAAATAAATAGAATTACTATTTTTAAGAGTATATCAATTGAGCTCAACTAGAATTGGCTCCAGGGAATATGCAGCCATTCATCTCTAAAGTTGCTTAGTTACATGCACTCCTGGATTTAAAGGAACTATTCCTCTGTACATTGATCTCCTGTTGGGAGAGGAGAGAATCAGTTGAAGACAAAGGAATTTAGTGCACCTCCAGAGATACGACTGTAATGAAGGTAACTGATGAAGCATTTCTCATCCTTGCTTCTTAATTCGAGGAATTGGTTTGAGCATGAATTGGGAGAAAAGCTAAATTAGAAGTTGAAGTCACTGTTTTCATGGTATATTTTTGCAAGTCTGTTAGATAAACAGTGCTACCTTAAGGCACAGGTATGGAAGAGAAGGGTTTTCCCTCTTCTGTATGGGATCAGGTATTACTGGCCATATCTACTCATTGGCTTTGGGAACCTGGGAGCCAGCGGCACTTTTAACTAAAACAGGACTGTTCCTATGAAACCTCAAAGAAACAATGGAAAGACAGAAAGTAAGAGCAGCCAGTAGGAGACACTATCAAGAAACTGTCAGCACAAGTAGAAAATCTGCAGGGGCACTGGAGCCCTCTAGACACTCTGGTCGGTCATGTAAATAGAATTCTACGGTTTTAACAAATGTCGGTACCTTTCTGTGTAGACGTTCTGTGATAGCTAATTTTATCTGTAGCACCCAGAAATGTGGTTAAACCTCAGACGAAGTGTTTCTGCGAAGGTATTTTTCAGATGAGATCCACATCGAAATCAGTAGACTCATTAAAGCAGGTTGTCCTTTATAATGTGTGTGACTTATCTAATCAGTTGAAAGCCTTAAGAGAAAAAGACTGAGGTTCCCCGAGGAAGAAGGAATTCTGGCTCCAGCTGCCTTTGGACTGGAGGTGCAGTGTTGAAGCTTCCCTTGTCTTCAGACCTGCCTGCCTGTCCTGAATATTTCAGATTTGCCAGCCCCATGATCACATGACCCAGTTCCTTAAATTAAATGTCTCTCATTTGTGTGTGTGTGTGTGTGTGTGTGTGGTGTGTGTGTACATATGTATACATACACATCCTATTGGTTCTTTTTCCTCTGATAAACCTTGCCTAATAGAAGTACTATGCATCAGACGCCCGACACACTTCATCTCTAGCTTTTAACAGCCTGCCAAAATATCTATTATGTACCACCACTCTTTCTTTATGGACAAGTAAATTGATGTTCAGAGAAACTAAGCAACTTGACCAAGTCACTGGTCTAATAAATGATGGAGTGGAATTCAAGCTGTAGGTTTTTCACTCCAGGATCTGTGCTTTCCCTATCTGCTACGTTTAACAAATATTTTACAGAACAAGTGTTTGTATCTCTGCAAAAGTCCCTAAAATGCGTATCTTTATTTTCACATAGGCTATAAATATCCTTTATTAGATTAGTCTGCGTAAATTATTGTTATTCATTCCAGAAATTTACCAAAAGATGCCAGAATATTAAGCAAAAGCAAGTTAACAAGATAATCCAATAAGCAGATGACATTTTTCTTCTATATTAACAACTGTATATGGGAAAATTCTGCTATGAGAATCTAATCAAAAGCTGCTAACAGACTGCAGAATAGGTACAATTACCTTCACAGTTTGTTAGTTAAAATTATCTTTTGAACCTTTATAGAATGAAACATCTATGGAAACAAGCAATATTCACAGAAAAAAATAAGCTTTTTAAACATATTATGTACTATCTCAAATTATCTGAATCTCTGTGAAAGTCTCTGATGTTAAAACTTCATTTAAATTCCATGAATTAAAATATATTATAATAAATGCAAGTGACATGGTCAACTGCAGCCAGGAGAAATATATGTATATTGGCCTGCAGCCCATATTAGAAAATTGTATATTATATAAATATATACAATTTTATTTACATAATATATATTATATACATATATTCTATTTCATGAGTGGAGGTAAAAACACAAATGTACGGGTGTGTGTGTGAATTTCCTATTTCATGAGTGGAGGTATAAACACGATTGCATGTGTGTGTGTGTGTGTGTGTGTGTATTTCCTATATCATTAGTGGAGGTATAAACACAAATACGTGTGAGTGTGTGTGTATTTCCTATTTCATAAGTGCGGGTAAAAACACAAATGTACATGTGTATGTGTGTGTGTGTGTATTTCCTATTTCATGAGTGGAGTTATAAACACGAATGCATATGTGTGTATGTGTGTGTCTATATTTCCTATTTCATGAGTGGAGGTATAAACACGAATGCAAATGTGTGTACGTGTGTGTGTATATTTCCTATTTCATGAGTGGAGGTATAAACACGAATGCGTATGTGTTTGTGTGTGTGTGTGTATTTCTTATTTCATAAGTGGAGGTATAAACATGAAAGCGTGTGTGTGTGTGTATTTCCTATTTCATGAGTGGAGGTATAAACACGAATGCGTATGTGTTTGTGTGTGTGTGTGTATTTCTTATTTCATAAGTGGAGGTATAAACATGAAAGCGTGTGTGTGTGTGTATTTCCTATTTCATGAGTGGAGGTATAAACACGAATGCGTATGTGTGTATGTGTGTGTGTGTGTATTTCCTATTTCATGATTGGAGGTATAAACACGAATGTATATGTGTGTATGTGTGTGTCTATATTTCCTATTTCATGAGTGGAGGTATAAACACGAATGCATATGTGTGTATGTGTGTGTGTCTATACTTCCTGTTTCATGAGTGGAGGTATAAACACGAATGCATATGTATGTATGTGTGTGTGTCTATACTTCCTGTTTCATGAGTGGAGGTATAAACACAAATGCATATGTGTGTATGTGTGTGTGTTTGCATTTCCTATTTCATGAGTGGAGGTATAAACACGAACGCATATGTGTGTATGTGTGTGTATATTTCCTATGTCATGAGTGGAGGTATAAACACAAGTTCAGTCAGCACTTTACAGCTAACGAAGTCCCTTGATGGAGGCAGGTTCTCAGGAAAGTTTGACTGAGTGGCTGAATGATACATTTCTGTGGACACGCACTTCTTAGTTGGAACAGAAAATGAAAACCCAAGGCACAGTGGATTTTACTCCTTCCTACTTTTAACAAAAATTGCTTTGAAAGGAAACAGATAAGTGTATAAATTTAAAAGACTTTAGTGAGTTTATGTAATATACTTTTTATTTTTATCAAAATGTGATGTTTATATAAGAAATCATAAATTTTTCAAGATGCTTAAAATATTTAAAATACCTTAAATACATAACTTAGAATCATGAAATATATATATATATTAAGAGAAATGTAATTTTCAAAGAATGCCAGTTAAAAAATAAGAAGAATATGACAAAATTAGAAATATCATTATTTTTCAATACATAATAATAACTGATTTTACCAAGGACCAATTATTAGATGATAAAAACTACTGGATGAACATTTTTAGGAAGAAGGATACTCACATTGCCATGAGGCGACAATTCTTCCCTTATCATTTATCACATACATATATATATTTACTGTATAAACATAATATTTGTGTGTATAAATATAATATTGTGTGATACATATACATATATATTTACTGTATAAATATATGTGTGTCACACATATATATACACACACATATATACATACATATACACATACACACACACATATATATATATATACACTCACACATCATATATATACACACACACATACCCTCCTTTATAATGGAGTCACTTGGCAGTCACCACCATAACCAAGTCATTAAACCAGCATCATCAGTAATGGAGCAACATAGAATTATGTGCCTAATGTTCTAATGCCTTAAGTACATAATATCACCTACATAGTATTCTTACTATGTTTTACTTGCTGCTTAACAGAAGAAATGTTTTACTTGCTGCTAAACAGAAGGAAACAATGAGACAAATTCAGAACGCAGGACATTCTAATGATAACTCCTCTGGATTCTTCAAAAATTCAGTTACGGAAACCAAAATAAACCAAGTCACCACACAGACAAACATTCTCTTTCCATGAAAGAGAATATAGATATTAGAAACAAAACAAAGCAAACCAAACTACGGTAAAACCACACGTTACAGTATGAGTAAGTCTATGTATTGGATAACATTAACTTATTACCGACTTTCTTATACATGATCGATATTGTCATGATTTCTAGAGTAAACATAGAAAAGGATAGAAAAGGTAACACATCTGTGTGTGTATGTGTAATATACAGACAGAAAGACAGATACAGAGATGTAGCTAGGTAGATAGATGGATAGATATAGAGATAATGAGGGAGAAAAAAACAAATGTGGTAAAATTTGTAACTGGTGAATTTAATTGAAAGGTATTCACTAGTATTTATTATACTTTTGGTTCTATAAATTTGAAACTTCTCTGTAGATTTGAATTTTTTCAAAATTGAAATCTTGGCTGTGGTACATAGCTTTTCCCCTTTCCCTTCTATAAATAAAGAATCTGAAAGCAATGAAAACAAAGAGGCAAGGTATCCAAACTGAAAGACAGAAGGAAGAAAATCTACTGAGAACCTTCGATGTGTTTGGTGACTTCACATACATTTTAGGAAAGAAATGGTTGAGGACTCTGCAAAGTATTCCCCCAAAAGTTCTCTGCATTTGTGGGTGGTAAAGCTAGCACACACTGTTTGTGAAGTCTGGTCAGGAGTTGGAGCAGAACAGCAGAAAGCAGTGCCTTGCGGTGCCCCATCCACCCACCATCTCACCACTGGACAAAGTAGTGAAGGGGTGGGAGTTATTAGGTGCACTGGAGTTGGCAGCTCTTAGAGAGCATGAAGCTAAGTCATTGATTCAGTTGGTATCACAGCAGCATATTCTGTCCCTGCTGTCCTCAGTGAGGTATGAATGCCTGTGTCTGAATGGCCATAAAGGGCATCATGGAGAACTGAGAGGGCAGAATATTAATAACCATT
Organism: Hylobates moloch; assembly: GCF_009828535.3. NCBI lineage: Eukaryota > Metazoa > Chordata > Mammalia > Primates > Hylobatidae > Hylobates > Hylobates moloch. The sequence continues at coordinate 166,489,007 of NW_026652279.1, forward strand.
CCTGTATCTGGGAAAAGATGACTCGGTTGAATTGCACAGCTACTAAGAAAGTTCATCATTTTAGATAAGCAAAATCTGCTGAAGAGAAAAAGGATTGTAATGATGACAAGCAGCAAAGAATCCCTTTAGATTTTGGTAGCCCTCCAATTCAGAGCCATCTATCAACACAGCCTTCAAAATAAAGAATATACTCATGCTCATAAAAGCTAGAATCAAAATATCAGAGACCACGTGGAAGGGATGTTATTACTCACAAGTACGTTGGGATTTCAATTGATGTAAAGAATGGCTTACATTGTTATCCATTTAATGAGAAAATTTACAACTTTAATGGTCACTTTGGGTCAGATCCAAACACTTAGACTTCTTTGTAGTTTAGTTTAGTGTTTTTTATTGCTTTGTTTTGTTTTTACTATTTGTGTTGTGATTTATACAAGTTGATTCACAAAGGTTATTTAATACTAATGGAAGTTGTCCACTATTACTGAAAATTCATTAAGTATTTATCAGCTTAGGGCTCTTAAAACTTAGAGAAAAATCAAAGAAAAACTTAAAAGTTTCTCAAGAAAATGCTACACATACCCACCTTTATAATGGAATCACCTCTCTGAAATGACTGACCCTTTTTCTGTTTATTTCTCAGATCTTGTATCAGAATGCCACAGAAATATTGTAATCAGCAGTGCCATAGCACTGAAAGCAGAAGACTTTTTGCATTGCCATCTCAAACATCAAGCCAAGAGACCGTTTCTTGATTTAAGGTAATACTAAAAAAAAAAGCATTGAAAATATCATATATTTCAGACTTACAGAATTGAAAGAGATTAGATTACACTATATGGTAACTGGCCCAGTTTCTTCAGTGACCTCATTCACCTACCTGAATTTCCTAGAAGTACCAATTAAATGGGGTCATTTTTTATTTTATTTAGTTGTGTTATATCACTGGAAATCATTAATAACTGACAATATTGACAATTTTTCTACATTATGTTTTAGAACTCTTGTCCAACTCTGAGATTATGGTCCATGGAAGTGCTTCTTTAAAATAATTCATTCTAAAAAAATAGCAGTTGATACTATGGTAATTTTTTTTTAATCAGATACCACAGTCCGGTAACAACGAGCTCATAAATGACAACATTCCACTTTTAGGCTAGAGATAATATATATATATATTTTGTACTGGCCAGATTTAGCTACCAAAATCTTTAATGTCATTCTAAATATCTATAAATACATATATGCATAAAGTAAGATTGATTGTAGATGAATTTAACTATTAAACAAACCTGACCTACAAATGCCTAAGTAGATCTAAAAACTCCCATAAAATAATGAAACATAGATGAGAAAACAGGACAAAAATGCAAAAGTAGTCAGCATAACGCTCTGCATGATTGTACCTCTTTTATTACCTTTTAATGAATTTTGTGTGTGTGTGTGTGCGTGTGTGTGTGTGATGGAGTTTCACTCTTGTTGCCCAGGCTGGAGTGCAATGGTGCGACCTCAGCTCACTGCAACCTCTGCTTCCCAGGTTCAAGCAATTCTCTTGCCTCAGCCTCCCTAGCAGCTAGGATTACAGGCACCCGCCACCACGCCCCGCTAGTTTTTTGTATTTTTAGTAGAGGCTGGGTTTCACTATGTTGGCCAGGCTGGTCTTGAACTCCTGATCTCAGGTGATCCACCCACCTCGGCCTCCCAAAGTGATGGGATTACAGGTGTGAGCCACCATGCCCGGCCCATTTTAAGAAATTTTCATCAATTTATTCTCCCCATCCGATATTATTACCATTTCCCCTCACTTCCCTCAAACAACTAACCAACCAACCGAACAAAAGCAAACAAAAACCACAATGTCCATCAATTCCAGGGTCAATTCAGTGTATGGGAATCAGTCATCCTTAAAATAGAAAGAGTGGAGAAGGTGGAGAGGGTGGTTTTCACCAACTGGGGCAGTGGCTTCTGATGCTGCCACATAACGTTGTGGAACATGGAGTCCACACATCCTGAAGAACACTTGGTCTTTCCACTTCAGTCCCCAGAGAAGAGTGAAGTCACTCTACACTTGGGCTCAACAATTAAAATTCTTTGAGTTTATATTCAATCATTTGCGCATGTTTTCCCAAAGAAAGACTTCATGCCAGAATGGCCAGTGCTTAGGGATTTCCAGAGTAAGCAACACTTTGGCCAGAAAAAGCCTTTTCTTAGGATGGTCAGAGCTTGTGTTGAAAACTAGTATCAAGCCACCCTTGTTATTAATGTTACCGTCCTTGTGAATTCTCTAAATGCTCCTGGAGTGGTACTCTCAGAATAGTTTGTCGACTGCCATTCTAGTCCATTCCATCACTTTCCCAAGCTTTGTGTTGGGGTCACAATCACTTTCCTCCCTGAGGATCCCTGTGTCAATAAGTTATCTACTAACCCGGGATACTCAATGAAAAACACCAAAGATCACGTGCTCTTCTAGATGTAGGTAGATCTATTGCTACCGAGATTGCTCATGTGATTCTTCCCCCCATTCCACTAATAATAACAACTTATTCCAAGACGTCTCTCTATGTAAACTTTTTAAGATGTTGGCGCACATATGTATATATATATATATATTCAAAATATAATATGTAATATATATTTATATATAGAATATGGAGGTTGGCATGAAACTATACATACTTGAATATATATATATATATACACATATATTTAATACATATCTTATTTCCATTTCCTCAGATATCCAATTATTTAAAAGTAGAAAGGTAATATATCAGTGGTAAGGTTAACACCCAACATTATTATCCATGATATTATGCAGCTGCTAGAGGTTGGCTTAAAAAAGGAAGCCTTCCTTTCCTAAAAGAGATAGGCAGGATGCAAATGCAGTTACTCGCAACTTGTGTGATGTCTATAAAGAAATGAAACTGTTGTTTAGGTAAAAATCAGCTTTCCTTTAAAATGACAATATGCTTATATAAAGAGGAAACAATAAGTGATAGAGTGGATGACATCCTCAGGTATAATCTTTCAATGGGTGCAAAAAGAAATTTCATGTGATATAATCTATAAGGGTATACTAAAATGATTTATGTAGAAGTTAGCATTTTGGGGCATAAATAGCATGTAATTTGTCAATCATGTGAAAGGACAGATTTTCAAGGTCAGTAGTTCGAGACCAGCCTGTCTAACATGGTGAAACTCCATCTCTACTAAAAATACAAAAATTAGCCGGGCGTGGTGGTGCATGCCTGTAATCCCAGCTACTTGGGAGGCTGAGGCAGAGGAATGGCTTGAACTCAGGAGGCAGAAGTTGCAGTGAGCCAAGATTGCACTCCAGCCCGAGTGACAGAGCGGTGAGGCTGCGTCAAAAAAAAAAAAAAAAAAATATATATATATATATATATATATAGTAATGAGAAGGACTGGGGATTTTGCCTTTCTGGCAAAACAAAAAATGTATCTTAATATGGATATGTGAATTCTAGTAGGAGGCAATGAGAAGACTCCTGGGACAGAGATCAAGAAAAGTTTAGTAACAGCAGTATCCAGAGTATCAACATTTTGTTCCCACACGGCAACACAAAGAGGATCATGTGAAACCATAATTTACAAGGGGCAAGGGAATTTACAGGGGAAGAGGAACCTGAACTTAGGGAACCTGAATGTTTTATAATGGGGAGTATGTTTGCACCCTGTTCCACAGGGAGAAATGATTCTTCGTTTCCAAGGATGTTTGCTATATAAACATCCTCAAAAGAGAATCGAGAACAAAAAGGTGGTCAGTGCCTGACTTGCAAGATGTGCAAAAATCTGAAAGACCAATTTTCTCCCAGTAAAGATATGCTGGGAGGATGAAAAATAAGCTAAAGAAAATTTTCACTCTAGATAAGAGGAGTCAAAGGAAGATTAGAAGGGATGCCTGGAATGTGTCAGTTTTGGTCTACTGTAGATACATAATTAGCTTAGACAGCTATGTCGTGTACCAGTATGTCCACTACAATACTATCATTAAAAGATTAATGCCTCTGCTAATTTATGGTAAATCTTTATAATTGTCCAATATAATATTGAGAAACAGCACTTGTCTTTGCAGTTAAATTAATATAGACCATTGATTCTCACCTAAGTATGATTTGGCAATTTCTAAAGATATTTGGGGTTGTCACAACCAGGAGTACTATTAGCAGCTGGTAAGTAGAGGACAGGATGCCCCAAATCCTACAATGCACAGGACAGCTTCCTAAAACAAATAATTATTCCACCTAAAAGCCAATGATGCCAAGATTAAGAAACCCTAATGTATATATGCCTAAATTCAGGAATTGTATCTAAGTTCAAATCGTCTTGGAAAATATTGTTTGAACTACATGATTACTGAGAAAATTTTAACTCAGAGGGTTTGCATTTGTTTTAAGTAAACAAATTATATTTTACTCTTCATTTTGCTCATCAATCACTTAAAAATCATTTCTAGAAATATTCTGGATATAGTCTGATTGCACTAATTTAAAAAAAGGTTAGTCTTCAATTCATAATTATATACCCAGTTAGTAAATACACACTTCAATGGAATGGAAAAAAAAAATCAGATTTCATGCTCAATCTTTTGGAGATAGACTCCTAGAACCATCACTTATCAGCTGTAAGACTTTGGGAAATAATACAAGTTATTCGACCCTCCTGTCCTCAGCTTTCAAATGAAATAATTGTAATACAAATGTTAAGACTGGCTGCACAACAACATTATGAGTGTTAATTAAAATAATGGAACGGTAAAGCGCTTTGTAAATTCTAAAGCTACTAATATCAGCTGTTATGTTAAAGGCATATGTTTTTCTGTTTCTTTTTTCTTTTTTTTCTTTGACATCAAAAAGGCTATAATGATAAATGGCCTCTTCTCCTTCTGTAGGATCACTGATTTTTGAAATCCTCAAGAATTGTAAGAGTAACCTTTCTATTCTTCTTCAGTGAGTTTTAGTTTACCCTAATTTGAAGGCCAGGTATGTCTCACTGTATAGAAGAATCTGTCAAAAATTAGGATCGCATTTGATGTCACTTCTGAGCAACACGTTTCATGAAAGGTCTGAGAACTGATTTGGCAAGCCTTTCAAAATGGGAAAATTCAGGATTAAACCTGTATTGGAGCCTACCGAGGGAAGTAGAGTTACATATGTAGTTTTCATCTGCTTGTGAAATAACTTTTCCTTTTTCATTCCAAAAGAAGTAATGTATTGACTGCCTTATGGATTTGATTAATAAAATGCATCTTGCTCAAATCTAGTTTTTACAAGAGGTGATGGTAAATCCCTTTAAAGGAGGGTTTTAAGGCTATGGCTGAAATGACTTAAGGGGACTAAGGCACTGAATCGTAAAACCTTACCTGAGATTTTTCCTAGGTTAGAGACCAACGTTTTAGATACAATTTTGTTGGTGTGGGTATAAGAATAGCATACACTGCTTGAAAAAAATTATACTAGCTGACCACAGAATTTCTGTGTTACTTATACTGGATAACCATAAATATTTAAGAAGTGCCTAAGAAGAACCTAGGGTTCCAGTTTCAGAATTATCTTGAAAAGAATCCAATCATCTAATCTGTTTCAAGGATGGTTCTAGCCTAGGTTGTTGATTACATTGAGTACCAGCATACATTTACATAACAATGAAACAGACTTGACTGTTTTTTCCAGCTGTGCAGACCTGTAAAAGTATCATGCTGATGAATTTGATTGACATTTAGTGAGGAAAGTTTCTTCCCGTCATTCCACCATCAACTATGGATGCCACCTGAATTTACAATGACCCAATCTTTCCCTTCAAATATTTACACTTGGGGAGCCATTTATGCTCATTAATAGGATTGGACAAAATAACAAATAAAAAGATGAGGATGAAAATTACTCACATACTTAGACAAATTGACCTAAATAGAAGATAAAAGCTTGTTTAAAGTTCTTAATTTGTGAAACTGTTTTCAAAGAGTACATCCATTGCTTCCACTTGCACATAACAAAATTGAAATACAAGCAAAATGACAATATAGATAATAGAATTCACTTAAACCATTTATTCTCAAAGACAAGAACTTCCTAGATATTCATAGATTACAGAACTCACTTGGACAATTATACTCAAGAACTTACCAGTTTCTTTTGAATACTTCCATAGTTCAAAGGAAATAGAATCTTATTTTATATAGTCTTTTCCAAATTGCCTAATCATGAACTCAAAAGAATTGAACTGATTAAATGGAAACTAACTAATTCTGAATTATTCAATATACTTCACATTTACGGGATCAAAATCTGATCCAAATAATGATTCATATGAATCAAAAATATTGATTAATAAAAATATCTCAGATAAAATTCTGTACTATTCCTTATAGAAGTGTATTACATCAAGGAATACCCTTTAAAATTTTTTGAATAAGTCTTAAGTCTCATAACTCTGCAATGTAATAATTTATCTTTCTCATTGAGGTTTAGTTAATAGATAAGGACAATGATTATGACGTATTGAGGTATGAAAAACATACTACTTATCTATACAAGGAAAAATGAATTTTGCTTCCACATGTCTTATTTCAAACCACTTTTTAACATGCATTTCTTCATAGCTACATATATATTTAACCTTTATGTCCTAAATAGGTTAAAAAGAAGTTGTAATTCGATTTCATTTTGTTTTTGTTTACGGAGGCCTACAATGTCTTCCTAGAGCACAAAAGCAAACAGAACTCAGAGCCCCTCCTTTGCAGTCTGAAACAGACCTGTGGCTGGCTCCATGGCGGCTGTGCCACAGAGGTAGGGCAGCTGGCGCCTATGCTTTTGAACCCACCTGTCCTGATTTTAACAATGTCAGCCTTGAGACCTGAACTCAGGCCTGGCCCCTAACTTTATGGAAAGCATCAGAAACGGTATTTATAAAATCTGCATGCTGCTGGGACATTGAAATCGAAGTAATCAAAGCCCAGTCTGTGGCACAGAGGGAAGTAATATTTACATGTAACTATACCGTTACTTCCCAAACTACTAATTCGGTAAGTACGCTATTAAGTGCAGCTTTTAGAGTGAAGACAGTGATGGAGACTGATACAGAGAACAGATAAACATTGAAAAATCTTAAAAGACTACGGCGAAGAATTTAGGTACATTTAATGACAGATTAGCTCTGTGGAAATATGAAATTAAATAAGGAGAACATAATGATTATATCTTAAAATTGAAACTTCTGCATATTACAATAGGAAAATCAGCAATAAATAGTCAATCATCAGGATGTTTAGATAAATTCTAGAAACCTAGCATTTATTTAGTTTTGTTGATTCTTAGACCAAATTATTTATGTAATTTTGACATATGTACTCCGGAATTAGAGATGCTTACATCTGAATTAAGTTTATTGTAAAGGAGGTTCAACGTCTTTAATAGGAAAAAAGATAATAAATATTCTTGTCTTGAAATGTAATTAGGTTTAAATGTGATAGTGTATGAATGCAGCAAGTGTCACTTTCTTTCCTTTCAAATATAACAGATATTCAATAATACTAATAGAGCATTTTACCATTTTACCATTTCCCTAAAATATTTGAGCATGTTATTCATTGGTAGTGAAAATTTTAAGTCTTCAATACGTTTAGGAAATAGAATAAACAAATCTATTAGAAAAAAATAAAAAATAAAAAGAGCTGTATGCCAATACCATTGTATGTTCTATTAATATATTTTATGTTTGCAGTAAAGTCTTGCTAGATAGTACCTACTACTCATAGTACAGGAATTATGCAATGAAATATCAAACTAGCTCCTCTACTTTAGGAGCCCAAATCAAAACTTCACAGCAACAGCAATCAAAACAACCTTTTGAGCCTGTGTATCAAATTGTTTCCAGCCTGTTGGGGTGAATGGTGTATGTAGATTAGGGGCCCTTCAGGATCTGCAGGTGCTGGGCCAGCTCCTACCCTCTGAGCTTTGTATAACCTTCATAGTTACAGGGAACTTCTCATGAAGGTGAGCAACGGAGGAGCTGAGAAACCCAAAAAGAGGAAGGAGTGAACGGATGACGTGGGACCTTACTCTGTGTTGCATCCCCTGGCAGAGCAATTAAAGGTAAGGTGAAGGCCAGACTGGAGCTCCACCCAGGTCAAAATCCCCCCACCGCATCAACCAGCATGTTCGACTGGCAAATTTTTCCTTTATCAAATATTTACAAATTAAGGGAAGGCTTACCTTCAAGTAAATTGCTTTATTTAGTTAAAACCTAGCAAAAATCAGTAATACTCAGAAATTGGGAATTCCTTGACTGGAAGGTGAAGCTGAAGGACATAGAGCCCTTCCAGCCATGGGTGGGGAGTTTTGAACATTTGAGAGCAGCCTTTGAGCTCTGTTCTCCAGAAGCATAAAGGAGGAGCCAGAATGGGAGAGAAGAGAGCTTTGAACGTTTTTACAGACAATTCCCCTCAATACACACACACTTTGTAACAGAGACAACTGGTTCAGTATCATATGTGTCGCAAATTTTAAAACCTTAGTACGGATTTGTTTCAGATTTAATACACTGCATATTTATGTTCTCAATCTTTGGTCATTAGACATGAGTTTGACAGTCATTACTAAGTCCTAATAGTTAAACAAAAGAAAATGAATGGATATATTCTTTAATTATAAGATCATTTTCCTAAACGAAAATGAAAATCCCCTGGAGTTTCTGGAATGTCTTTTAAAAATAATTTATTACGGCAATGAACCAGACTTTCTTGCAAAGAGCCTGGTGATGTTTGTGTACCTTTGCACTTTTTTTTTTTCCAACCTTTTCTGGGCCTCTCGGGCCCTCTTTAGGGTCTGAATACACAAACATATTTTGCACATGTGGGTGTTAGGAAAATGCTATTTGATGATAATGATGATGATTTCCTGAAAGTAAGGGTTGCTCATCAGAGGAATGTGTGACTGTTGGAGGCTTTTGATTAGTTTCTCTTGATCTCTTTTAAAAATAGGATGGTTTTGCTCATCTGTATGGGATGGTAAGAGGGAAGGGTACTCTTGTCTAAAGGCAGAAAAAGGATGATCTGACTTCAAAACCCCTTCTAATTTTATGATTCTAAGAAGTAGGATCATTTATTCTGAAGAAAAGGCTCAAAGGTTTAGTGTGTAGAAGATGGTGACCAGCTGCTCTTTACTCACTGATTACAGAAAAGGAAATGTGTTTAAATTTGAGCATGAGAGATTGAGGCTTTGAGGGAGGAATTTCCCAACACCAAGGCTATGTCAAAATCAAGGACAAAAGGAGTCAGAAAATGAATCAGTACCTGTCCCCAAGTAGCAGTCTCCTCAAGGTCGAAGAGAACCCTATAACGAGCAGAGGAGAGTGCACCTGTATTTTGTTTCTCTTTCTGTCTCTCTCAACATTAGTCTAGTCTTAATTTAGGAAAAATTATAGCGCTGTGAATTGTTCATACGAATTCCTGAAGAGCGTGGTGATTTATCTGGGCCTTCCAATGCCTGGGTTAATGCTCATTAATTTGCATTTGTTAAGAGCTACCCAAGAGTTTATGAGGTGCAGCTCGGGGCCACTAGAAGAGGATTTTAATGTGCTGTTACATTTCTATGACTCTGTCGCTTAAGAATGACCATGTGTTATGAATTGTACTAATTTTATTAATTACAGATGTACACACGTAGACATTAAAATATTATATTAAAGTCACTGCTCTCCCAATCTTCCACATTAGGTAAAAGTATATGAATTCAGATTTTTTAAAGTGGTTTTGCTTGAGGTTTTTGGAAACGTTATTTTAGAAATGCTTAAAAGAAGAAGTCAAGGAACTTATCCAGAAATGGTCCTAATATATTGGTAGAAAATGCTTTACAAGCATTCTCTGTATTCTTTATCTGCTTAAACCTCTGGGATAAAGAGAGTGATTGGCTAAAATCTATTTGTAATCAGCTATTGTGAGGCATGAAACAACATGACAATACCAAATAATAAAAATATCTATAAACCTGTATAAAACTGATTACTTAGAACATTATTTTCCTTCATGCTTAACAACTTAAAAATACCTCTTACAAAATATCATTATCAAGAGAACTATATAATTTAATACTTTTACATTATGGACAAACTAATGAGTTTCTATAATTAAAATATCTCTCCATATAAATTTATTGTGACAATTATTAAATCCTAAAAAAAGTCAAATACTCAACATATAAGATCACCACTAGGATCTACATCAAACTTCTTCCAATTATTATGTAATAATATCACACACACACACACACAGTATTGCTTGAGATACTGTATTTTTGATCACTGGAAAAACAACCCTAAATTTTATTTGTATTGACATAGATTTCAGAATATTTACATATGGCTAATTATATTGGTTTGGAGGCACCCAGCTACAAATAATAAAAAAGAGTTTAACAGTGAGAAAAATGTATTCTGTCTTATCACCAGCAGTTCCTAGGTAAGGTGGTTTAAGAATTGTCTGTTCTCACCAGGTCACCCTAGACAGGACTCTTCCCATGCTCAGTGGGCATGAGAACTTCCAGTTCTTACGTACACACATGACCTTGTCCAGCAGAAGAGAAAGAACTGTTCCTCTCTCTCTTTCTTTTGCCAAAAGAAACCTTTTCTGAGAAGCCTCCCAGCACAGCTCTCTTCACTTTTCACTTGACAGAACTAGGTTGTGTTCCCTTGCTAGTCTGCTGGGATTATCAAGACTGGCTTCGGATGACTGAGACTTACCCCAGGGCTGCTGGTAACGTCATCTTCCATAATTGCATGGTTATACCGAGGAGGCTGCCAAGAAGTAAAAAGAGCACTGTTGAGTAGGCAACAAATACTGTCTCCAAAAATACACATACATCCAAAGTAAACATATTTTCTGTTTTATTTGTTAAGCCATAATGTGATAGAAATGTCATCCTGTATGCATATCCACACAGATATACCAAGAAAAGAAGTGAAAACAGTAATAAAAGCAAACCAAAGAAATCAGACTAATCACAATCATTCACATCAAGAAACAGAGACCAACTCTTCTAATTCCACTTGCTTACTGTACCAGCCAGATGGAAAGTTGCTTTTAAATTATGCCAGATTTTTCAAACCATCATACCAAAATGTAGTTACCATTTTTGTATGCTTTTCATCTGAAGTAAAAGAAACATCTTAGAGTTTATTCTTAATATAACCAAATTCTTAATATTTGCATTTATTCAGTGAACCGGAAAGTAACTCTTTAATAATGAAAACATTGATGTCTTTGGATATTTTGTCTAAAGAATATGCTCATAAACGTTAATATTGCATGTATATAATTATGTGTTATTACTATAAGATTGTAATTTGATTCTGATTAAAGAACATTTCATTCTTAATACAATATGCTATTTGGTAATTTTTCTAAAAGCCAAAGAAAACAGATTATTTAAAATCCACATAAACTTGAAATGTGCTTATATTTTAGATGTGATGTGGTTAGCATTGGTATTAGATGTGATGTGATTAGCATTGGTATTTTTTCTAAGTTCCATGGATGTCAACAACACTTCCACTCTTGAATCAAAATTCAAGGTGCGGTGGTTCAAGAAAGAAACATTGATAATTTTACAACAACCTGTTACTTCTATTTGTGACTGGGAAATAAACTCTACTTTCCCTTACCTAAATTAATGACAATATAACAACAAAAATGATACAAGATTTATGAGAATAGAATAGTCAATATTACTGTCAAATGTAGATGAGATTACTCTAGCTATTAAATTGCTATTTGTCATTTCTAAAGGCAACATACATATTTTGTATTTGATTACAACTATTGAATATCAAATAACTTTTCAAATAAAGTCCCAGAATCAAGTAATATATTTCAGAGGAATACTTAGGCAGAGTGATAACAACTGATTTTTGTCTACCCAGTATCAATCCCCCCATTCCCAAGAGATGAAATACAACTGGCCTAACTCCATGTTCCCACCTTCCATCCCTCTCTCACACCTAGACACAGACACATGACCCAGTTCCTGCCAAAAAGGTGTTAAGTACATGACTGCTGAGAGGTTTCTAGGAAGGCTTTTTGCTTTCCTGATGACGCAGAATGAATGACGCTTTATCCTACCCTCCTCTTGTTTTGCACGTAGGCATGAAGTCTAAAGCAAAAGCAATCACTGGCTTTCAGTCCTTGACACCATTGTTGCTAATCCAATGTCAACAGGATTCCATGAAATTTAAGGAAAAAAGAAAAGACTCATCATTTGTTAAAACTCTATGAGTTAGATTTTCTTTTATATGTAGCTGAAGGCTTTCCTAATTCATATAGAGAGCTTTAACAGAAAAGGCTCATCATTTGTTAAAACTCTATGAGTTAGATTTTCTTTTATATGTAGCTGAAGGCTTTCCTAATTCATATAGAGAGCTTTAACAGAAAAACTAATTATTTAGAAATTGGATTTAATCCTATCACCAAATTATTTGGTAAAATAACAATTTGATTTAGGATATCTACTGATATGCTTTCTTTGGGTGTTTCCTTGTTCCTCATTCATGTGTTTGCCTGAAGTCTCTATGAAATATCTACATTAACAAATAATTATCCTCCTAGACTAGAGCACACAGGATTTGAAAATCAATCTTAATATAAATTCCTTGAAAAACAGATAGCTTGATCCACAAACGTTTTAAAACCAGATAGCTTGATCTACAAATGTCTTAAAACACTTTCTTAAATCCATGGTGTGGGTGGGGAGCTGTGGACGACATAAGACAAAGATTTCCAGTTGGGTCTTACACTAGTATTTGTACATGTCTTAGGATACCTGATAAACTTCTTCCAGCAGTTTATTTTTATTTTTTTATTCATTTTTATTTTTTGAGATGGAGTTTGGCTTTGTTGCCCAGGCTGAAGTGCAGTGGAGCAACTTGGCTGACCGCAACCTCCACCTCCCAGATTCAAGTGATTCTCGAGCCTCAGCCTTCTGAGTAGCTGAGACTACAGGTGTGTGCCACCACACCTGGCTCATTTTTGTATTTTTAGTAGAGACGAGTTTCACCGTGTTGGCCAGGCTGATCTCGAAGTCCTGACCTCAAGTGATCCGCCTGCCTCACCTCCCAAAATGCTGAGATTACATGTGTGAGCCACGGCGCCTGGCCTTCCAGCAGTTTATTTATATGGATGATACCCCTGGAAGGCAAAACACTAGTTTGATGAGAAGGTACCATGCACAATAAGATTAAAAACAACACAGCCTCCATGGCAAAGGCAAAGCAAGGCTTAAGACAACATAACATCTGCCATTATAATTTTTTTCTGGCCCTTTCCACACTTGATTCATATACCACCCCTATAAACTGCAAATGGACCATGTTATAAACAATAGCTAGCAGTTTCCACTTCTGGTTAGGAATTAGAAAGCCATAAGAGAACTACAAATGAGAACAAGATGGATAACTTGAAAACAACAATAACAAAACACAGTTTATAAGAGCCAATGAAGAGCCGGAGATGCAAAAAAGCCTAACTGAAAGAAAATCTAGAAAGTCATGATCTCTTCCTATGAGAGAGGAATGAGGTGCTTCCCTGATGCTAGGTGGAGTGATGGGAAGAGGAGGAGGGATTTGCCAGCAAAGGGATGTGAGAAGCAAGTCCAATTTTCAACACATTTTTAAAAGCCTATGAAGTGTGACGATTCAGGTCCCTGAGGAAGCTCCATCAGAGGCAGCTCTGCACCTACCCACCTCTCTGTCCCAGGGGGCCTTTGCTTTAGTACATAGACATAATGCACCCAAGTTTGGGGGCACAGTAGGGGATCTGAAAAATATCTCCATGGAGGCTTATAGAGCTGACTTGAGGCTGGGAGCAGCTCAGGAGAGCCGTGAGAAAACCCTCTAAGCCAAAAAGCTGTTGCCAAAAGCTGGGTAGAGCAGGACAGCAGTGGGAAACACCTCCAAGGCTCCCGGGGGCTTCACTGAGTCCACTCAAGGCCCAAAGGCTCAGAGCTGAGCAGCAAAGCATAGAAATCTGAGTTGTGTAAAAGCTGGGTGAGCAACCAGACAGCAAAGAGAATTCACTGGAAGCCCGGACTCAGGGAGTCAGCAGCTGGGTTATAAAGCCCAAAGAGAAATCCGAGGCTCTCCCTTGCTTAGATCTCATGCCCTGTTAAATGTAAGGGATCGTAAAAAATTACAAGACATGAAGAAGCTATATATATATATACATTATAGGATGTATAAACATAACTATGGCACATGGGCAAGAGAAGAAAGAGAAATAGAGGCAGTTCCAAATATAGATGTTGAAATTATCAGAGAAGAGTTTTATATTAAATATAATAGGTATGTCAGATAATCTTAACACTATTTTTAGACAATTTTTCTGAAAAAAATGAAGAATTTTAGCAGAGAAATAAACACAACTAAAAAGCCAAATGTCTAGAATAGAGAAAAAAATAAAATATTGAGATGGAGAATTAATTGAACAAGTCTATTAGTAAACTGGCATACCAAAGGAAAGAATCAGTAAAGAAGAAGATAGATCAGTAGAAATTATCCACATTGAAATATAAGAAAAAAAGGAGGGAGGGAGAGATGGAGAGCAAGAAGGAGAAAAATAAGGAAGAGAAGAAGGAAAGGAGAGCCGTGCCTGTAATCCCAGCACTGTGGCAGGCCAAGGTGGGTGTATCATCTAAGGTCAGGAGTTCGAGACCAGCCTGACCAACATGGTGAAACCCCATATCTATTAAAATACAAAATTAGCTGGGCATGGTGGCAGGTACCTGTAGTCCCAGCTACTCGTGAGGCTGAGGCAGGAGAATCACTTGAACCCAGGAGGCAGAGGTTTCAGTGAGCCAAGATCGCACCACTGCACTCCAGCTTGGGTGACAGAGCAAGACTCCACTCAAAAATAAAATAAAAAAGAAAAGGAGAACCACCTGAGATGTGTAGAAAATATTATGCCATCAAATACATTTACGTTAAGAGTCTTGTAAAAAGAGAACAGATAATGAGGTAGAAGACATTTTTGAAGAGAACGTGGGTGACAATTTTCTAAAACAGATGAAATATATCAACTCACATATATAAGAAACAGTAAGTAAATTCAAATATAACAAGAACTAGGCAAACAATCATCAAAGTGGTGATGAAAACCAAACATGAGTACAAAATCTTGAAAGAGGCTGGAGGAGATAAAAAACACACATCGTGCTCATAAGATGAATGAAATTAGAAGCCTATGAAATGTCTTTAAATTGTTGAAAGATGGCCGGGTGCAGTGGCTCACGCCTGTAATCCTGGCACTTTGGGAGGCCAAGGCGGGCAGATCACAAGGTCAGGAGATCGAGACCATCGTGGCTAACACTGTGAAACCCCGTCTCTACTAATCATACAAAAAAAAAAAATTAGCCGGGCGTGGTGGCGGGTGCCTGTAGTCCCAGCTACTCGGGAGGCTGAGGCAGGAGAATGGCATGAACCCAGGAGATGGAGCTTGCAGTGAGCGGAGATCATGCCACTGTACTCCAGCCTGGGTGACAAAGTGAGACTCCATCTCAAAAAAAAAGAAAAAAAGTTGAAAGATAGTAAAAGATAAAAGACTGCAAACATGATAGTAAATATCCTGAGACAATGCCTTAAAAGCATTTCTGTATATTTTTATATGTTCACCAGAAAAATCTGAATCATCTGGAGCAGATCTGTTCTATAAAACATGCTGAGGTAACTTCTTCAGGCTCAAGAGGAAAAATACCAGGTTGGAAGGAAGAAAAAGCCCCAGAACGGGTAAATATTTTTAAAACAACAAAAATTTCTAATTAAATATGTGGATAAATATAATCACAAAGCTTTAAACTACATAAATGTAACAATTTAAAGAACCGAAGGAGAATTACAGAAAAGACTCCAATCACAGTCAGACATTAAACATGCTTTTTCAGCAATTAATATAACTAATAGATAAAAAATTACTAAGGATCTAGAAGACTTGAACAACAATATCAATATTAGTCTAAATGACACATATAGAACATCATATTCAACAATTGAAGAATACACTTTATCTGTTCTATGCATATAAAACATTCCCTCAGGTAGATCACCATCTCAACCATAAAACAAGTTGTGATAAATTTTTAAAGGATTGAAATAATACATGACATTTTTCTCTGACTATAATGGTATTCTATTAGAAATCACAAACAATAGTATATCTGTAAAAATTCCCAAATATTTGGGAAGCAACATAATTTTAAATAATCTGTACGTAAAAGTGGCACTGACAAGGGAAATTAGGAAATATTTCAAATTGAACAATAATAAAAATAAGCCCTATAAAATTTTGAAAGGTAAAATTTGAAGAATGCAGCTAAATCAGTTGTAAGAGGAAACTTGTATCTTTAAATGCCTATATTAGAAAATAAGCAAAGTCTAAAATCAGTTATCATCTATGCTTTTATCTTAAAGATAGAAAAAAGCACAAATTAAACCCAAAATAAGTAAAGGAAATAAAATATTGATGGAAACTTATAAACTCAAAAGAGACAAACAAAAAGACAATGTTATAAACCAATTTAATACATGGAGAAACCGTAACGGGCGTCTACTACGATGTGTTATTTTCTGGGAGTGCTGCTTGTTCAACACTTCTCATTTTTCCTTGGAGTAGACAGAACTCTCACCTCCTAGGCACGTGCAGCTTCTTGTACCCCGCTCACAATTTCCTGTGATAAGAGCGATCTTCCTCTGCTTAAAGAAAAAATAATGCTTGACTCAGTTTCATTTGGGTTTCTCTCTTTTTTGGAGCCATCCTCGCCGTTGGACATGCATGTTATTTGCTGCTGGATGCTGAAAACTTCTAAAGACTAGCACTTCACAGTTGTTAGGAAAAAAGCCTGCCAAT
The DNA here is from genome assembly GCF_009828535.3 of Hylobates moloch. Lineage (NCBI taxonomy): Eukaryota > Metazoa > Chordata > Mammalia > Primates > Hylobatidae > Hylobates > Hylobates moloch. The sequence continues at coordinate 166,505,910 of NW_026652279.1, forward strand.
TTAGTAATATGTTTAATTCAAGAGAAAAAGTTGGGAAGCCCAAATGTATGATCACAGTAGTGAGCCGCATTCTTCAACATCTGTAACAAAACTGGTATATATTGATCTGAATCACTGTGTTTTCTCAATAGTTTTCAAATGCTAAAGGAAGGTTCTGGCTGAAACCCCGACACTAGCCAGTCCAGGCAGTGTCCTGCCCTTTGTGTCCGGAACCTTTCTGCCCTTCTTTCATGTTGGCCTTGCATTTTGACTTCAGTGATGCTCTCTTGCATGAAGCACTTTACTTCTCTACATTCTCTATTTGAACTACATAGAAAGGTCACTCATTACACAAAGTTCAGAGAAGGATCAAAGGAATCCAAGGGAAATAGAAATTTACCCTCAGGTGATGCTAAGCACTTTATTAAAACTCTCACCAGCTCCGACTGATGACAAAACATGGGCAGCAGGAAGAGTTAAATATAATTCATTATGTCATTGTTGGAACAATTCACTAATGTGAGAGTTTGGGACTAAGATGACGCAGACTCTGTGCCTGTGTCCATATCTTCAGCATATTTCACTGTTTCTGAGGCTGACATTACCTTTAAAATCATCTCCAGTTTACCTACAAGTGGTGGAATTGAGAATGACCCGGACTTAAAAACTTGTGAGAATGTGTGTGATGACTCAGAGTGCAAAATGTTCTTTGCCAAAAAAATCCTCCCCACATGACTGAAATTTACCCTCTGAAGGCTACAGGATACTTCGGTGACTTCTGAAGTGCCAGTCAATATTCTGGAATTCCAAACAGTTAATGTAGATCAAACAGGGCAGCATTTGAATCCCATTATTGAGAGAAAAATCTCAATAACCACAACTTCAGATTATGCATTAATGATTCCAGTACAAATTGAGGTGCGTCAAGGAACGATGCATCTCAAAGTATGCTGGAAACACGTGCTTGATGAACCCAGATGCGGCTGGTATCACATAAATATAAATACTGAAAATATTTTTTATAAGAGGATAGATTAAGGAAGTGAGGTTTTATTCTTATTCAATTTTGGTTAATTTTCTATTAATGTATTCTTTGATGGAATTGAAAAAGTGAAAATAAGATGCTCTGGACAACTACGAACATAATATTTAGGCATTACCAAAGTATTGCATGAAATGCTAAGATCAAGTTGTAGAGTTACATGTATGTATTAACCACCTGTTTCTTGTTGAAAAGTTGAAAGCATGGCAGTATTCAGAACTGCATAGCAAAGATCTGAGTTAAACCGACAAAAAGAAGGAAATTCAGAGTTAACATTGTCACATCGTATTTAGAATGCCTATGATATAAAAATGAAATAAAACCACTAATGTTTGATGTCACATTTGTAAATAATACTGAAATGTGAAATCACTCTGTAATGTGTATGCTGCTGTTCTGGCCCAAAATTTGTTTTCCACTTCTTAAATAAAATATAGAATACTCTGAACCAAAAAAAAAAAAAAGGCAATTTTTATAAGGCATAGTCAGCCAGCCAACTGTAGAGTTGAAATGTTTGAAGTCACTGTATTGTCTAAGGCAGAATGGAGTTGAATCATAAAACACATGGAAATCATTTCCATCAAATGATAGGACAAGAAAGGTGTCCTTGGATAGCTTAGCATGATGAATATAAACTGAACATCAGGAAATTGATCTCTAATGCAGGTGTCTTTCATTTAATTTTTTCCCAAGGTAAGGTCATTGAGGAACTATTGTATAATTCTGTTAGGGAATTAGGATATTATCAAGTGTTTCTTCTTCACAAAAAAATTCCTATTAGAATATACTACTTGTATATATAAATAGAACAAAGGTCATGTTATAAATATAGTACAAGTATGATAGAATGAAATGAGCCTAATTATTTCTTTAAACACTTGTGAATATTGTTAACACTTAAGGGCACAATTCTCAACAGTGAAAATCTTTCTATTCCACTCTTATTTGCAAGAAAAAACTGAAATATATGATATTACCAGCTGATTAAAAAACTCTCCCTTATGAGTTAGAGAGAAAACTATAATAAATGTGCCCTGACATAGCCATTACCTATTGTGCTAGATGCAGTGTATATATGATATATAGATATCCACATATGCACACACAAACAAATGTTTGTGTGTGTGTGTGTATGTGTGCACATGTAATATAATACATCTGTTCCTGCTCTCCAAGACAGACTCTAAGTGTTGAATGAAAGATTATGTTTTCTACTAGTGTTAGTTTTAGAAAAGATGAAGAGTTCTGCTACTTAGAATTTTACCTCCAAGGCTGTTATGGACTAAATATTTGTGTGCCCCGAAATTCATATTTTGAAATTCTAATCCTCAATGTGTTGTTATTAGGAGGTGGAGACTTTGGGTGATTAGCTCATGAGGCGGAGCCCTGGTGAATGGGATTGGAGCCCTTGTCACTCCAGGAAGTCTCTGCTGTCTGCCACTTAAGCATACGAGGAGAAGTCGGCAGTGTGCAGCCAGAAGGATGGTCCTCAACAGAAGCTGTCACCCTGATCTCAGACTTCCAGCCATCAGAACTGGCTGAGAAATAAATGTCTGTTGTTAAAGCCACCCAGTCTATGGTATCCTGTTAGAGTAGACAGAACTGACTAAGACAAAGTTTATGTTTTTGCTCTTAGTAAAAACCTTTGTGTCTTGAATATGTTTTATCATGGTAAATACCTCTTTGTGTCTTAAATATTTATACCACATTTTTTCAGCTTGATGGACATTACCAGTGTTCACCAATATTTCTGGATCTCCTGTGTTTCCTGGTCAAATGGGTAAATTATTCTTCCTTGTCTTCCTGAGGATAGGCTCAGGCATGACTGTGTGATGTGCTTTGGCCAATAAAATGTCAGTGAGAAGTGATGTGCATCATTTCCAAGAGGAAGCATTTCAAAGGTAATGTATAAGTCTTAGAAAAATGTGTGATTGGCATACATTTGGAAAGGAAATGGCAATAATAAAATTACAAACATCCACATTTTAGTATCAAAACACTTCCATCTACATAGAATCTTGAATAAATTTTTCTTCTTCCTTAGAGAGTAGTTATTGATGTATGAATGCAGGATGAAATAATGGATGTGTGAATGGATGGATACATAGATGTTTGGATGGATGAATAGATGGACAGGTAGATAGATGGATGAATTGGTGGATAGATGGATGGTTAGAGTGCTATTTCATTATAAAAAATAAATAAAATTGAATATTGAAAATGCCCCAGCTTACAAAGGATATTTTCCTCCCCTTTGAACTCTAAAAATATACTTATTTTCATTACCACATATTTAATATTTACCATATACTAAATCAAAGACATTGTTTTTAAACAGTATTGATAATTGAGAATGTCTTTTTCTTCATCTATACTAAAAATTTGGAAAGCAAAAACTACCTGCCTTATTTCCATGTTATACTCCCCTACAAGAAGGTACATTTCATCATAGAAAAGGATTTTGAAGCCATCAGTAGATTCAGATGTATAAGCATACTTCATTTTTGTTACTATAAGTAAATTATTTACCTTAAGTCTCAACTTCTTTATCTGAAAAAAGACATAGTATCTGACTTAAATATTTGTTAAAATGGCATACATATAAAGCACCTAGCACATATTAGGAGATCATCAAATATTAAGTTTTTTTGTATATCTCTCACTCATAAGCTTCATGCAAATTGATGGCTTTAAAAAGAGTAGAGTTAATAAATTAATAAATATGAAATGAAGTTACCTAATCCATCATCATTTGTGAGTTATTATGTTATTTGAGACAAATGTTTTAAGTTGAACAGATGGTTGTCTGTTCAATCTAGCCTGTGAGCTATAAATTTTATTTTTCTCACTAGAGATTTCCCTGAACATTTAGTGATTTTAAGTTATTTTCAAGATTTAGACAAAAAATAATTTTATAGAAGAATTGCAAATTTTGGCATAGACTCTAATGTCTTTTTTATAGCAAAAAAAAAAATCTACATTTTAGGCAAAGGATTCAGAGTGATTAAACCTAAGAGCATTGTAACACAATGCCAATCACATTTGGTAACATGGTGGAAATAGTATAATCTTTCATACTGAACCAATGAAAACACGTGCAGAAGATATTCGGTCTTGCGTTTAGAACTTCAAATGACTTAAAATACCCTCCTGAGAAGCATACTTTAAGATAATGTTAGTTAGGGGGATAATGTCAAATTGGTGGCCAACTTTTTATTCATCTGGTCAACAATTCTCTACTCTGTTTATATTTAAAGTGGAATAAGAACAGATTGCATTAGTATAAAGAATAGCTTGCAGTAGACTAGTGATTTGAGAGGACAGGCTGGGAAAAATTCAAGAGGACTTCTGGAGTTAGAATTCATGAAGCAGTGTGATGAATGACATGTGAGGAAGCAGGAATCGTTGGGGATTGCAGAAATTTCTAGCTAGAGTTATTGGGTAAAATAGTTCCTGCCTTCCCATATTGCTATTGGATTCCTATTGGATTACTTGGCCTCAGAAGTTTTCCCTTGAACCTTCCCTATCTTTATTGCCTAATCTTACATATAGTGTAAAAGGCCAGCAGGATTTAAAGTGTAGAAACTGGATCAACTGATAACCAATCTAAGAAAGCATTCTTTATGCAGTACATTTTTTTCTAAAATATTTTTAAAGCGATAATTATTGGATAGGAATGGGGAATACTTAAGGCTAGATTTATCTTGATTTGAAACTTAGGGATGGAAAGTAACTGGGAACCATCTTCTGTCAAAAAAAACCCTCCATAAATATGAAGATTATTAAATCACTCTCCAGCTCCCTCCTCTCCAGGATAAAACACAGCAACTTATTCAACCACTCTTCATAGTCTCAATTATGCGACCCACGAGCCATTTCCATTATTTTCTTTTAAACTCGTTCTTACAAATACTAACTAAACTAACTCAAACTTTTCGCAAACCCGTACTTTACTTCCGTATAGGTGAACAAAAGGCAACAACTTTAAATACTGAGTTTCAGCATTAAGCCACTAGACTCCTGAGGTTCTGGAGCTGACTCACACCAGCCAGCAACAGACAGCTGTGGTCAGAATTCAGTTCCATCTTGTGAGTAAATCATCCATGGTTGGAATATTTATATCAGGGAGATTGGCGAATGCTACAAATAAGGCCTTCCCTGACCACCCATGAAAACCTATTGTTAAACTTTTATCAGCAAACACCTGCACAAGCCACAAACCTACAAGACCTCTGTGGCCATTCCTTCTGTTTCAGTTACCTAATGACAGATAACTACAATTAATTCATCTCAGACTTTATTAGACTTTGTCTTGGAATTGTACATGATATAGTTCAGATATGTGTCCTCTTTGAATCTCACACTGACATGTAGTCCCCAGTGTTGGAGGTGAGACCTGGTGGGAGGTGATTAGACCATGGTGATAGATTTCTCATGAGTGGTTTACCAGCATCCCCTTGGTGCTGTCCTTGCAATAGTGAGTTCTTACGGGATCTGATTGTTTAAAAGTGTGGCACTTCTCCCTAGTCTTGCTCCTGTTTCTGCCATGGAGACACCTGCTGGCCCTTTGCCTTCTTCTTTTTCAAGACTCCCCAGAAGCAGATGTCGGTGCTATGATACCTGTATGGCCTGAAGAACTGTGAGCCAATTAAACCTCTCTTTTTACAAATTACCCAGTCTCAGATATTGCTTTATAGCAACACAAGAACAACCTAACACACTAAAGAAAATCTTTCCAACCTCAAGGTTCCAAGTTGCCACTGATGGGTGATTATGATTGGCTCCTGATTGAAAACCTATTTCAAATTTTAGTACATCTATGATATTTATGAGAAACAATAACTTGAGATCATCATCATGTAGACAGTGAGTAGAACATATAAAGGCCCTTATTCCTGATTCAAAGGAAACTTCACTGTTGCTGTCTTCCCAATATCTAAAGTGTTTTCATTTAATAAAGAACCAGAAAGTTTTCAAAAGTACTTCCGGCTTATGCAATCAACTTGTTTGCCAATTAATTTTTCGACCATCTGACCCTCCCTTTAACAACGGCTCCATGTTAAACTCCTTTTTTGCAATGGAAGTTCCTAAGGCTATGACTTTGGTTATTTAATGTTACACAATTCCTTTAATTTGTGTAAATGTAGTCTCAGTCAAGAGAAATCATGGGATCACATGTCCTCTTGTCAACTCAAGAGTACCATGCAAGGGAACGTGCACTTCTCTCTTCTGATTCCCTGCTCTGATTTCTGTCATCAGTATCTTCATTCCTCTCACACCTTGAATTAGTTACTGGATAAATATGTATGTTTGGACACACAAATAGTAGAATGTTACTGCAAGAAATACCATTGCAAAACTAAAGTTAATCCAGATAGGAAAACTGAGCTGTAAGAAACCATGTACTTCATTTTGTATTTCATCTTGATTAATGCTTTATCTGAGTGTAAAATTTTAAATTCATAGAGCTCTTTCATTGTTATTTTGTTTTTTGTTTTCGCCAAAGCATTTTGAGAGTATTCTCTAATGTCTGTTTTTAAGAGTTAGGTTTCTAGAGAGGCCTAATTGTTATTTTTTGTTGGTAATACTTTTCTCACGTTTAGTTTTTAAGAATATGGCCTTCCAATTTTTAAAATGTATTTTTTATCATTTAAAAATTCTTAAATTATTTTGACTATGTATTCATCATGTACAATATGTTGTTCTGAAATACTTATATATTGTAGAATGGCTACATCAAGCTAATTAATATACGCATAATTTAATATACTTATCATTTTTATAGTAAGAGCATTTAAAATCTACTTAGCAACTTTCAAGAATATAATAAATATTATCAACTGTAGTCACCCTACTGTAAAATACATCTCTTGAATTCATTCCTTCTATCAAACCCAAGGGGAATATGGATTTTGATGTGCTACAATTTCATTACTTTGTGCCTCTGTGTGGATTTATTTTCATTTATTTTTCTCAGTACGAGACATGCCCATCCAATCTGAAGGCTCATGTTTCTCTTCAATTGTGGAAAATTCCTTTCATTTTTCAGTATTGTTTCTCCTTATTCTTTTTATTCTAAACCTCATGGTTATATGTTGGAGTCTCTAAATCTACCCTTCCTATCTCTGAATTATTCTTTTCTATGTGGTGTGTGTGTGTGTGTGTGTGTGTGTTTGTGTGCACGTGCATGCAATTCCTTCGCATATTCCTTAGCATTTTCTCTAAGCTGCATCCTGGGTGAATTATTTCCTGGATGTCTGGTCTGGAAACTCTTCTATCAAATATTTTTGTTCCATGACTCCACTTTTTCCCGAATCCACAAATTTATTTCTATATATATTTATTGGACAATATTTGTTGTTCCCTTTGTGGATGCTGTGGTAGATAAATCAATGCCCCCTTCCTCCAGGATATGGAAATACGCTAGTTTACATAACAGAGGTGATTTTCTGTGTGTGACTAAATTAAGGATTTTAAGATGAAGATTATCTTGGATTATCCAGGTGAGTCCAATAAAATCCCAAGGGTCGTTGCAAGAAAGAAGTAGAAATGTGAGAGACAGAGCCAACGTGATGGACAAAGTGCAGGTTGCAGTGATGCACTTTGAAGATGGACAGGCAGCCAAGAGCCAAGGAATGAAGCAGCCTCCAGAGCTGAAAAACCAAAGCAAACGATTTTTCCCTAGAGCTTCAGAAAGAAAAGCAGCTCTGCCAACACCTGGATTTGAGCCCAGTGAGCCCCATGTTGGATGTCTAAGCTGCTGTAAAGTAATGAATGCATGTTGTGTTAAGCTACTAAGTTTGTGGCAATTTGCTATAGTAGCAATATGAAGCTCACATGAATGCTGTGTCTTTTTTGGAAGATACTGAACCTATGTAGGGTCTTTTCATATTGTTCTATTTGTTTTAGTATATATATTTTAACTAGAGGACATCCATCTTCTCTCTTTCTTCCTTTCTCTTACTCTTGCTTTTCTCATTAGTCACACAAGTCTTCTAGTTTGCTTTTGCCTCCTTCCTGCCTGCCCTGTGGTCTCCCGTCCTGAGCCATGTCTTAGCACAGTGCCAACCTTTTCTCTGTGACTGCAGGATATGTCAAATCCAACAGGCAACTTGCCCCAACCTTGGGTGTATGACTGTTTGCTTTTTTATTTTCTGTAAATAAACCTCACTAAGACTTAGTCCCAGACAATGATCAGTAACACCTTTTTTTTTTCAGCATCATTTTGCAAGGTGGGAGCCCAGACATTGTTTATGTTAAGCAGTAAGTTTTGCTGGCCAGACACCTTGTGAGTGGTACTTACAGCCCTCAGTGCCCCAGAGTGCCCAAGCATGCCACTGTGAGCACCTGCTTCCAGACCCAGGGCCTGGGATGCCTTGGGCTTCAGCTCTTTTTATTATTGCCTTTTCTTCTTGATTTCTGGCTCATGAACATGCTTATTTTATTATCTATCATGTATACTCTCTCTTTATTATTCTGTATCTTACTTTTTTTTCTGCAACTGAGAAAGGATTTCAAAACATAAACTTAAAAAAAGCAAAAATAACACCTTTACACTCATTCGTTGACAATAGTTTTTTTTTGTTTTTTTCTGTTTTTTTTTTTTTTTTGAAACAAAGTCTTGCTTTTTTGCCCAGGCTGGAGTGCAGTGGTGCGATCTCTGCTCACTGCAGCCTCCACCTCCCGGGTTCACACCATTCTCCTACCTCAGCCTCCTGAGTAGCTGGGACTACAGGAACCCACCACCATGCCCAGCTAATTTTTTTGTATTTTTAGTAGAGACGGGGTTTCACTGTGTTAGCCAAGATGGTCTCAATCTCCTGACCTCGTGATCCACTCGCCTCGGCCTCCCAAAGTGCTGGGATTACAGGCGTGAGTCACCATGCCCGGCCGACAATAGTTTCATTTTTAAAATAACTCTTGGTAAGAGGCAAAAGAAAATGAGATCTACGTGGCAGCCATGCCAAACAGTTTTATTTTCCTATGCCAGTACAGATTCATGTCGAATCGCTTCCTGGAGCACTGTGTGGAGAAAGATTCCAAGGTTATATCTGTTCTCACTGGAGAAGTGTGCCAGCCTTGGTTAATGATCCCTGTTGTGGGCGCTGAGGGAGGACGTGCCCCTCTCTCCCATAATGTATTTGCCATGATGCAGACCACACCCTGTTGCAGCAGTTAGGTTTACTTAATGTCATGCAACACAATCAACCCAGTCACATTAATTTTTAGGTGGCCATTTATTATAAAGACATTAGGAATTCACAGGACCAACAGGAACTGGAGAAATATTCTTTGGATTACTCAGGGTAGGTCATCTTCCCTGCACTCCCTTAAGTAGCGTACTGAAGAGTCACATTGACACACTGCAGGCAAAATCTTATAAAAGTGGCATTGGTAAGAGTTGTTGCACTGTCTTACAAGGCAGCAAGCTTAAAGCACACGCATGAATGCAGTGAAGAGAATAGCATTACAAATGTAAAGCACATCAAACTCACAAGAAGTCCGAGATCAATATTTTAACGCCTTTTTCAGTGCTCCAAGTGGATCCTAAAGAGGATGATCTTAATATTTTAAACTTCCTTTTAGTCTTGTTAAACTAATATTGACAACAAGGTGTGGGAACTTGGCACACCCCAAATTGCAAGTAGATCTATAAGTACAAAACATCGTTTGTGGTCTGGCAGTTTCACTATACTTTACACATTTGAGAAATACATTTCTATGGGTTTTGGGGGATGTGTCTATATCCAGATATAGACATATCTATATATCTATAGCTATATATGTAGTTTAAGTTGAAGTATATATCCAAAAAGAGATTAAAATAGTTTTGGTGATATTAAAATTACAGGCTCTTTATTCTTATTTCATAAACAGAACTTTTTTATCTGTAAAGAAATGTGGACATTGGTTTCAAAGATACTGTTTCAAAGAAGAAAAAAAAATAAAACTATCCCCTAACTGAAATAAATATTGATTAAAAAACTTAGCTGAGCTTGAAAATGTACTTAATAAAGTTTAATTAGTATAATACTATTTCACTATTTGAAATGATTTAAAGATGATTTAAAAATATGCAAAATGTCAATATTCTTTTAATAATTCATAGCATGGCCATGGAAAAATTACAATTGTGGTTGTAAGTAAATATTTGTAGAAGGCCAGTCAGTTCATTTATTGTCAAACTCTCTATCTTTGCAATGATCCTTAAAAATGAAAAATACTTGCTTATACCTTAGACTTGACTAGTACTTACATGATGGTATGTGACAAGCCCATTTGCAATTGGTTAAAAAATGCAACTTCTACTACCTTCTTCTCCTATATATTCTCTTTTAATAGTCACTGATTTACATGACGTACTGATTTAAAATATCTAATCCAAACTAGTACGCTTTCCTTTTAGTGCATTTGGTTTCATAGCAGAAATCGAATCTCAAGTTTGTCATCTGCTCTTACACAATATAATCGCTAGTGACAAAGAAAACAACCTTGGTCCTGTCTTTCACACACACCCATAGAATGTCTTTCTTGCTCTCGCTCCTCAAGGCCACAAACACTGAAAGATCCTAATTAAAATACAAGGTTTGACTCTGTTCTCTTCAAGGATTACTGAAGCTAAGAATGTGAAAGGCATAGAGATTAAAAAAAAAAAATACTCAGGCCCTAACAAAGACTTTCTTTGAGTTTCACAGTTAGCTTTTCTTTTCTGCAGCATCATGCACTTTGCAAGAAAAAGTTATGGTGAAAAAACTGAGAATGTGGACATCATTCGAGCTAGTTTAATGCATACATTCTCATATTAGTTTAATGCACGCATGTCAATGTGAACAGAATTTCAGACAAAATATCTAAGCAATGACGCATGCAGAAAAGAGCTTTGTCATCTAATGACTTCATAGAAACGAGCACACATAAGACATATGTATTCCCATATCTCTGCACATTTTTTTAATATTTGTGAATATATATTGTATTTTGTTTCATAATTTCAACATTCATTTTAGATATGGGGATACATGTGCAGGCTTATTATGTTGGATTCTGTCTTTTAAGACTATCAGCCAAGAAAACAGATGTATTTTCAAGAGCTAAATGTCAAGAGTTACAGATCCAGGTCAAGTTCAATATAATAATTTCTCCATGATGTTGAATCATCAAAGAGTTTCTTTTTAAAAAATATTCTTCCTTCCTCCTTCCCTCCCTTCCTCCCTACTTCCTTCCTTCCTTCCATCTTTCCTTACTTCTTTCCTTCCTTCCATCTTTCCTTCCTTCCTTCTTTCCTTCCTTCTTTCTCTTTCCTTCCTCCCATCTTTCCTTCCTTCTTTCCTTCTTTCCTTCCTTCCTTCTCTCCTTCCTTCCTTCCATCTTTCCTTCCTTCTTTCCTTCCTTCCTCCCTCCCTCCTTTCCTTCCTTCCATCTTTCCTCTTTCCTTCCTTCCTCCCTCCCTCCTTTCCTTCCTTCCATCTTTCCTTCCTTCCTTCCTTTTTTCTTTCAGGAAAATGTATGCATATCAAAAGAAAAAATGCAACTCTGTGTGGTCACAGATTCTACTACAAACAGACTCAAGCCAATATAGATACAGAGTCATGTTCTGGTCTTAGTGTCTTTGCTTACTCCTTTATGTCCCTTTATACTAACACACATTTAACCTCATTCACCCATAAAAGGTCTAACACTAATGCAGAAAAGAATTAGCTTGATATTAGTTTATATCATCTACATTTCCCTAATTTTCAGTTTTAGCAACTCTTTAAATTAATACCACTTGCTTCCATTTTATTTTAAAACTCTCTTTCCACCAAGAAAACATGATTTAATTGAGGGAGAAAAGCCAAAGAATAACAATCGGGCTTTCTAAAGTTACAGCTGTACATGAAAAATCATTGAAAATAAAATGGAAAGAACACATTTGTGTACAGAATACATGATAATGATCTCAAGAAATATCTCTGAGTATCTTTCAAAAATTTTATTACAATATTTCTTCATAGAAATTTAGCCTTAGACTTTCATCACTACTTAGCCATTCATCAGGACCTTCTCTTCTCATCATAGGGACTAGAGAGGTATTTTATGTCATTGAACATTTGATACCTTTGGATTACTTGAGGAATCTTTTAATGTTTGACTTCATATTAATTACCCAAATTCCTTTTCACTTTATATAACCTTAAACCCAAAGGTTAAGGTTCTATTAAGAAACGTTTGAAGGTATGCTCATTTATTTTTACTGTCCTAATTGCATGGACACAGTCTCTTCTATCAGAATAAAAAATGCTAAGCTTCACTTTCTGCTCAGCTATGGCGTTGGGGAGATGACATTTGTGAGTGCTAAGGGGCAAATTAGGATTCAGAGGATAAATGACCAGTCCAAGGAGATCCAGCTAGTAAAGATAATTTTGCGTTAGCTCTCAGATCTCCTTGTTGTCTTTCCCAAGGTCTAACTACAAAAACATGCTGTCATCAGGGAAAACATGACCTTTAAAACGCATCATGGAAAATTACTTTTAGGGTGATTTTTGTGTGGTTAAATCTATTTTGTTAAAATTATACAGAAATGGTCAAAGGTCACATCTAAACCAAACATGTATAACAAAATAGAAAGTAAGTAAAATATCCACATCATTGACACCATGTTGATAAAGCACGCGTTCTAGATGGCAGTCAGAAATTTGTAATGTTCATGGAGGTACAGTCTACAGTCACACACATTATTTTTCTTCTCCTTTTATGTGACTGTAAGTATGTCTTCTCATACTTGTCCAATGCAGCCTCTTTTCTACTATCTTTCAAACACAACATAAGTAGCTCATCAAAGCAGGAACAAGCAAATAAAAATTTGAAATTTAATTAGCCAAAATGCCAAAATTTTACATCTATGAATAAAATTTAAAAGTGAGAAAAGCAGTTTGAAAGTATCTCGTACACAGAAGTGAAGAAGCCAGGTTTGAGGCATATGGTGAAGAATTCTGCCCCTCTTCCCCAAAAGACAAGGGTTCGCCAAATTTTGGTGGCATTAATTAGGACTCTTACTCAGAATCATCTTAATACTCATAACACTGAGCACCAAAACGGGACATCAGACAACAGCCACACAGGTGCAGCTTTAGGACCACAGGGGACTTCCTCAGCGCATCTAAAAAAGGGAGCTAGAGAAGATGCACCAATCATAGACTATGAATAAGAAAGATTATAGTTCATCTAGTAGGAAAAAATACATTTGGGGTAAGAATTCACCATAGTCAGTTTCTACTGGCTAAGGGAATAATAGAATACCAAAGTTCAGGTAACTTCAAGGCTGGTAGCTACAACATTGATTCAATATCAGATCTCTTTGGGGAATATTGCTTAGAAGCTGAATTCAAATAGAACAGTCATATTTCACCAAGTTCTGATCATAGTTATTACGTCTCTTTATACAGCTTGGATTGTTCAATCCATAACAAGAGTCCAGTGACCTAGGAACACAACTGTATTTCCCCTGCTGAAGCACAGTTGGATATATGTTGCTGCTTGTTCCTTTTCCAAGTTCTTGCCAATACCCAAGTCTTCTAAGAGTGAATATTTCCTTCATAAATAATTATAGCTATCACAACATCCCCTGAGGTACTTCATTTAGGGTGAGATATTTAATGTTCTTATATAAGAACTACTATAACATCTAAATTTTTTCCAAATGGAAAGCCAATTTAGCATTCAATTCAATCCAGACTGGTTACTCTTCCCCACAAAGCATTTAAAATACCATTTTTCACACATATTCACATATCCATCCCACTGCACAATTGCCCTATAGCAATTGCACTTTATTTAAAGACACAAAGTTGGCAACAGCATTATAAAAATTTGGTTATAAAGTTTTATTTGAACATTTGCCAATGGAAAAACCAAGACTTCTGAAAATAATAATATTGACTCTAGCACAAGGAAGAGATCAATCCCATGCAAGATGCTATGGAATAAGAACAGCAGGGGACCCAGAGAAAAGGACTGATAAAAATTTGAATGATATAAGAACAGTCTTCCCTCGCTAAGAAGTTTGTCTGGTCCATTTTGGGAGAGGAATTGGAAATTACTATCAGAAAACCACCACATATTATATACATAGAATATATAAAAATGGACAAAATATTAAAAAGGCTGCAACTCATATGACATATTATGGATTCAATATTTCTATAGTTATTTTTGTATGATCTACATGACATCCTTAGAAAAAAATGCTTTTGCGTTTTTAGATATGAATACTCAGATTTATGAATGTCACCTCACTACAAAAGTCAAAATTTTGTTGCAAAAATTGGACAAAAACAAATTAATGGCACCCCCTAAAAAATTTCCAAAGCATAACTTTTTCTAAGTGTTTCTCAAAAAACTGTTTCAGATAGTCCTGGTTCATATACATTATTACAGATGAATTATTAATAGCGCCTTCTTTTACTCTCAATTTTTTTTCTAGTTTGGAACATAAATTAAATGGCAACCACACTTACAGCCAAATGTTTTCATGGTGCTTTTGTTTTATATTGAGTATAGAGAGGGCTAACTGGATTGAAAACTTAAAGTAGGCAAAGAGTCACCTAGAGAAATTGTTAAAATATAGATTATTGACTTACAACCCCAGAAATGATATAAAAAATTGGGGAGGAGAATATTCTAGAAAGATGGTGGAGTAGGTAGCACTAGAAATATGTATCCTTACATAGAACAAACAGTTGCCCTGGCAGAATCTGTCTGATGTTACTATTTTGGAATTCTGGAATCTATTGAAATTAAGTTCCAGGGAAAGACTTGTACTTGCAATTCCCAGGAGATGGCTTAGACTGTCAATTGTGGTTAATTGCAGTCAAATTTAGCTGTTAGCACAATAGCACCTATTCATTCCCCACCTCTCAACTCTGTGGTAGGCAGCGGTCCCCTTGTTCCTGGAGCAGCTACCACACAGCTTGCAGAAACTAGGGTGGGCAACAAACAACCCTGCCCCCCAGATAACAGAGACCCATGCTCTGATCACTGATCACTGCTTCTGATCCTAGAGGTGCAGACAAAGAAACAGTGGCCATTGTTATTGCACCTCCTCATTTATTGTCAGCCCCTCTCCCCTGGCTGAGGTGGTTCCCAGGGAATGTAAAGGGGGTGGTGTCTCATTTTTTCTCCCTTTGTTTTTCTGTTTTTACTGTTTTGGGTGCCTGACATCGAAGATAAAGACATTTGCAAGCAACTGTATATATGGGTGAAATTAGGAAGTCACCATGTAGACACAGTGGGAAGATACAAGTTCAGAAAAAAACCTGAGGAGAGAATAAGTTTACATCTCATGCTAATACTTGGCACAGAGACAGCTACAACAATAAAAAAAATCAAGAGCAAAACAGCAAACACTCAGAAAGAAGGAGAATCTGGTCATCAGAGTTAACATATTATTAGATTCAAATGCTCAGTTTTCAAGTGAAAATCAGAAGGCATACAAAATACTAAGTGTAAAATACTGTCAACCAGCAATACTAGATTCAGCAAAACTATTATCCAAAATGAGGGAGAAATTAAGGCATTCCAGGTAAACAAAAGCTGGGGGAGTTTATTACCTCTAGACCTTCCCTACAAGAAATGCTCAGGGGAGTTCTCTGGGATGAAATAAAAGGACCCTAGACAATAACTAAAAGGCTATACAAAAATTAAATCTGAATTAAAAATAGGCAATTTTAAAAGCTAGTATTATTGTAACATGCTGTATAACTTCACTTTGTTTTCTACATCATTTAAGACACTAAAACATTAAGACAATTATTATGCTAAAAGCTGGTATTTTAATTTCGGTTTGCAATTCCACATTTTGTTTTCTACATAATTTGAGAGATGAATGCATCAAAAAATTATTAGTTTATGTTTTTGAACATGAAATGTATAGGATATAATTTTATAGCATGAACAGTTGAAAGAGGTGGGGACAGAGCTGTTAAAAATATTTGAGTGTATTATTAAAATTAAGTTGGCACAAATTCAAATTAGAATGTTATAACTTTAGCATGTTGAATATAATCACCATGGTAACAACAAAGAATATAGAAGAAAGAAAATAGCAAAAAAAAAAAAAGACTTTTAATATTTAACTGAAAAATCAACTAGATAAACTAAACACAAAATACAGAAATGTAGAAAATGAGGTATGAGAAAGCTATAAGGCATATAAGAAACAAATAGCAAAATTGCTTGCTTATCAGCAATGACTTTAAGTGTAAATGGATTAAGCTCTCTAATCAGAAGACAGAGGTTAGTAAAATGGATTTTAAAAAATGATGTAGGCCCAGTCTACAATAGACTCACTTTAGACCCACAGACACAGATACACTGAAAGTTAAAGGATAAAAAAATATATTTTGTCCAAATAGTAAGTGAAGAAAAGCAAGAGTGGCTATACTAATATCAGACAAAGTAGATTTTAAAACATACAAGAAGGACATTATATATTATTAAAAGGTTTAATGTAGCAAGAAGATATAAAAATTATAAATATTTGTGCATCTAATAACAGACCATAAAATATATGAAGCAAAAAGTGATAGAATTGAAAATAGAAACATGCAGTTCTATAATAATTGTTGTAGTTATCATACCCCACTCTCAATAATGAATAGAACAATGAGACAGAATATAAGTAAGGAAACAGAGAACTTGAATGGCACAATACACCGACTAGGTCTAATGGACAGATACAGAACACTCTACCCAGTTACTATAGCATACACATTATTTTCAAGTACACATGGAACATTTTCCTGGATAGAACATATATTAGGTCACAAATTAAGTCTCAAAAAACTTACAGTAAAAAATACCATACAAAACATTTTTCTGATGAAAATGGGATAAAGTAAGAAATCAGTAACAGAAGAAAAACGAGAACTTTTACAAATTTGCGGAAATTAAACAACATACTCTTACCAATGGATCAAAGAATAAATTACATGAGAAATTAGAAAATACTTGGAGATAAACGAAAATGAACAAACAATATGTCAAAACATATGGGACACAATGAAAGCACTGTTAGAAAATTTAGATGCATACATTACAAAAAATAAGAAAGATCTTAAATCATCAACATAACTTTACAACTTAAGGAACTAAAAAAATAAGAATACACTGAACCCAAAACTAGCAAAAAAATGAAATAATAAATATTACAGCTGAGATAAAATAGAGAATGTAAAATAATAGGCAAAATAAATGAAACCAAAAGTTGGTTCTTCAAAATATTAACACATTTAGAAAACCTTTAGCTAGAAAGAAAGAAGAGAAGAAAGACTCAAGCTATCAAAATAAAAAAAAAAGGAACTTGGGAACATTACTTCCAACTCTACATAAATACAAAAATCAGCAGAGAGTATTATGAAAGTAATGATATGCTAACAAATTGAATAACTTGGATGAAGTGGTTAAATTTCTAGAAATGCAAAGTCTGCTAAATCTAAACCACAAACAAATAGAAAATTGTAATAGACATTTGAAGAGTCAGGAGATAGATTACTAATCAAAAATATGCTGACAAACAAAAGTCCTTGGCCTGATGACTTTTTTGTGAATTCTACCAAACATTTAAAGAAGGGCTAACCCCAATTTTCAATAATTTCCAAAATATCAAAGAAGAGGGAACACTTCCTAACACATTCTATGTGGCCAGAATTACCTTGATACCAAAGTCAGACAAAGACATCACAAAAAATAGAAAACTAAAGATCAATATTCCATATGAACATTAATGGGAACAATCTTCAAAAACGTACTAGCAAACTGAATTTTGCAACATATTAAAATTATACACCATTTCTAAGTAGGATTTATGCCTGGAATACAAAGATGGTTCAACATACAAAAATTAAACAGTGGAATACACCACATTAACTGCTCAATTAAATAAAAGAGGATACAAACAAATAGAAGAACATTCCATGCTCATGGGTTGGAAGAATCAATATCATGAAAATGGCCATACTGCCCAAGGTAATTTATAGATTCAATGCCATCCCCATCAAGCTACCAATGACTTTCTTCACAGAATTGGAAAAAACTACTTTAAAGTTCATATGGAACCAAAAAAGAGCCCGCATCGCCAAATCAATCCCAAGCCAAAAGAACAAAGCTGGAGGCATCACGCTACCTGACTTCAAACTATACTACAAGGCTGCAGTAAACAAAACAGCATGGTACTGGTACCGCAACAAAGACATAGATCAATGGAACAGAACAGAGCCCTCAGAAATAATGCTGCATATCTACAACTATCTGATCTTTGACAAACCTGACAAAAAAAAAGCAATGGGAAAAGTATTCCCTATTTAATAAATGGTGCTGGGAAAACTGGCTAGCCATATGTACAAAGCTGAAACTGGATCCCTTCCTTACACCTTATACAAAAATTAATTCAAGATGGATTAAAGACTTACATGTTAGACCTAAAATCATAAAAACCCTAGAAGAAAACCTAGGCAATACCATTCAGGACATAGGCATGGGCAACGACTTCATGTCTAAAACACCAAAAGCAATGGCAACAAAAGCCAAAATTGACAAATGGGATCTAATTAAACTGAAGAGCTTCTGCACAGGAAAAGAAACTACCAACAGAGTGAACAGGCAACCTACAAAATAGGAGAAAATTTTCACAACCTACTCATCTGACAAAGGGCTAATATCCAGAATCTACAATGAACTCAAACAAATTTATAAGAAAAAAACAAACAACCCTATCAAAAAGTGGGCGAAGGACGTGAACAGACACTTCTCAAAAGAAGACATTTATGCAGCCAAAAAACACATGAAAAAATGCTCATCATCACTGGCCATCAGAGAAATGCAAATCAAAACCACAGTGAGATACCATCTCACACCAGTCAGAATGGCCATCACTAAAAAATCAGGAAACAACAGGTGCTGGAGAGGATGTGGAGAAATAGGAACACTTCTACACTGTTGGTGGGACTGTAAACTAGTTCAACCATTGTGGAAGTCAGTGTGGCGATTCCTCAGGGACCTAGAACTAGAAATACCATTTGACCCAGCCATCCCATTACTAGGTATATACCCAAAGGACTATAAATCATGCTGCTATAAAGACACATGCACACTTATGTTTATTGCGGCACTATTCACAATAGCAAAGACTTGGAACCAACCCAAATGTCCAACAATGATAAACGGGATTAAGAAAATGTGGCACATATACACCATGGAATACTATGCAGCCATAAAAAATAATGAGTTCATGTCCTTTGTAGGAACATGGATGAAACTGGAAACCATCATTCTCAGCAAAGTATCAACAAGGACAAAAAACCAAACACCACATGTTCTCACTCATAGGTGGGAATTGAACAATGAGAACACATGGACACAGGAAGGGGAACATCACACTCCGGGGACTGTTGTGGGGTGGGGGGAGGGGGGAGGGATAGCATTAGGAGATATACCTAATGCTAAATGATGAGTTAATGGGTGCAGCACACCAACATGGCACATGGATACATATGTAACAAACCTGCACATTGTGCACATGTACCCTAAAACTTAAAGTATAATAATAACAATTAAAAAAAAACAATGGAAAACACCACACTAATAAAGAAAAAAGATATATAATCATCTTTTATTGATGCAGTAAAAGCACTTGACAAAATTCAATAACTTTTCATAATTAAAACAATACTCAGTAAACTAGGATAGAAGGAAACTACCTTATAATTTTTTTTAAAGTTTTTCCTGTAAGATCAGGAACAAGGCAAGGGTGTCTGCTTTTCTCACTTCTATTTAACGTAGTACTGGAAATCCTAGCCACAGCAATTAGGCAAGGAAAAGAAAGAACATATATTGGAATAAAGGAAGAAGTAAACTTATCTCTGTCCATAGATGATACAATCATATATATAGACAACTCTTATGATTCCACCAAAAAATCCCATATTAAACTAATAAATGAATTCAGAACTAATAAGTGAATAATTACATATGATTATATCAGCTGGCGTAAAACAAGCATGTTGACCAATAGAATAAAATACTTACATAGCCAAATTATTTTTTGACAAGGGTGGCAAGATCATTTAATGGGAAAAAGACAGTATTTTTAACAACGGATGCTGAGAAAACTGAATCTCCACATGCGACAGAATGAAGTTGAACCTTATATGAACCTCCATATAAAAATTAACTGAATAGGAATCAAAGACCCAAATGTAAGGCCTAAAAATATAAAATGCTTAGAATATAACATATATAATGTGATTTATATATACAATGGAATATCATTCAGCCTTAAAAAGGAAGCCAGGTCTGACATAGATTACAATATGGATGAACCTTTAGGATGCTAAGTGAAATAAGCCCATCACAAAAAGGTAAATTCTGTATGATTATATATGTCTATGAGGTACTTACAGTGATCAAAATCATACAGACAGTAAGTAGACCTGTTTGCCAGCAGCCGAGCTGGGGGCAGGCGGGGAATGAGGAATTGTTTAATGGGTAGAATTTCAGTTTTAAAAGGTGGAAAGAACCCTGAAGATAGAGGATGGTGATGTCTACACAACGTAATATGTGTATTTAATATCACTAAACTGTTCATTTAAAAATGATTAAGATAGTAAGTGTTATGTGTATTTTGCCACAATAAAAAAGAAAAAAAATGAATTAGGGCTCAGTTCTTAAAATCTGTTTTGTTTGTTTGTTTGTTTGTTTGTCAATCTCTTTCTCTCTTTCTCTCTCTCTCTCTGACCTGTCTCTGAGCACAGGAATTATTATTCTGCTTATAGTTGACACAGTCAATCATATCTAAACTTTCAAAGAGAAATACAAAGTTACACAGATTGTAGTTTCACATTGAATTTATCGTTATTGCATATAATCATGACCATAGTCCTTTGAAGCTACAGCAAATCGGAGAAGAAATTGCTAAGTATTCTGGGTTTATTACGAAGCTGCCATACAAACGCTGGGAAGGAGGAGCCCCAGGGAGGGAAGGAGAGGAAGGAGTTGAAGGAAAGAATCAAGTGCAATGAATAGCTGCAATTACAAATTAGGTAATTGGGCATGGATGCATTTGCTTTACTTTGCACACTCTTCTATGCATTCTGAATTCACTACTGTCTATTTGTGTCAGTGCATCCTTATTTCTTGTTCCTTAGTTTCTTTAAAAAATAATGATCTTTGGCTGGAAATAAAATACTCTATGCAACACATTACATAGAGGAAACCGTATCATACATAACTGTATAATAATAACCCTTTGTGTTTTGGTTATCAGACATTTTAGGAAGTCTAAAAAATGCAAAAATATACCGTCATGTCCTGACAAAGGAATTGATGACTCTGGAGACGAAGTTATAGTTGTAAACCAGAACCACCAAATATGCATTAAAATTCCATAAAAAAATGGAAAAAATAGATATACTAAAATAAAACAGCTAAAGAGAAAAGTACCTGAAAAGTTAGAATTACAAAAAAAAATCTATATAACTATAGCACAAATATATCTTGAACTTTCGATAGCAGAATAATTCTCACCTAAACTCTCATACACTGGTAAATATAAAAGCGTTTCCTGGCAGGTAATGATTAAAGAGTACTAGCAAGGATGACCACTACCTGCAGCATATTTCTTCCACTGAGTTCGAAATAACTGAACTTTAAGGACATTTTAGAGAACTGCAGTCAGTAGGACAGATTTACTATTTTCCCTGTGGAGCGGCACTACAAAACAAGTTTGAGATGAACTAATTGCTCTGATGACACTATGATCAGAACATGATTGGAATTGCCAATGAAACCACCAGCAGAATTGTGGCAGTTCAATAGTTTTCCCCTACTTACATTCTGACATATAACCTGCTTGGAAAAACTTTGAAATCATAGTTTCTTTTAACTGTGCCATAGTTTTTAAAACACTTTTAGATCAACCTCTCTAATGTTGCCGATGTGTGTGTGTACATGTGTGTGTCCACTTTGGAAGGTTGAGGAGGCTCTTCTTTCTTCCAAATAATCAATATAAACACTGATAGCAAAAAAAAGAGACAAAAATGACTAGTCCATTAAAATCTGAGCTACCTGATTTTTATATTGATTAAAGTAAGTGGAATTTAGGACACTGAATTTGGAGATGAGAGCATTTATCTGGCTTTCCTTTTTTAAATTTTACTCTAGATTCTGAGAAAATGTGTAAAGAAAACTGAGAGACATTGATAACGGCTAATTGAAATATATGACTCCAATATCATTCTATGATAGAACAGTAGGTTGTATTGCTGTTCAAGCAATAAGCCACTGATCAGGTTCAGCATTTCACTTGCTCTGGCCAAGGAAATGACAGCAGAAGTAACATGTCTCTTCCATGTAGACCTTCTGAGACTGCATAGTGTTCACCATGTTCCTTCTCTCCTTCATTATCAGCAATCTTGTAAAAAGATATTCAGCCAGGCTGAGTTTGGGAGTGCAGGTGATGTGGGTGAAGCAGCAGTCAAATGGCAACGACCACATGGCACAGGTGAGACAGCAACCTTTATCAGATGCTACTGAGGTTTTGAGATCACTCGATACTTCAGTTAAATTATGTATCTTGATTAGTAAAGACAACAATCAGATTATAACATGATAAACATGTTAAAGCTATCTGCTCATTAATCTACATTTGACGTGGTATACCCAAAGAAGCAGAGTTCGTTATATTCTATTTATTGTAGAAATTCAAAAGCCTCATTTTAAAATCAGGCATGCTGCTGTTTATTATTTCTGTAGATTATATAATGAGATAATGATAAACACTTAAAAATATAATTTCCCCAAATTTAGAAGAGGGAAAAATGTAAATGAGGATGGTTTCAGTTTTATGGTTATCATAAAATGTAATAAACCAAAGATGACCAGAGATAAGGCAGGACATTGATAAATGTCTTCTATAGGGAAAGTTTTTCTAACAGATGTTTTCCGAGCATTAAAATTACGTGGTTATAGCCAATGATTCAATGCTAGCCACATTTATAATAAAAAAAAACTAAGTGGTGCAAAAGTTTCTCATATTGTAATTATGGATTTTAATTGCCCTTAGAGTTAACATGTACAATTCACTAAATAAATATTAAAGAAAGCATTATTAATGATCTGTACCTAAATATATGGTCCCTGACAAAAAAAAATTGCCTGTATTCCCATAAATCCTTGTAAGCACCAAAATGTCTCTCTCTGTTTGCTTAATACCTTAAAAAATTTTTTTGTTTTGTTTTCAATTCATTGTATTATAATCAAAATCCCCAAATGTTAGTATTTGCTTTTATATAATTCTATCAGTATGTGGAACTATTCTTTTAGCTAGATACAGATATAAATATAGATGTAGATATAGATACATATATAGAAAAGCTATTGTGTAAGGCTTGATTCAGTGTGCATGTGGTCTACGTTGGATATTGTCCAAGAAGACATACTTTTTAGAACTACTCACAAAATCTTGTGGCATGCATCTCACAGTGGTAGAGTGGTAAAATTATAAGCATTTATATAAGAATTTTTTGCTTTATGTAATTCAAATTCTAAAGATTGGTTTGCATTTTCATGGAAAACTCCATCTTGGTCAAAAGCTAGTCACAGCCAAAATCCACCTGATTTCCAGCACTCTTAAGTCAGATCAACCTCCCCAAGGAAAATCAGTTGAAGGCTCTACACTGGCATCTCACACTCCACATCTACTTTGTCTCAGTGACTTAAATAATTGAACAGGCTTGGAGCTTAACGGATCTTCTGTTCTTAGCCACACCTTTTCCTCTTATGAGCCTCTGGCCATAACAACATGCATCAACTGAATGGGCTGTGACCTCGTAATTTCTCTTCTTAATCTTCTTATTAACCATTCATTGATTAACAAATGAGATCAATAACATACTTTTGTGATTCAGTCATTGCAATACCTGAACTTCTCTAATTGCTTTAGTCTATGTTACCATGTATAGATGTGTGCATGTGTTTGTTTGAAAGAGGTGTCAAAGAAACCATTTATTAAGCATAAACACAGTAGTAACATTCAAGTTTGTGAAAATTCATGATCTTGAAATTGCACTCTGCTCATGGATTAAACTTAATACCTGACATAATCCTGGTAATAGTGTTGAAAATATCATAGTATTCCTTCAGTTTTGGAGCTAACTACCCATAAATCAGTTCAAAAACTATATAAGAAAAATATCAGTATAATGAATAATCACAACCTTAAATACAGTTAAACTTCCTATTTTCTATTCAGCATTCTATTTCTAATAAACTTTAATAAAAGATTAATAGAAACGGAATACTGAATACTTTTATTAAAAGGTAATAGAAATAAAAGACTGAAGACAATCAAGTGTAAGGCAAAGAAAGTTGCCTTTTAAAACTTGTCAAGTGAAGGGAACTTTCATGCTGATACTAAGCACAACTGAGCTTCAGTTGCAGGTTAGAAGTTAGAGACTGGTGAAAAGGAGGAAGAGCTGGTGGTGAACTGTGTGGTGTCAGGGAAGGTAAGAGAAGGGAGCAGGGTGTCATTGAGGTGAAAAAGGTGAACATGATGTGAAATGTATGTCTTTTCTAAATTCACTTCTCTGTAAGAAACAGAGCTGCAATTCATAATGCATTAGTTGCATAAAACATGGGAGCCTGTTATGGGAAAAGAAGGGAACATATTTGCAAATTGTTCAAGGACAGTGACTCCTTCTATCAGAATGGAGTCGCAGTTTTCAGGTTGTCCCTCAGTGCCATTTTAATTATTCTAATTCTCAACCATGCCTTCAGTTTTGTGTCAGAAATGTAAATGATTACCAACCTTCTCAGACTTAAGAATTCTATTTCTTCCCATATAATAAGTGGTAAATATATGCATGCATATTAAAATAATTAACATTAAAAAAGATGTATAGGAAATATAAAGTTTAACATTAAGAAGAGAAAAGTTCACTAAAATGTGTGGTAGATTAGAAAACAATAACTAATCCCTACAGTTGCAGAGATTCAAGATTTATTAGTCCCATATTTCAAGCAGCTGACTTTGATTTTCGTGTCTGACATATAAGATACGATTTCTGCTTTCAGGCATGTGTATCTTTGAAATTTTCTCATTTCTCAATTCTGTCAATTCCTTAGTGATCAAGTTTTCAATAAAAACTACCCTCAGTATCTTGGCGCAATTATTGATATGTGTTTTATTTCTATTTCAATTAAATAGATCCACTGAAAAGATGAATGTAAGCCCAATACAGAATTGCCCTTGTTTTTACAGTTACCGGGTAGCTAAAATGTGAACTTCTGTATCTCTTTTTCCAAAACCCTCCTTCTTTTCACTTTGTTATATGGAGTCACCAATAAAAATACATTGAATGCTAAGACATGGAATAGTATCAGAAGCAAAACAGCTTAAAGGTTTAAATGGATTATTCTCCTACTTTCAAGATCCTTAATATCCAGTGAGAATCTCAGATGTTAAGGATTACTAATCCTTTAGTAATAATTGATTAATCACTCACACACATATTATCATGGCTGCTCGATATTTGGAAAAGGGCAAGATGAGGATCACAGGTGCAAGAGAGGTGGGGAGGCCTTCTGAGTACTAATAATCACCTCAGGATGTTATGCAGCATTCTTAAGGCTCAGCCATCTCCGACTATGTGAAAAACAAGCTAATTTGCTGCTAAGTCTTTATAATCTTTAAGAAAGACCACTGGGTATGCTCAGACATATGAGGTGACCTGAACTGCATCTAAAAGCCCTGAACACTTTCCAAAATGAGGAGGCACTGAAGAAGCTGGAATGTGATAGTAAAACTCTGACAACCTTAAGAAGTTCCCTGATAAGCTAATATTTTTCCTATTCTCAAGAACTTCTGAATTAGCTTTTGATTACTTTTTTCTAAATTTCTCTATCAAAATTTTAAAGGGGAATCCTATTTAATTTAAACCTTTCAGAAGTCCCTTAGACCTGATCTGTCCCTACCAGATGCTCAGAAGAACATATGCCCAAAACATCATCCTAGTGTGGACTAGATGCAATGAAGGTTTATTTTTCTTGGGAAAAATACGTTAGCACCCAGTCCTATAACCAAGCATCTTACATAATTATCACGTAACCGTGAGCAAGTTACTTAACATGTGGTTGTTGTGTCTTGTTCTGCAAAGCTGTCTCAAAAGTTTCAGACTACTTAGTTGGTGAATGCAAAGCTCTTTGAAAAACTGTAAACATAAGGAATTTTTAACAAAGAGAAGTGAGATGTCCTAATTATGGACTGTGGGTACATACGAATACTTACAAAACATTTTTTACAGGGCAAGAAGGTTATTTTGGGGGTGCGAAATGCATGGTGATACCTCTAGAAATAAGGATGGATACTAGTTGGAAAGATATGTGTTTTTAATCAGAAAATATAATTTCAAAATAATGACCTATGAATTGAAAGTTAGAATTTTTCGTAGCAGTGATAGGATGTGCTCTCCCTTGTTTTGAAATAAAAGTTTAACAAAAGCAGAGACTACTTTTGAATGATCATCCCTCTCTGTCTGTCACCAGCACATTTAGGTGCTTTTACAGGGGCAAAATCTTGACATAAACCATGCTAAGCAAGGGGAAGATATCCATCCTTCTTTCTTAGAGCCACAGGCTCCTTCAAGAGCAGTGTGAAAAAACAATTGAATGTTAGGAAAGGTCAAAAGCCAGGATGAAGAGACATTCTGATTAAAAGCTTTCCCTGAAGGCAGCAAGACCTTTCCCTGTTCTCTAATTCAAACATAAAGACATTTAGCTCATGCTAGTTTTCTGGTTAATTTTTCAAGAATATGGGTTGTTAGGGATCAGAATACTGTATAAGCTTCAAAAGATTTGAAAGGCTCTGGCTGGACCCAAACTCTTTAAATTGGGTCTCACTACTAATGTAGCTCTTGTTCGTTCTTTTAATTTCTGCTTTTCTTCTTTCTTCACATTTCTTTCTGATATCTTTCACAGTTTTAAAAGGCTCATTTTTTAAGCTATGTTATTTAAGACAAAGAATTTCTACAAAGTCTTGTAGGAGAACTGAGTTTTTTTACTTTCCAAAAGAAGCTAGTCATACAATATGTTTTAGAAATCAGTGGTATTGATATATGAACGTCAAAAATTTTAAAGGCTTAATTTTTATCCCAGTTACTTTGGTACAGAAAACCTCAGAAGATCAAGTTTTCTTTTTATATTTCTATTACTTCCTGGTTTCAGTCACATCTGAAATACCACAAAACAGCTTGATTTGGATTTTTTTTTAATATGACACAAAAGTTTCCAAGTTTGAACACTGATGAAAACCCAGATTTCTCATTTATATAATACGGAAAGCAAAAGTGAAAAAAAGTGAAAGACTAACATTTACAAGGATGGATTTACTTTCTACATGTATAGATCCATAAGGCTGCTGTCAGCCCCTGTCCCTAATAATATTTGCAGGACCCAGGGCTACAGTGGAGATCTGCATGCTACACGTGCAAATAGTATAAGGGAAAGCCAATGAAACGACAACTTGTCAGTTCTTCAAAATGTTAAACATACAGTTTCTGTCTGATCCAGCAATTCCACTCTTAATTATATACCCAAAAAAATTGAAAACAGGGACTCAAGCGGACACTTGTACAACAATGTTCATAGCAGCATATTCACCGTAGTTAAAATATGGAAGCAAGTCAAGTGCCCAGCAACTAATGAATGGATAAGCAACATGTGGTACACACATGCAATGAAATATTATTTATCTATAAAATTATGTGAATGAAGTACTGATACACGCAACAACATGGATGAAACTTGAAAACATTGCGCTACAGGAAAGAAGCTAGACACAAAGGGAAAACACTGCATGTGTCCACTATATTCAGGATCTAGAATAGGCAAATGCAGGAAAGCAGAAGGAAGAATAATGGTTATCAAGGCCTGAGGGTACAGGGGAGTGGGAAGTTAGCGTTTAATAGGAACAAATGTTTCGTTTACAATTATGAAAACATTCTGTATTAGTACTGATGGTTGTACAACATCATGAATGAACTTAAAGCCACTGAATTTCACACTTAAAAATGATGAAAATGGTAAATTTTACATAGGTTTTATATATATTTATATTTTCTGTATATTTTACCACCTAAAATTACTTTATATAAAAAAGGAAGCAATCTGTTAAACAAGTAAGGTATATCCTATTCTCTTCTCTTGACACTTATACCTTTTGGTATAATTTGAATTTGGGCTTGGCGGATTTCACCGTGTTCCATCTGGAATATTGTGAAAGTCTCCTGCTCTATATTCCTTACCTACACACACACACACACACACACACACACACACACATGCCTGTAGTGAATTCTCTGCTATTCCTGCCCAGCCTGCCACACCTTGGAGGGTCCCAGTGGTCTTGTACATTAGCCCCAAGATCAACAACATCCTCATCCCCTTGCTGCAGAGAGGCCCATACTGGGGATGGTGTGGTGTGAACACAAGAACATGAATCCAATCAAGAAATCTGCTCTTGCAAATAAGCTCTACACTCTGCAAGGAAGAGCCCCTGAAAGCATTGTGCAGAAGGAGACACAGGCTAATTGTGTGCACGTTCCCTTAGCTTACGGCGTCCTTGGACTTCCTGCCCTATGCCGAGGGGTGCACTGTCCACAAGAGGGTAGGAGTGGGGACCCTCTACAGTATGGGATCCAGCACAGCCTCCTCTCTCCTTGAGGTCTAAGGGCAGAACTGGGTCCTGTGACTGATTCACAGACTTTTCATGCAACCTCACCAGTCGCACTGAGTAGAGAGAACTTCACCAGTTCAAAGAAAACAATAAATGTCTCATCTAGACTTCATACAAAAAAAGGTCTCTGAGCTCACACACTTGTTTCAAGTTTTTCTATTTTAGGAAATGGCTGTGGTGTTAATCCATGTAGAATTAACACCAGCAGCCCTCTGCGGCACATAACCTTTTGACATCCAGATTGGTTTGTTTAAACACTCTTTGTTGTTGCTGCTCAGTCATTTCTCTCAAATGCTGACAAACTTGTGCACAGACAGACACTCCAGAAAATCTATTTTGGGGTCCCTAAAGTGGATTATTGGCTTTGTTGGACAGCTGCCATGTATTTTTACTTTACACACCCCTTTTCTCTCCTTAACTTTATCTTCCAATAAGTAACAGAAGCCCTAGTAGTCTGACTTTTTTTAAAGAAAAAAGTGACGGTGATTTCGAATAAATAAAGAAGAATCACAGTTTTTCTTCTCATGAAAACAAGAAGTAAAACTTGATTGATCATGTATTGATGTCTATGCCATGATTAACATCCACTTGTACCTTTCCCATCTCTTTCCAGTTTTAAAAGTACATACCTATCACAGTTCTGCCATTTCTTTGGAAGATCTACTGGACCTGCAAATAGAACTTGGCTGTATTGCTTTGGTTTCCTCTTTGAATTTTGCAAGTATATCTAGTTCTTCCTGTTGTAAATATATTCAGTTGCTTCCATATTTAGAAGATCAAGAGTACTATCCTTATGACCAGAAATTCAAACTACTCCCTTTTTCTTTGGTTCTCCTGATGAAACCAAATTGCCTCAACTTTTTTAAATTTGCCAGTGAGACGTTTACCTTTCAGAATTAAGCTGGAAATGTGATGTCTGTGGTTTCTCATTGGCTTATTTATATATCCCTACAGAAATCATCAAATTAAACACTACATAAGTAGTCACTGCAGGCAAAAGCCATTACAGATGCTAAAATTAGCGGGCAACTGTATGATGAAAAACAGAATATTTCCATAGCCTAAAAATACCTTCCCAGAAGATACTTACAAGTTATAAATTTTAAAAAAAAATCACTTAAAAGTAAAGACACCTGACAGACAACATAAAAAACAAAACAAACAAACAAACAAAACATCAAAAAAAAAAATGATCCACTGGGCATGGTGGCTCATGCCTATAATCCCAGCACTTTGGAAGGCCGAGGTGGGTGGATCACAAGGTTGAGAGATCCAGACCATCCTGGTCAACATGGTGAAATCTCATCTCTACTAAAAATGCAAAAATTAGCTGGGGGTGGTGGCACATGCTTGTAATCCCAGTTACTTGGGAGTCTGAGGCAGGAGAATCGCTTGAACCCGGGAGGCAGAGTTTAGAGTGAGCCAAGATCATGCCACTGAACTCTGGCCTGGGGACAGAGCGAGACTCCGTCTTAAAAAAAAAAGAAAACAATGATCCGTGTTTACATCTCATACATCACATGATATCATATAATGGGAAAAGCACAATATCATCACATCTGCAGCAGTTTTGAAAAATTGCATAACCTCAATTTAGTCATGTGAAAACATCAGACAAACCCAAACTGAGGGGCATTCTATACACAATAACAGACCAAGTGTTCTCCATGAGTTTCAAGTTCACAAAAGAAAAGAGTGAGGGACTGGCACAGATTGCAGACAACAGTGGTGACATGACACATAAATGCATTGTGAATCGTGGAGCTAGAAGAAAGACATTAGTGGTAAAACTGAAAACGTTTTAATAAGGTCTGTAAATTAGTTAATATTATTAACTAAAACTAGCAGTAGTACTATCATTAATATCCTACATTGCCGTATTTAATATTATATACTATATTTTGTTATTACCATCACTGTATTATGGATAAGTAAATAATGATACTATTAGTTAATAATAATTAGTTATAGTGTAACTAATACCAATTGGTTCATAGTGAATGTTGGTTTTCTGGTTTCAATAAATATACCATGATTATAAAAGACGTTATCCTTAAGTGAATCTGGATGAAAAGTATACAAAAACTTTCTACTATTTTTAGTTTTTCTAAAAGTCTAAATTTATTTGAAAATAAGAAATTAAAATAAAACAGGGCATATTCAGCAAACTTTTTTTTTGTGCTTTGATCTTATTCCATCTGCCTGGAATGAAGGATCAGTGCTGCAAGGGGAGCAGGCGGAAGGTACCAAGGACGAGGGTGATTACCCAGAAACAGAGGGGCCATGGCTCACAGAACTGCCCTGCTGCAGAAGCTCATGCTGCCTGCCTGCCAGTCTCCAGCCTCTTGTCACATGGGAAAACAAACAAAAACACGAAAAACAAAGTCTGTATATTTGGTCAATCCACCAAAAATAATAAGATAAATAATTCTGATATTTAAACTCTATCATTCTTTGGAAATTAACATTTTTCATTAACAAATTATTATTACTATTTATGAGATGGAGTCTTGATCTGTTGCCCAGACTGGAGTGTAATGGCTCAATGTCAGCTCACTGCAACCTCCGCCTCCTGGGTTTCAAGCAATTCTCCTGTCTCACCCTCCCGAGTTGCTGGGATTACAGGCATGCGCCACCATGCTTGGCTAATTTTCTGTATTTTTAGTAGAGACGGGGTTTCCCCATGTTGGCCAGGCTGGTCTGGAACTCCTGATGTCAGGTGATCCACCAGCCTCGGCCTCCCAAAGTGCTGGGATTAGGATTACAGGCGTGAACCACCGCACCTGATTCATTATATAATAATTAAATAATTATATATTTTATATACAATTTAATAATTAAATAATTATATATAATAATTACATTATCATTGTCAATGGTTACAACAAAATCTTTGAATGCTATATACTTTAACAGTCAAAGATTTGCATGCTTATTTTTTGAGAGGAGGGTGCACAGTCCCAGTGTCTGCCTAACTTGGAAGTCATTAAACAAGATTTCCTCAACATGCATTGGTGATGTCCATAACAAAACATCACTGACATTACATTCAATCAACTTTACATTGATGCAGTAGCTTACATTTTACAAAATATGTCAGAAGCATCATCTTACTGAACAGCCCCAATAATCCTTTGAGGTAGATATTGTCATTTTCATTTGTGGAGAAGACTGATGTTCAGCGAGGTTTAACTACTCAAGCTCATATGGCCACTATGGTGGTATGAAAATACATCCATTTTTTTTATATCATTCCTCACTTCATACAAGGGAGGCTAGTTTTCTTGCTCTGAAGTATGACCACCCTTAGTGACTCACTTCCAATAAACTGAATGTGTATAAATGGTGACTTGTGACTTCTAAGACTAGGTCAGAAAGGCATTATGGTTTCCTTCTCACCTTCTCTTTCTTGTATCTCCCATTCTGGGGAAAGTCAGCTGCTAGAAAGTGAGGCCAGTCAAGTTGCCAGTGAGGAATGGATATCTTCTGCCAATACCACATAAATAAGATACCTCGGATGCTCATGCTGCAGCCTCTGTCATCCCTACAGGTGGCTGCTGCCCTGACTGGCATCATCACTGTAACCTCAAGAAAGATCCCAAGCCAGAACCGTCCAGTTTAGCCATTCCCAAATGCTTGACCCATCAAATCTGTAAGAGATAACATATACTTACTGTTTTAAGCCACTAAGTCTTGGGATAATTTGTTACACAGCAATAGTTAACTAACACAGCTACTGGTAACAAAGGCTGGATTGCAACCTGGATTCTTCGATCCAAGATTCAGAGTAATTTTTACTATACCACAGATGCTTTCTTCTTGAAAAACTATAAACCAGTTCATTATATTGCTGCAAACATGAATAACCCACATATAAAGATAGCTTTGTAATCAGCACTCTCGGTAATGGGAGGCATTTGCCATTTTGCAGATATTTCCTGTCACTGCTTCAGGGCTCACATCCCCAGCATGACATAACATTTAATGGTTAATAGGAAGAAGAGGCAGAGAAATTCTCACATGCAATGAAATCCATGCAGTATTCATGGAATAAATCATGCAAGTGTCTTAGAACATACTTTATTTATATAGTGTATAAATAAAAAGATTTTATCCCTGCTAGGATTTATACCTGCAATAGTCCGATCACTCTAGAATAGGTAATTAATTAGAGTAGCTATAGTTAGCCACTGTATTGCTATAGAATTGTTAAATTTTACATTGATCCTGTTTGTCTATATGTTTTCTTTGTGTATCCAAAAAAAGATGATTATGAACAGAGTAGCTATCAGGACAGAAGAATATATTTTGCAAACATGAATATTATCAAAGGTATAGGATTTTTTCTATAGGTATAAAATAATTTAATATTTAATAATTATAGCTAAGTGTAATAATTATAGCTATCAATTTGTATAGCTATATTTAACAATTATAGCAATCAATTATTAAACTTTATTAATTTGACATATCCACACAGGTGCGCATGTGCACACACACTTATTCATGTCCCCCCTGCAGACGTCTTGATGCCTCTTCTCTCTCAAGTCCAAAAATGGAAGCAAAGGCAGCAAATGTCTGGAACAGCTTTAACAAAACTTCAATAAGAGAACGGCGCATGGCTTGCAGGTTTTAAAGCTCTACCCCATGTGTTCTCATCTTGGAATAAGTCATTTTTACAGTCCCATACCATATCTGACAAAGGCCAGATTCTATGTGGAAATCATGAGCTTCCTAAAGCTTTGCATGAAAATGGGCCATTCTTTTCAACAGAATTTGACATCTCTGGTCAAATGGAAGATAAATACCACAGGCAGGGCTAGTAGTAACCTGCCGCTGTCCCACTCTTGTAATGCTGGTTTTTTTCTTCCTTATTTGAGCTCAACTAAAGTGCTAATCACTTTGGTATGTGTATGTGCGTGCCTGAATCTTAGTCAATGTGGCCAACAACTGACTCTTTTTCTCAAATTTTTCAATTCTCTACTGTGCTGTGTTTCTACTCCAGACGCAGGAATACATCAGAGGTTGCTAGGAAGTTTTTCCTGGTGTTCAAAGAACTGCAACTGGGTTTCATTAAAAAAAAAAAAAAAGAGAGAGAGAAAGCAGGTGTAAAATTATTTAAATAAAAAGTAGCCTCCAAATTGTTGACATCTATTTTTTGTGGGGTACATACACAGGTACCTTTAAAACTATAAGAATTATAGCCTACATTTGCTAATTGTATTTATCTGTGGATTCTACATTACATAAACAACTCAAACCTCAAGGATAAACATTTAAAAAACACATATGAATAGCAAAACAAAAGAACAGAAAATTTTTTAAAATTAGAATGTGTGGACTTTCAGTTTTATCTCCTATGTGTGAAAGCTTGGACTTCATTATTCCTGCTCTTACAAGGAAAAGCAGGACAAAGTGAAAATCAATGAATTTTATTGGATGCATCAGAGAATAGAAGTTATAGGATAAAGCACCACCTCATCCAGCAGACGCAGCTGAGATCTGCTTAGCTGGAATAATAAGTGAATACAGCAAGGTTACAGGATATCAGGGCAATATAAGAAGTCCATGACTTTCTCATACACGAAAGACAAAGATTTTGAATTACAATGTAAAGAAAACCTTATATTTTACGATAGCATCCAATAAATGATATACTCAAATATAAATCTAACAAAATATGCACAGGATTTGTATGTTGAAAACTATAAAACATTGATGAAAAAAATCAAGGATCTCAACAAATGGAGCAATATTTCATGTTTCTTCATTAGAAGACATAACACTGTTGAGATGTCAATTTCTTTCAACCTAATCTGTAGATTCAATGTAACCACAAAAAGAAAATCGTGGCAAGCTATTTTGTAGATGGAAACAAACTGATTCTAAATTTCATACAAATGGCACAAGACCTGGAAAAACAAATACAGTAGTAAAGAAGAATAAGAAGAAAGTCAAAACACTTGTCCTATTAGCATTCATGATTTACTACAAAGCTACAGTAATCAAGATAGCATGATATTAGCCAATCAATAGACACTTAGATCAATGGAACAGAATAGAGAAGACAGATATCATTGGTATTAGTTCACTTTCATGCTGCCGATAAAAACTGGGCAATCCACAAAGAAAAAGAGGTGCAATGGACTCACAGTTCCACGTGGCTGGGGAGGCCCACAGTCCTGGTGGAAGGCAAAAGGCACGTCCCACATGGCAGCAGACAAAAGAGAAAATGGGAACCAAGTGAAAGAGGTGTCCCCTTATAAAACCATCAGATCTCATGAGACTTATTCACTACCACCAGAACAGTATAGGGGAAACCTCACCCATGATTCAATTATCTTCCATGGGGTCCCTCCCACAACACGTGGGAATCATGGGAACTGCAATTCAAGATGAGATTGGGGTTGGGACACAGCCACATCATATGATTATTGTACAGAAATACAGTCATTTAATCTTTGACAAAACGGCCAAAAAGGTTGAAAGAAAAAGAGAATAGTTTTTTCAACAAATGATTCTGGATTAATTGAACATCCATATACAAAAATAAATAAATAAATAAACTTAGAAAAAGACCTTATACCTTACACAAAATTAAATCAAAATGGATCACAAATGTATGTAAAATACAAACGATGAAATTTCTAGACAAAAACATAATAGAAAATCTGCCTGACCTAGGATTTGGTGATGAGTTTTTAAATATAACACCAATAGCACAATCAATTAAACAAATAGATGTTTTGGACTTTATTAAAATTAAAAACTTAGGTTTTATAAAATAAACGGTTAAAAGAATAAAAAGACAATCCACAGACTAAAAGGGGATATTTGCAAAACACATATCTAATAAATGACTTAAATATAAAATATACAAAGACATTTTAAAACTCACCAAAAAGAAAACAACATAATGAAAATAATTGTTGACAATGAAATATAGTAATGGGAACTTTCATCCACTGCTGATCAGAACTCAAAATGGCAACACTGCTTTAGAAGATAATTTGCCAGTTTCTTAACAAGGAAAAATGTAGCATTATCAAATAACCCAGCAATCAGGCTACCAGGTGTTTAACCAACTTATTTGAACATTTATATCCACACAAAAAGCAGCATGAATATTTATACATGTGGCAACTTTATTTATAATTGTTCCAAACTGGAAACAATCAAGATGCCTTTCAATAGGTGAATGAATAAATAAACCATGCTATATCCATGTAATGAAATATTATTCAGTGATTTAAAAACGGGCTATCAACATACACAAAGACATAGATGCATCCTAAATGCATATTACTAAATTAAGGAAGTCAGTCTATAAAAGCTACATATCCGTGAGTCCATTTATATGATATTCTGTAAAGAGCAAAACTTTAGAACCAGTAAGCAATCAGTAATTTCTAGGCGAGGGGAAGGTTGACTGGGTGAATCACAGGACTGTTTTCAGGCTGTAAAATTATTCTGTATGATACTGTAATGGTGGATACATGACACTATGAGTTTGTCAAAACCTTGGAGAAATAGTTAATCCTGGAGCTACATAAGGTAATATACAAGATAAGCCTGGAGCATCTTGACATTTTAGCAAGTAAGAAAGTGCTAAACAGACCAAGTTTCAATAACGTCAAAAGCACATAGCAGCTACTTAAAGTGTCAGATGACCAAAGCTGGAACAATTTGAGCAAAAATAAAAAAGACTGGATTATAACCCAAAGTACAAGAGAAATGTCCATGAGTTCTTATTGATATAGCTAAAGTACAGTGTAGAAACAGGAAAAAAAAATAACTTTACAGTGGAGAATTCTGACAAATACTACCTCAACCAGGTGATCAATGTTGACATCAACAGTTAGTTCTAAGTCATGTCGATAGTATAAACCCTTGATATGCTGTGATGAGAATGTATTTTACCTCTATGACAGTCCATCCCCACAACCCCTAAGTCCAGTCTAATCATGGTAAAAAATCAGAAAAATTCCAAGAAAGGAACATTTTACAAAATATCTGACCAGCACTCCTCAAAACTGTGAATAAGAAGAGTCTAAGAAACTGTTATAGCCAAGAAGAGCCCAAAGAGACAAGATTAGTGAAAGTTCGGTGGTATCCTGGATGGAACGGAATTCTGGAGCAGGCAAAAATATATAAGCAGGCAAAAAATACATATATATTTATATTTTTACATTTATATATTATATATATTTATTTTATATACATTGTATATAAATATATAATATATATTTGTTACATATTTAATAATGAGAGCAAAACTTTAGAGCCAGTAAACAATTCAGTGATTTCTAGGGGAAGGGACAGGATATATAAAATATATATATAATATACGTATTTAAAAATATGTGTGTGTGTGTATATATAATATATATATAACATATATGGAGCACAGATTACTCTCTGTGTGATTTTTCTGTTAATTTAAAACTATTCTAAAAATAGTTTATTTTATAAAGTCAGAATAAACATAAAAATCCAGAAAGTGGTATAGCAGTGAAACGGTACATTTATTAAGAAAAGGAACAAAATAATTAGATTTTTAGTATTTTTCTCATTATTCTGCTCATAGATAGTTATAAATATTCAGTGTATATAAAATATTGAGGCATATAAGGAGTATCTATATGGAGCAAATAATTTTTGTTTATTTGCAGCAACATATCAAGTCAAACATGATAATTCACTTTCGTAATACATGTTTTGGACTTTGTTGTCCAAGTGATTCAGATATTTCTAGAGTCTGCCCTTCATATTTTTCTGTTTCGAAAACTAACGTAGTTATATTCTGAATGGAGAATCATAGCTTCATACAACAGAGTGGTGAGATAGAATAAGTGGGGGAGTGAAAAGTTCCAGTCCCTGTAACGCAGTAGTTACTAAATTGCTATGACCTAAATTTTTGCATGTAAAGTAGTATATGGCTATCCTTATATAACTGTATGTTTAATTGATAGAATGAAAGGATCTACTTCCCCAAGTGGTTTAATTCGTAAAGCAATTCCTTGGCAAGAATGTGGAGAGACATCATGAGTGTCCTAGGTATTCAATAATAGATTTGAAATGTTGTCCTTGCAATTAATGTTTTATATCAATAAAACTTGAAAGATAACTAGAGCCAACAAAAAGGCAATGACTGCAAAAATTACTGAACTTAGCTTCACTTTTACAGTGTTTTTTTCTAGAGGTGGCTGGGTTCAAGAATAAGGTTAGTGTATTCTTACTTTAGCTTATTACCTCTTTTTATTTTAACAAATAAGAATAGGATTTATTCTTGGCAGCCTTCAGAAAAGGAAATATTTTCCTCTCTCTTTTCTAATTGCTGTTTCAGGATTCAAAAAATAAATAAAGACTTGCTTACACGGTTCAAACATGAGAAGTATTTCTTCTTCTTGAAAATGCCTACTTTACATCAGCTCTGAATTGGTACTTGTCCTCAAATGAGTTTCTTCATCATTCTGAAGGTCTGATCTTGTATCAAAAGAAAATAATGCTCATTTCACAAAACCTTTCAAGATGGTGATTTCCAAGGGTGTATTAGTAAACAATTATGGCAAAGTTAGCGTCCTACACGTGGAAGAGATGAGGATCTACTCCTCTCCCCCTAATTAACTGCTACGGTCAACACCCTCAAATACCTACACCTAGGATATATGATGGACCAAACTTTTTTCACTTCCCCTACTGCCTTGTCTGCTTCTACTATTGAGATTGTGGAGGTAAAAACCTTCATTTCTCCTCCTTTTTTTACTGTTAGAAATGATTGCTTCTGGGCAGTGATATGTACATCAAAGTCTCCCAATGTCACTCCTCTCTTCCTTGACTTTCCTGCCTGAAGGTGCTAAAACCACTGCAGAAAGTTACAAAGGGTCTGGATTCTTGGTGTTATTCTCCTGAAATGCTTACCCCTGAATGTTTTTGCACAAGATAAATTATTTGTGTTTAAGGCACTACAGTAACATTTTCTGTAACGAGTAGCTGAACCTAGTCCTAAGTGCTGTAATAAATATGGAGACAGCAAAAGCAGCTGATGTCTTTTAAATGACTAACACTCTATAGGTCCACGTGAATAATATCCAAGATACCGCAGGAAACTGTCATTGACAATATTGAAGTGCTTGAACAGTATTGAAAGAATTCTTTGAATGAATTAATTCAGTAATTCTGAAAGAAACCCCGTGTGAAAGGTAATATTCTCATTCCCTTTTTTTTCTTGAGCAGACTGAATTTTAAAAAAAATGTTTCAGTGATCTGTAAATATATAACTGTGCTCACACAGCTGGTGAGTAAAAGACCTTAATTTATAACCCCATCTGATTCAGAGGCTAAACTACTACAACCTTCCTACTTCTGGCCTTCTTGTGATGTGACATATTAACTCTCTTTATTATTTAATACATTTTCTATGGGAGTCTAATCACATTATAACATATATACATCAAATTTGGAACTAATAAATTGTCTAGTATAGTAGAAGATAGAATCAGACTTAGAAATACGTTATATGACAGCAAGTCATACATTCACTCAATAAATACATTTTATCTAAATTAAATTAAATTGAAATTATTTAATATATGCCAACTACATAATATTCAGTAGGAATATAATAAGTGGAATTAGACATGGCCCTGCCCTCTTGAAATTAACTGTGCAATGGTAGAGAAAAAACTGAATCACAAAATTCAATGTAAGATTACATTTTTTTTTTTTTTTTGAGACTGAGTCTCGCTCTGTCGCCCAGGCTGGAGTGCAGTGATGTGATCTCAGCTCAGCTCACTGCAACCTCTGCCTCCCAGATTCAAGCAATTCTTCTGTCTCAGCCACCTGAGTGGCTAGGATTACAGGCATGAGCCACCGTGCCTGGCTAATTTTTATATTTTTAGTAAAGACGGGGTTTCACCACATTGGCCAGGCTGGTCTGGAACTCCTGACCTCGTGATCCACCCACCTTGGTCTCCCAAAGTGCTGGGATTACAGGCATGAGCCACCACACCCGGCCAAGATTACAATGTTTTTTAAGTGCTATCAGGAGAGGGGTATAACTTGGTCTTGCCTGAACAGTCAAGGAAAAGGCCCTGACAAAATAAAAATGAGATAAACTTGGATAATCATAGGTTTGAACCAGGCAACAAAGTAGAAAATTTAAGAGAAAAATATTGAAAGTAAAAATAAATAAATAAATAAATAATACACTTCTAAGATGCAGTGATGAGAAGCTGAGAAAGCTATGAAGAAATAAGGAAGCTTGAACCAGGAAGTGAGGGGAATCCTGGTTCATGATAACATTGAAGAGAGGAAGGTAGGGTAAGTAGCATTGTAAGAGAGCCTTGTACTCCAGATAGAGGGCTTGGGTCTCTATCCAGAGAGCAGCAGGGTATCATAGATTTTGGTCTTTATCCTAAGAGAGATGAAGTGTTATAAGGTTTGGGTCTTTATTATAAGAGGAGGGAGGATCGTAGGCAAATCATTACGGATTTCTAATAGTAGAATACAGTATCATATCTATCACTCTGGCTGATATATGGACAAAATTGGAGGTATAAGAAGATGCTTGAGGTAGTGAAAACAATGAGAAAAACATATGGCTAATGGTTTAGTCTAGGTGATATGGTCCAGATGAAATGGTGATGGTGGTGTCATGGTATGGATGAACGTGGTTAAGTTAGAAGCAGATACAGGTAAGAGATATTTAGAAAGTAAAATCAAAAGAGTTTGGTAATAAACGTGTAATGACAGGTGAAAGTGTAGTGAGATAAAGTATCATGTATTAGTCTTAGATTTCTGGCATAAAAAATTCAACAGAAAGTGGGATCATTGCCAGAAGTAGTGAACACCCCAAGAGAAGGAAAGAGGTTTGGAAAGAAAATCATGAATTCCTTTTTGGACACAGTGAATTGAGAGGCTTTTAAGACATCCAGATGAAATGTCAAACAGCAATTTTTGATAGGGTTGGTGTCAGTGGGGAGTTCTCGGTTGAAAAAAAAAAACAAATTTCCGAGAACTGATTTCAACATCTTACTGGTTCTCTCGTTAAACTGATGAGTTAAATAACATTTGACATATGTTTATTTGATATTTCCATGAGAATTGTGATTTTCCTGTGTGAATGTTATGTGTTAATCGGTTCAGAGGTAGATTATCTGCCAAAATGTCCAGTTCGTCAACTTAGAGCCAGGTAAACTGTGGGGCTGAAGAAACAGACCTCCTGAATTGCTTAAGCCCATGAACAATTTTCCTGCCTCACAGAGAGGGTATCAAATGGCAATAGATATTTAACCTTGTTCACTCTGTTTCTTTGTTTCCTACTAATTTTATATTTTGTTTTGTTGCTGAGTAAGACATAGCTGATGGCTTATTTTCCATTGGAGGAAGCAATTAGGAATTGGGCTTTATGATCTGCCAAATTGATGATCTTTGTAGGTCTACTGTCTGTTGAATAAAAGATGATGTAATCTGGCTTATTATTCTTATTGTCTATTTTGTTTTACTTGTGAGCTCAAATCAATTAAGAATTTCATGCACATTGGGAAACTGAACTTCTCTTTGAGATCTCAGCCATCGAATTTTTGCATCTTTGTGTGTATTCTTGACTTGTGGCTGAAGTGGTAGATATCAGGCTGTGAGCTCTCTAACACGTTTGTGGCTCTGTAATTGTGAAAGGTCTTGACCTCAGTTAGTGGATATAAATGTTCCTATCTCTTCAAATTAAAGAGGCACTATTCTAATTGGCTTTTAAAGATAAATAGACATATAAATCCAATTTTTCCAAATTCAAAAAAAATAAACTAATACTTTAAATACACTAGATTAAAAATATCATCTTTAATAG
The DNA here is from genome assembly GCF_009828535.3 of Hylobates moloch. Classification (NCBI taxonomy): domain Eukaryota; kingdom Metazoa; phylum Chordata; class Mammalia; order Primates; family Hylobatidae; genus Hylobates; species Hylobates moloch. The sequence goes on from NW_026652279.1 coordinate 166,547,541, forward strand.
TGTACTGTATACTTAAAATTTGCTAAGAGGATAGATATTAAGAATTTTCACCACAAACACACAAAGATAACCATGGTATGTAATAGATACATACACTAAGTTGTTTGTGGTAGTCACGTCACATTGTATATGTATGTCACAACATCAAGTTGCACATTAAATATTTGGTTTGTGTAAAAGTAATTGCTGTTTTGCATCAACCCAATATATACATTTTTTACATGTTAATTATAAACCAATAAAGTTGGAAAACATTAAAAATGTTCTTATAAAACTTTTAGTTCAGAAGCATTTTTAAATTCCAAGTCTATCTAATTCCATTATTAGGCAAATTATATAAATAATTTCATTTATTAAAAAGTCTATACGTTTTTTCTGATATAGCCACACTAAATATAATTTGACCCACAATTCACTTTATTTTGGTTGCTTTTCTCATGATGATATGAGTTAAACTGCAATTTCTGAATTTATAGTGGTCTATCGATCATAAAAACTATTTCTGCACAATGCTTAAAATATGAAAAATTGCATTAAATTAAATTATTATTATGATAAACCTTTTCTATCAATAGTAACTATGTGTTGTAGTGTGACAGCTTTAACTTAGTTTCTAACTTCTTTAGGTTACTTAAGACCTTAACTAATGTTAAATACCCTTAAAATTGGAGAATTCTTAGAAAACAAAGTAATTTCTAATGAATGTATAACAGTTGAGTCTTTGATCACTAACTATAAATTTACATACTTGTGCTTGTTATTTTTATATGCTGTCCAGAAGGCTATCTCTTGGGATACATCTATATCAATGAGTATATTTATTTTTGCCATGGCAAGCAGATGTAAAGGACGGATGACACAGTCACCAGGTGTGTTTCCTGTGACCTTTGGTAATACAGTAAATATCGTATAACATCAGTTCTTAATTATTCCCCCATTAACCCAGTTTTTTTCTATGAAATAAGCTTAATCAAATGGGTGATTGCGACTCTACTAAGGATAATAGAGTCAGGGAAACACAAGTGTGTATATTTTTGTCTTTTAAGGAAAAGAATTAGTTTTGTCTTTTAGGAAAGTGACAGATCTTTCCAGAATATGAGAGAGCATAGTGAAAAACAAAACTTAGAAGTTGAATTTTGTCTTTGTTAATAACACATTAATCTAAAACAAAACTAAAATATTTTATATTTTGGCAAATTTCACTCTGTTTTTGATGTGCTTGTTCCCTTGGTTTAATGACGCGTGGCTTGCCTACAATGTGAAAAGTCATTTTTTTAATCTTTTGTGTAATCAAAATTCTGATAATAGGTGATAGAGATTCTTTACCCCACTTGAATAATTTTTCTGTGTTTAATGTACCTTTGATAACTAAAAATAAAACATTTTCTAGCTTTGGAAAGAGCTAAGAATATTTATAATTGTGGAAACTTCTAAGTTTACTTTAAAATATTTCGATGTCATTTTGATGAATTAACCAACCATTGTTTTTTAGGTATTCATGATCTTATCCTAAACAAATGCCCAAATCTCCACCAACAATTATTTAGATTTTGGCTTTCTAAGATTGTATCCTAAATTAAGAAAAATGAATAAAATGTCTACATCACTTTTGAGGTTTCATAAAAATTTTTTCTTTCACCTTATGAAAAGAGCGATGCTACAAATAATTAAGTTTTGTGATGTGCACTGCATTTCTTAAATTACCTCAACACTATGGTGAGGGCTGCATAGCAAGCGTTATTAAATTGGGAAAGATCCTCAGCTATTGCTAGATAAAATTTAAATAGAAAAATATAATTGTATTAGTCTCTTTGGCTGCCATAATAAAATAACACTGTCTGGGTGGCTTGAACAACATAAACCTATTTTCTCACAGTTCTAGGGGCTGGAAATCCAAGACCATGGTGCTGGCAAGGTAGGTTTCTGGTAAGGTCTCTCTCCTTGATGTGCAGATGGCCACCTTCTCACTATGTCCTCATATTGCATTTTTTTGTGAGCATGCTCCTTGTGTCTCTCCCTCTTCTTGTAAGGACACCAGACATATTGGGGTTCTTATGATCACAGTACCCTGCCCTTACGATCTCATTCAAACTTCATTACCTTCACAAAGCCCTTATCTCCAAATAGAGTCCTATTCGTGGTTAGGAATTTGATGTATGAACTTCGAGGACACAATTTCATTTATTAATATAAATTATTAATATAAATATTTTAGAAATTATATAATTCATGGGAAGGTCCAGAAGATTTGCCAGTACTCTGGCTGTAGATGATAATTCTCAGCACAGGAGAAACATTGCCAAACTCTTATGGAATTGTTGCCTACTACACCCCGATAGAGAATTCCCATATTCTTCATTCTGATATCATTGGTTATTATAATAAATTGGCCACAGCCATTCAGTCTTTGTCATCTACAGGTAGTTTTTCTTTACTCTGATGTCGGATACTGATGTAAGATTCACACCACAGTTTGTCTTCAGTAAAAGAGGGCTCTTAGAGCCTTGTGGAAATGTTTGTACCAGCAACTTTAACTTTTTATACTTCCAGAATGGTCTCTTATGTACAAGCTACTGAGGTGATGTTACTTAACCAACTCTCAGAGGCTAACCATCTACTGAGTCAGGCTTTCCAGGACATTTTATTTATTTATTTATTTATTTATTTATTTATTTATTTTGAGATGGAGTCTCATTCTGTTGCCCAGGCTGGAGTGCAGTGGTGTGATCTTGGCTCACTGCAACTTCCGCCTCCCGGGTTCAAGCAATTCTCCTGTCTCAGCCTCCCTAGTAGCTGGGACTACAGGCACCTGCCACCATGCCTGGCTAATTTTTGTATTTTTAGTAGAGATGGGGTTTCACCATATTGGTCAGGCTGGTCTTGAACTCCTGACCTCAGGTGATCTGCCCGCCTTGGCCTCCCGAAGTGCTGGGATTACAGGTGTAAGCCATTGAACCTGGCCAAGACCTTCCTCTTAAAAGCAGGATTCCTGAGAACAGGAATTAACTATATAGGTGAGAGGAAAATGCAAGTATTGTAGAATACCACCAATGTTGTTTTTAGTTTTGAAAGATATATATCGAAGTGCTTTCTTAAGATTTGAGGCAAATCTTACCCTCAATTTCATACACTCTGCTCTTGATGAAATGAAACATTTAAGAAATGTATCTGATTCTCACTGACTCCCCAGAAGTCATAAGCTTTTCTAAATTTCCTAATGTGTTATGAAACTGCTGTATAGATAGTTGAATAACTGCACTAAGAATCTGTCTTCATTTTTATTAGGATATAATTGGGCAAATTGATTCTACGCTCAAGACCTTACTTGGTATCATATTTGAAAATAATTCTCATTTAATCAAGTCTGACAATCCCACTATTAAAAAACAAGTTTGACATTATGTGTGGAGTAAAAGCCTCAAAGCCTCTCCAGGAAAAGCACCCAAGTACCTGGCTCAGAAGGTCTCAGGATCAAATGCAGTAACAAAGATCTCTTCTTGGTACAGGATGAGCCTCAGCCAATTTAAAGGATTCACCTGAATGTAGGAAATGCAGGTGAAATCTATTGGATAAAGTTTCTTGTGGTCAGTTTCCTGGTCTTAGAATATGTTATGGTTTGGCTCTGTGTCCCCACCCAAATCTCATCTCGAATTGTAATCCCCATGTGTCAGGAAAGGGGCCTGGTGGGAGGTGATTGAATCATGGAGACAGACTTCTCCCTTGTTATTCTTGTAATAGTGAGTGAGTTCTGAAGAGATCTGGTGGTTTGAAAATGTGTGGCACTTCCCCCTTTGTTCGCTCACTCTGTCTCTTGCTCTGCCATGGTAAGATGTGCTTGCTTCCCCTTCGCTTCCCAGCATGATTGTAAGTTTCCTGAGACCCCCAACTCATGCTTCCTGTTAAGCCTGCAGAACTGTGAGTCAATTAAACCTCTATTCTTCATAAATTACCCAGTCTCAGGTAGTTCTTTATAGCAGTGTGAAAACAAACTAATACAGAATAGCAAATAATAAGGATTTTTAGAAGACCAATCTAAGATTCCTCGTGAAAACTCCTAGTCATAAGTCTGTTCGCTGGCCTTAGTGGTTGCTTAATAATTCATTGATTTGGAACCACAGAATAAACTCAAAGATGCCCATATGGTTAATTTAAATTCTTCTGCACCTATGTAAATATCAGGTCAAACCTTACAGGCATCCTTGGCCTGTTTGAGATTAAGAATTTTCTTTCAATATTATTTTTATTACTAGTGGAGAAACTGTCAAGAAATGGGCGAAAGAAATGTCTAGGTGTCCTTTCAGTGAAATTCTGGAAATTATTTTAGCAGGATCTCTGGGTGATTATCTGATTTGGTAGGAATGTAAATTTTAGGTTAATTCTTATGTTATTTTACAATTCTGTAGAGTTAGGGCTTAAATTGTAAAAAGGAAAAAAAAAAGACAGTAATACCAATGTTTCCTTCCATAGGCATGCAAATAATTACTGTTATTTGAAAGTAAATGGAGGCATAATAAAAAAAAGTTTATTGATTTGAGCAAGCGATTCATGAATTGGGCACCTCCAAAGTAGAACTGGTTCAGCAGCTTTACTGTGGAAAGAGGAGGCTTTCACAGAACAACACAGAAGTAAATCAGAGAAAGCATTTGGTTGGTTTCAATTATACAGTTGCCTTATTTGATCCATCCCATTGGAAAGTCCCCAGTTATAGGATTATAAATGAGTACACTACTTCTGACTGATTAAGCTTAAATTCTGTTTTGAATACAGGCATTTACAAGAAATAGCTCAAGCTGAGTTTCACTTATGTTTGCAAATCAAACAAGGTTGAAGTCACTTATGAGGCCTGACTAGTGTTGTCTGCTCAGGGGTTCTTCAGGCCTGGTATCCTCTTTTTAGCACATTTCATAGCAATATAAATGCATCCTGTGCCCTGGAGAATGCATATATCTGTCTATCAAATTCTCATTTAAACCAGTTGCAACATTTTACTTCTCTCATTAATATACCGCCAAGGAGACAAAGCAGGAAGAGTCAGAAGCACGGAAGAAAAACAAGCAGGTTGTGGTATTAAAGTCTCCACCGTGAGAGGTGCTTCAAGAATGGTAAAGGGTTCACTGCTTAACGACTTCTTGTGCTCATGAAAGGGAAAGTAGGATGAGGAGAGAAAATCACCAAGAGAACTGTTCAGGGAAGTGACGGGGCAGCGGAGAGTGGTGTCATTTGAGGAGAGACCAAAGAAAATGCTGGTAACCAGTATGGACAGCAGTGGTGTAATAAAAATTGTACTTCATCTTTTCCCCCTGTTCTTGGCACAGAACTACCAAAACCCTTGGGACTGGCAGAAATGGGAGTGCCTTCTGTTATTCATAACAAGCCCCTTTCTACTACACCTGTGTTTATGCCACTGAAGTGGCAAGACCAAATGGTGCTTTGGGGTTGGAAATCTTCAGCTATACCCCCCAACCTCCAGGGAAAGGAGGGTGTTAGAGATTGGGTTATAAAAACTCGCGAGCAAAGAGATTCAAGGAGCTTCCAAGCTGGCAAACTCATGGATGTGCCGGGAGGGTGGTGCGTCCAGAGAGGGTGTGGACGCTCTCAGTCATTCCCCCACCCCATACCCAGCCCGTCCTGTGCACCACTTCCATTTGACTGGTCCTGAACTGTCCTTTATAATAAACCAAAAAATCAGTAAGTGTAGTGTTCTCCTGAGTTGTATGAGTTGTTCTAAAAAGTTGTCACATTTGGAGGGGTGGGAATGGTGGGAACCCTGTGTTTGTAGTGGGCCTGGCAGGACACCAGGAAGGCTGGCACTCTTTGTGGCTGGCATGTGATATGGGGGCAATCTTGTGGTATTGGACCCTGATCCCGTGGGGTTTTCTCTAACTCTGGTTAGTTAGAATCGAATTGAACTGCTGTCCATACAGATGGTGTCAGAGTATTGTTTGGTGTTCAGAAAAAAAAAATAATAATACAAGAGCTTTTTGAGAAGTCTGGTTTTCATGAAGAGACCATGGTATGGAAGGAGTGGAATCAGGATACACGTATAAACCAATGACAACTTGTGTTCTCTATCCTTTTTAAGACTTTTATGGGTATTCTTTACTAGATCCTCACAAGAGTCCTGTAAGGCAGGGGGAGATGACATTCCTATTCCCATATTATAGCAAAGAGCTGTCCCAGGAGGCCAACTGGGACAGGGGTTCAAGCCCACATAACTATTTGGCAGTCGATCTGGAACATTAACCCTAATCTCCAGTTGATGTGAATGTTCTCTTTTGGCTCTAAAAGTGTAAGACCTGAAAGCTCTCAATTTAAATTCAAAAATCAATTTAAAATATAGAATCAGAGAGATCCACCTCAGCAGCTAGGACTGTATTTGAAAGAGAAATAATGGAATCTCCTTTTTATGACACTGAGATCATCACCAAGCCCATACAAAATGACTCATTAGCTCCAGCGCGCACTGGTCTGAGCAGACCTCCCGGGAGGAATCTCTGCCCAGGGCCTCTGCAAAGGGACATGGACAAAGTTGTCTCAAAGAGAGGAGAGGGTTGGAAGGGCAGGCCACCTGGACACACTGTCCTGGGGGAAGGACCACAGAACAAAAGAAAGCTCAGGGGGATTCTAGTAATTGTTTTTAAAAATGAAAAGTACTAGAAAAAGAATACATTTGGTTTCTGTTGTTCTGGTGGACAAAACATGGATCAATTGATTCAAATCAATATAAAAAAATATTTTCTGACAACCACAAATGTGCATTAGAGAAATGGACTGCCTAAGAGTTATTGAGGTCTTCATCCTGAGGATGCCTGTGAAGGTGACTTTGGTTGATAAAGTGGGAGAAATAGCACAGTAGCTACTTCTACATCTCTCGGGAATTGATATTAAAATCATTCCTAACTTTGGCAGCTCTGATTTTAAGAAAAGTTATTTGGGACTTTAAGCATTGAAAACCAAGAAGTTTGGTGAATCATTCAACTTTGAATTCAGTAAATCAAATCCAGAAATATACCTCGGGAAGGTAAGGCACAGTTACACCAAACAATTTCCATTTCTTGATGAACGACAAAAGTATTTGCTGCAGTGAGTTCGATAAAGTTTATGCTACAATACAAGGGGGAACAGATTATGACACTTACCTTTCATTCTGCTTTCATAAAAGAAGTTCTGTGGTGCTTCAGTTCGCACAGGTTTGGCTTTGGTGGTGAATGTGGGCTGCAGTTGCAGTGGGGAATGCAGGAGAGACAGAGGCAGCTGCCCAAGGCCTGTCTTCAATAAACTTACTAAAATAGAAAAATGTAACAATCCTTTGGGATAGTGGCAAAATAACGCTTTATTCAAACATAGTAAATGCAATACATTGTAAAGTACTTTTAATTTTTTAAAATCATACTTAAAATTTGGAGATAAGCTAATGATTGATTAAAATGTGAGTGAAGTTAAATTAAAAGAAAAACTCGCAGGTCCGGAGAAACAGCGGTGTTGTCCTCCACCAGGGATTGCAGATTGAACGCCCCCAAAACCAGGCAGGGCCCATATCAGCAAATTGGGAGGGTTGTACCCACTAAATTGCTTTATAGACTCATCATTACCAACATGTTTTTAAATATTTCCATGTAGCTTCATGTATATTATTTGATTAAAAACAATCAGAATTTTCTTTTTAGTTCATAAAACTTTGTATCCTATCTATTTCTTATATATTGGTGATAGCTCTTACTAAATTTATTTCATAATAATGCTCGAAATTGTAAACTTTTGACACACTAGCTTAGGATACCAAGTTTTTGCAATGAAGTATACTCTCACCTTTGGTCTATTTTTCATTTTTCTAAATTTTGAAAGACAAAGGTACGATAATATTTCACATTTCCCTTAACTATAAGAAAAACAATAGCACAAATCAAAGAAAATCGGAAATGTTATACGGTCAGTCTCAGCGTGTAGGAGTAGAGGCGAGGAAGTAGACAGCGCCGAATACCCGCCATCTTCAGAAACAGCCTCGCCGCGGCTTTTTTTTTTTTTTTTTTTTTTTGAGACGGAGTCTCGCTCTTTCGCGTAAACCCGACCGCAGTGGCGCGATCTGGGCTCACTGCAAGCTCCGCCTCCCGGGTTCACGCCATTCTCCAGCCTCAGCCTCCCGAGTAGCTGGAACTACAGGCGCCCGCCATAGCGCCCGGCTAATTTTTTGTATTTTTAGTAGAGACGGGGTTTCACCGTGTTAGCCAGGATGGTCTCGATTTCCTGACCTTGTGATCCGCCCACCCCGGCCTCCCAAAGTGCTGGGATTACAGGCTTGAGCCACTGCGCCCGGCCTTGCTGCAGCTTTTTTAAGGCGTCAGGATGGGAAGACCTGAACTCATTTTGAAAAGAGAAGCTAGAAGTGCAAACTTGTAGGTAAAATCATCTACTTTTTAAACTGAAAGCAGCTAGTTTAATTGAAATAAGAATACCTACACTATGATATCCACACTATGCTGACAAATTCCCAAGCCTTATCTTTAATATTTCCCCATAGTTTTTCTAAGGTATATTTAGGTTATGTTAAACTCCCAAATGCATAAATATTCTTAAAATAAATTGTGTCTCATATATCATTATCATATTATCTAAATACTAAACTAATGGATTTGTGTAACTCACAAGTAAATACATTAAAAAAATTTTAAACGTGTTTATTCAGTTGGGAGTTACTTTGAGAGCTGAATGAGTATTTGTACTCATTAATTTTAGTATATTTTAGGTGCATATACTATTTATCATGAGTACTCATTTCTGTTTTTTCTTTTTTAAACACGTACTTAAATTCTCTCACAAAATTAAGACTAATAAGTAAGTTATACATTATTTCCAATGTTTAATGTAAGTTATAAAAGTAGGGTTCTTTTTTACTAAAATTGAGGGAATGGAAGTTTCAAAAGAACCAAATTTGTTTGTGAGCTGTAGGTTAAAATATAGCATCAGAATCTTTTGAACTAAAGAAAACTTTAGGGAGAAGCTATTTGAACAATTTTAACAGATTTAATTTAATTCAATTTAATTTAACAGATTAACATTTAACATGAATAACACGAAAAAAAAATGTGTTGAGTACTATGTCACCAGGCAATAGTAGGAATATAATCCTGTTTTCACATTAAATTCTGATAATATTTACCCACTTCTCTAACCTGATGGTATGGTTTTGGTAGCACTATCACTGAGATATATATTTACCTTGTAGAAATATGACAAGCTTTGAGATTGTATCTGTAATTCTTTTTCCTCTACCACTTATTAATCTCTCCTAGAAGCATTAATATGTAATGTGTGTACATGTGTGTATGCTCTGTGTGCATGTGTGTGTGACAGTGTGCACATCATTTTACATGTGTAATTTTAAAAACGGATTATGTAGTTTTGAAATGTTTTAGGCTTCTATCCTCCTGTAGCCAAAAAATAAAAATAAAATTCTAACATTACAGAATTTGGAGGAACAAAGCTCTAGACAGAAATATTCTAAAATCTAACCCTTGATCAATTTCATTGGCTTCATTTAACAATACAACATATTTTATAAACATAGAAGTACAACTTATTAATAAAGAAAACTCTTAATAAGAATGTTTCTGATTTATCAAAACATATCTTAGAATCTTGCATTTTGGTACTTATTTCAGGAATTTTCTAAAATCATTTTTTTAAGAAGCTTAAGGGAGAAATGTACTTAATTTATAATGAGAATACTTTGTTAGTTATGAAAGTATCTCACAAAATATTGCCATATATAAGAAACTAAAAACTTCCATTCCGCAATGGAGTTTGATTCTCTGAGATTTAATTGAGATTGTAATACTCAACTTAGATCATAAATCTGATTTGATCAACATTATAGAAATCATCTGCTAATACTACAAGAATAAATAAAAACTAGAGAGACCAATGATAGGATGGCTGTTAAGTACTTGCCTGATTACTGATGGGTCTGTGGGATTCCTAAATCAGACATCCTTTTTTAGTTTAATTGAATATGGATTCAGAGGATGGCATTATATAAATTCTTATATCATTATGTCCCAATAATCTCAGATTTAAATATGAATATACAGTATTTAAGTTTAAAATGCACTGTATATCATTTTATTAAAGACAACCTTTCTCAAGAAATTAGAGATCAGTAGGTATCAATATAATAAAATCAAATTTGTAAAAAAAAAGAAGTAAGTAATAAAAGTGTTGATACTAAAAAAGTGAACCAACTACATGTTTATTACTAAAAGGTAAGTCCATAATGGCAGAGAAATAATATCCTTCTACTATTTTTATGTGCTGTTTTCCTGTCTCCTCTCAGGGTTCATCAATTTTTAACATGTTTGTGGTCATTAAAAAAAAAAAATAGTTTGCTTGTCAATTGTCTAAACCTAATACCCATCAAAGAGAATTGCGAATAATAAAATTATCTAAGAGAAAAGGGCTAACACGGCTGATTATTAACATAGTTTCTCAGTTAACTGGCAACACTGAAGACCAACATTTCATGCAATTGTCAGGAATTAGGTTCTCCCCTTTACTATCATTGAGTCACACTTGAAAGCTTAGTCAAATAAAATGATATTTATGAAAAACTGGGAGATATAAAATTAACCCCATCCTAGCTGTTTCCACATGATTCTGGGATGAAGTCAGATCATCAGAGAGCTGCATATCTGGACATCATTCAATGTCCTTCCACTTTCCTTTTTCCAAAAAGCGTTTTGCTAAGTTGGAGTTTGTAATGATGTCGTTGCTTTGTCTGGAAGGATATTTTAAGACATAATTACAAGAAGATGTTTCTTTTTTTTTTTTTTTTTTCTTTTTGAGACGGAGTCTCGCTCTGTCGCCCAGGCTGGAGTGCAGTGGCGCAATCTCGGCTCACTGCAAGCTCCGCCTCCCGGGTTCACGCCATTCTCCTGCCTCAGCCGCCCGAGTAGCTGGGACTACAGGCGCTCGCCACCACGCCCAGCTAATTTTTTTTTTTTTGTATTTTTAGTAGAGATGGGGTTTCACCGTGGTCTCAATCTCCTGACCTCGTGATCCGCCCGCCTCGGCCTCCCAAAGTGTTGGGATTACAAGCGTGAGCCACCGCGCCCGGCCAAGAAGATGTTTCTAAAGATGATATTCATTATGTCGCACAGTGTTCTCCTTAGGAGAGTAGATTTGAAAATTATTTTCTGTAGTATTTATAGCAGGACTCTTTAATTTCCTATTAAATGGCTTGCTTTTCACCCAGGGACTCTGATTTTGGTCACTACATTTTCCAGTCTGCACTGCTAAATGTTTGGAGTTGAAGTTGAAGCTCCTTGTTTGGAAGAGCAATGATGTCACAGACAAACTTTGTGGATTGACTTTGCTCCTGGATTCTTTTTTTTTTTTTAATTCATTTTCACTCACCTCATTTTTCTACCTTTTAAAGCATATTTTATCTTCCTTTGTAAACTGTAAAGCAAACTATTTTTTTAGGAAAAGGCTAAATTAAAAGGCAGAAATACATCCAAGTAAGAATATGAAGGAGCACAAAAATTGTAAAGCCTAAATATGTGTGGTTTTGTTTTGCATTTCGGAATAGTAATGTTTTTCCTGTACTTGTTTTCTCTGTGAGTACTTTCCAATCAATCACAACTTCAGTCACACCTAAGCCTGTGTTTGTGAAGCACTGGCAATTTACCTGATTTAATTTCATCAATGGAAACAGCCAATCTTGATAATTCAGCCTCCTAATTTAACTTTGTCTATATTGATGAAATTAACTGACACATTGCCAAATTCTTCCCCTCCTTTTTCTTCCTTTGTTTTAGGAAATTCAAAAGAAAAGAGAAGGAAAGAAGAGAGAGAAATAGAAAGAAAAAACTTAAACTTTTCTCTTCAGGCTACAGATCTCACTGAAGCACTTGGCAAATAGGATGCAGAGAATCTGTAAGTTTACCGGCATTTTTGCTATGGATTGTGGACATAGGCCACCTAATTGAATTGTCACCATAATATGACACATTAGAGAAGAGTATAGACTCTGTGAACAAAACTCAGAGGGTCCCATTCCCGTATGTGTGTGTGTGTGTGTGTGTGTGTGTGTTCCATTAATTGTTCATAACTATTTGCTCTGAAGTGAAGAACACGTATAAAGTCGTGTAACATGGATACCATTAATCCAGTTTGAAGGGAGATTAAACTCATGTTGAGGTAGGCATGTGGGGTTGTTTGAGACAGACAAAGACACAAAAGCTGATATGCCATGAGATGTGGCACAAATTGATTTATCACTATCAGGTAAGTTACTGTCAGTCAAATATTGTGAAATTAAAAAAAAAGACAAAAATAAGCAAATTTAAAAATAACTGAGCTTCTCATTTAGTGCAGGAGAACCTTTCAGGTTAACTGTTTTCATCTTTTTTAAAGTGTTTACAATTCCATAAATTGTAGATAACCGATTGCAGTTTAAATGACACCTGCCCATAGAAATGCAAATGAATTCTGTCCCTGGAAGTAACTACAGATTCCTGGACAACGACCCCAACCTCCATGGAAAAAGCCAGTTTTGCATCATTTTGTAAATTCAACATTCCTGATTTACCTATGTATGTGTTTATTTTGAATTTTGAATTCTACCTTGAATTGAGTGTAGCATCATACTCATTTCTTCATTAGTTAAAGAGTTAAATATTTGACCATTCATTTGATATTCATATGAGTATCATGATATTACCTTTTTAAAATAGTTACTCTTTAGTGTCAATACATTTTGTGTTGAATAATGCTCCTCTTCATAATTCTTAAATATGTTTTAGGGATATGTAATGGCATTATAGCAGAGATTCATTTCAACCATCACTTTGTAAGTAACTATGTTTTCTATGTAAGAGCATCTAGTTGTGAAGAGTCAACGGATTTCATGATAGATGTATGTTATAAAATTATATCTTAAAACATAGCACTCAGTGCTTCAACTGAATGCTGAATGGGTCTTTTCATCAATCTTATTTTATAGTCCAGTGGTATTAAAGAAACTTTAAGGACTGAAGTCACGATGATTAGTGGCACATAAGTGCTCAAGAGAAGGCTTAAGGGAGAGAACACCTGGGCAGGAAAGCATGGCCGTATGAACTCAGGGCTTCAGTAAAACAATTAATGTTTTCTTTAAAAGTGTTAGAGTGCAAAGACCAGACTTCAGGAAAGATACATAAATTGACATTCTGACCAAAAATGGACTTTATTTACCTTCTTGCCAATAGTGGCTATGGCCCATTTTCTGAATCTTTATGAAGTGATAAGGCAAAACATATATCATTGCTCGTAGTAGCCTTCTTTTGGTTACCAGAGATGGCCATCATTTCATATGTTTTGATTATTTGTATACATTCTGTATTTTCTCTCTTTATATCTTTGTTCATTTTAAAAATCAAGACTTAATTCTTTGTGTTCTTCTTTGAGTAGCTATCAAAAATCTAAGCCTTTACAGCACTGAGTATGTATATTGCCCTCACATCAGTAGTCTCTTGGTGATATTATTAGTGCTCTGTCGTAACTGCTGGAGATAGAGCACAGCTAATTTTCATTAAAAGAGTTTGGCAATCTCAATTGATTAGCTCCACATCTTCTTTTTAATAAATCCAAACTCTTTATTCCTCCTATCATCAAACTTGTCAAATAACCACCCTTCATTTCTTCACTTGCCTTGATGCCCCAGCCCCTGCCATCTGATTTTTGTTAGCGCACCACTAAAATTCCTCTCGGGAAGAAGCCTTTCATGACCTTTCAAATACAACAGGTATTTGTCTGTTCTTACATTTAAACTCTACATGCTCAGATTCCGTTGCCAAAACGTTCCCTGGGCCCCTTGTTACATCTTTTAAAGGTCATTTTTCTCCCTTGGTTCCATCTTCAGCCCACAACTACTCTTATGTTACTGCAGCAGGCAGAGGCTTGGCATAGAATATTCAGCACAAGATCACTGCTTTTTAACCAATGAGGAATATTTAATGAAGGTACTGTCTACCAAGGGTCAGGCAGGATTTAGGGGAATCAGCTGAAGATAGCTCAAAACTATAGAGCTAGCAACAGTTGGAAGACCTCATCATCCCTTGACCTGAAGCAGCTAAGCAGACTCTAGAAGCAGCTGTGTGAAGAGGTGCACCTGCTGCAGCTGTGGCCTTTGACTGAGGATGACCCTCAACCTGCAGTTACCCCTTGACCCAGCAGAAAGGAAACTGGGAAAACAAAACCTGTTTTCACCTTCCTGGGTCCCTGATTTTCTCTCTATGCCTCCTCTAGATGGTGCTTACCAAAAACCTGAGGACGGAAGAGTCCACTGGTGCAGTCCACTGGGCTCAGGGTGCTCTGGTGCCCAGACTACATTAAAGGGCAGATATGAAGGGCAAATAGAAGACAAGAAGAGGAACAACCTGCACTCGCTAGATGTTCTCATCCATCATTGTTGTCATCCATCCAACGACAGCCCACACGATGATGACGTTGACACTAATTTGTAGGCCAGCAGTTTCCAAAGCTGGCAGTTTCTTATAATCGCCTGGGGAGTCTTTTTTTTTTAATGAAAAAAAAAATTCAGGCGCACATCCCCATAAATTTTAATTTAATCAATCTGCAGTTGGGCCTGAGATTTAGTGATTTTAAGCAGTAAGTTTCCTAATGTGCAGTCAGAATTGAGAACCAGTTTTAGATTATATATCATTTGAAACTCACATATGCTATGGCCTACTAAAAATCTCCACCTACATTTCCCATATGCATTTCAAGCTATATATGTACAAAATAAATGTTTTACTTTTCTCAAATGCATTTCCCCTGATATTGTTACATTTTAATCTTAGCCATTGACAGTGCTGTCTAGCTAGGTACTCAAGATCAAAGCCAAAGATTCACAATGCTGTAACCTTTGTTTGCTGTTCTCTGCATCTGCTAAATTCTTTCTTACTCTTTGAGCTGTATTTCCCTCTTTTTTGGATAAATGAACTCCTACTCTGCCATTAAAATGCGTCTGTCATTTTGAAACTTTCACAACTACTCTTTTCACGACAACTCATAGGACATCTTCGAACTTTTATTTCAAGGTATTTTATACACAAGCAATACTTCCAAAAGTATAACTAAATATCTCATTTACCCCACAGTAAGTTATAAAACAAATTTCAGCAGGTTAAAAATCACTGGCATTAAAAAACTGGCATTAATGCCTATTGATATTAATGTTGAAATAAGGAAAATTGCTAAGTTTGAATTTATAAAAGTACTAAAAACTACTATTTTTATCTATTTTGTAGTATGTCATAATGTGATTATATGTACATCTTTTGCTATAGGTAAAAACACTTCTGCTGCTATAATTTTTGAAATGTCACTCTTCTAGACTGTGAGACAAAGAAAGAGAAGGGAGAAGAATGCTGTGGGAGCAAAGGAGCTAGGGAAGGGTCCACGGGCTCCCGTCTCCCGGGGAGTCCACCCCACACCCTTCACAGTTCGCTATTACCCAGTGGCCTGTGGGACATTCGCTCTTTCCTTTGCTTTCACTTTCATTGTGACTGTGAAAAAGAAAATGAAAATATAAACATCATTATAAAAAATGCATCAAGCCCATTTATGCATCTTCTCTACACTGGCTTTCTGAAACAGATGGGAGAGAACACGGCATTCTTCCTCCTTCACACTGAAATGCTGGCCAATTTCCCAGATTTCCACCATAAGTCCAATATAGGACTAGAAGCCTTAGATATATGTAGCATTTTTTGAAACTAACACTTCAAATATACAAATTTCATGTATGTTTATAAATATATTTATATATAATATGTTATTGATAATACATTATAATATAATTAAATATGTTAACATGTAAACAATATTAGTGGAAGGTTGTTCAATGAGTGTAGAATCTCAGTTTTGCAAGATCAAAATGTTTTAGCAATCTGTTCCACAGCAATATAAACATAGTGAACATGACTGAACTGAATACTTAAAAGTACTTAAGATAATAAATTTTATATTATGTATTTTATCATAATTAAAAGTTAATTATCTAATTAATAAATTTTGAACAAAAGACATGTTAGCATACATTTTTTCAAAACATTTCTAAACCAGTTAAGTATCTAATTCATTGCTCCAAACATTTCTGTGTTTATCTTATATGTTTTGTTGTGTATATTTTAATATATTGTGTTATACTATGTTTTCTGTGTCTCTCTATGTTCTCTCTTTTAGGACTTCACATCAATTTGTTGTGTCAGTAACTGTTCTTTGATTTTAGTAATCCCAACACTTAGTGCAGTGCATGCTATGACACTGACCCTCAAAAAATTCCTGGGTTAAGTGAAGAAATGAATGAATGAATCAGGTTAAAAATATCAATCAATCTACCTTACAGACTTCTAGAAACATAGTTCCTAAAATAACTGTGTGAGGTAATGCATATGTTAATTAACTCAATTTAGCCATTCCACAATGTATATATTTTAAAACACCGTGTTGTGCAAGATAAATACATACAATTTTATTTGTCAATTAAAAACAAATAAAACAAATAAATTGACAAAAAGAAGAAGCATAGCTCCTAACTGCTGGTTAATTTGACACTGTATCATTGTGATTTCAGCCCATATAAAGGTGTTATTAATAAAAATTACTATCCACAAACCCCAGGGGGGCCTAAAAAGACTGTTCGGTAATTAACAGATGTTCCCACAATGTCCTGTTGTTTACGAAGGTAACTGTTTCTACAATTAAATACTGAACACACACTCCAGGCATTTTTCCAGGTGGTTTTACACACACTCTATTTGCTAATCTAATCTTTTTGTTTGTTTGTTTTTGTTTTGTTTTTTTAGATGGAGTCTTGCTCTGTTGCTCAGGCTGGAGTGTAGTGGCGTGATCTCAGCTCACTGGGACCTCCGCCTCCTGGGTTCAAGCAATTCTCATGACTCAGCCTCCCAAGTAGCTGGAAATACAGGTGCATGCCACCATGCCTGGCTAATTTTTTTTTTTTTTTGTATTTTTTTAGTAGAGAAGGGGTTTCACCATCTGGCCCAGGCTGGTTTCAAACTCCTGATCTTGTGATTCGCCTGCCTCTGCCTCCCAAAGTGCTGGGATTACAGGTCTGAACCACCGTGCTTGGCCACTAATCTTTATGTCAATCCTTAGAGGTAAGCATTCTCTTCCTCACTTTTCAATTGAGGAAATTAAGGCACAGAAAAGAAAAGTAATGTCCAAAGTCATACAATCAAGTATGTCATTGAAATTTTTGAAATTTTCATGTAAACCTACAGAAAGTGCATAGTCACCTTGATGAAGTTTTCAAAGTAAACCCATCAGTATAGCTAGAATTAGATCAGGAATTAAAACATCTTCATCACCTAGAAACTTCCCTCCTGCCCCAGCCTGGGTACACTAACCGCCAAAGGTAACCACTGACTTTTCTCACTGTAGAATAGTTTTGCTTGTATTTGAAATTTGAGTAAAAGTTCTTATAGAGAATGTAATCGTAAACAGTCTGGCTTTATCCACTCAAGGAGTTTTGAGTTTCATCCATGTTGCTGGGTGTAGCAATAATCTACTCATTTTAATTGTGGTCTGGAAATCCATTCTATGGATATACCAAAATCCATCCATTCTACCGTTGATTGACATTTGAGGTTTTTCCCATTTGGAGCTATTCCAAATAATGCCACCATTAACATTTTGTACAAATCTATGGTACACATATTTACAAATTTCTGCTGGAATGAAATCATAGGTTGTAAAAGATCTTGGAATTTAGTTCATTCATTTTTACTCAATTCCAGGGCTCTTTGACAAATCTGTGGCATATCATTAGGTTGTACTAAATCCTTTTAGTCATTTTGCCATTCAACCATTTATTTATTGTATATATGTGTGTGTATGTGTGTATATATATGAATGTGCCCATACACATGTATATATATGTATATGCCCATACGCATGTATATATGTGTATATATACACATGTGTACGTGTGTGTCCATACACATGTATATATGTGTATATATACACGTGTGTACGTGAGTGTGTGTCCATACACATGTATATATGTGTATGTACATACATATATATGTGTGTGTGTGCATGTGTATGTATACACATGGTTGGGGAAAGAAAGAGAGAAAAAAATAATTAATAAAGTTTGTTATGCACCAGGCACTTATACTGTGCAGGTCCTGGTGATAGGATGAAGACCATCTGGAGCTCTTTCTTACCTTCATGGAATTATAATCCAATAGTTTGATTCACTGCAGTTAACCTAGAGGAAAAAAATAAAAACAGGTTAATATTTCTAAATTTCCTATATACATTCACAGAGCCAACTGAATTAGCTTCAATAAATTGAAGTGACCAAAAAAGTTAATCACATTATAATTTCTTGCATTCATATAAGTTGGACTATTCTATTTACTCTCTGTTACTATACCCAAGGCTAGCGTTTATGTCAGAAAGGCTCCCCGGGGCAAATAATCTCTCAAAGCCAAGAATCTGAGTATTATGGATTGCCAATGATTCAGTGTTCCTTTTACATTTTATGGAGGCCACAAAACACATGTGGTAGAAAATCGACGCTGGCCAGAAGACTCACAATGACCGGATTTGATCACAGTTCTGTCACAGCCATTGTGCACCATCTTTCATTACCGGCTAGAACTTTCTGGGGCTGTTTCCAGTGTAAAAAAGGGACTTATCCACGTGAAGTACAAGGGCTTTTCAAGCTCATGTACTTTAGATTTGGTTTATACCTGGCAATTCTGGCATTATTTGAATTGTGGTGCAAAAAAATCCACTTTTAGGAAAACTGTTTACAATACCCCAATAAAGTCCTTTAAGAGAACATCTGATTGGGTTCATTGTACAACATACTGCTTTATATTTTTAAAGTGCAATAAATTCTAGTAGTTTTCTTTAGTAGGTAAAAATCCGTATTTACCTTTTAGTTCATCTATTTAATATAGACAGTGAAGGTCTAGTAAACAGTTTCTAGGTTTTCTTACTAATCTGCTTCATTATTTTGTCATCATTTGGTAAAAATCCCTCAATAAATGCTATAAACATTAGATGGAAAAGGAAGACCAACCAAAAATTATAATAGCTATCGTGCACACACACACACACACACACACACACTCACAAATAGTGGATCTAATTCCATGTCTTCAGCTCTCATACAACAGGATTTTTCTTGCATATTTTTTACTCCATCTTCACTCAATTAAAAAACACATTTCTGAAGCATTTAGTGTGAGTTGCTATTTATGCCAGTCAATAATTCACATCATCTGCAAAAAATATGTTTGTATCCTTTCTACACCCGTTAGAGATGAAAGGAAGGAATTTATGTGCTAAAATGGCTTCATGTACCCAAATCATGCAAATTCTCTAAGCCATTTCCTAAGATTTGCAGATGTGTAAATTGCATCTTTCTTTTAAAGAGTAGGTATACAACGGTATGAATCTCAAATCAGTTTTTGTTCCACCTCATAGTTCTTCAAATGATGAGAACTGATTTATTATTGAGGCATTGTCAAACTCTGAATGGAGTCTAATCTTCCATTTTAATCTTTTATGAGGCAACTGGGTAAAAAGAATTACAAATGCAAACGATGTGTGTCAGTATACGTATGCACACACACTTACATAATATCAGTATATATGTCACATTAATGGGGATTAGATCTCATGGAGCACCAGAGTGTCTTGAAAAAACCTCTGAATGGTGACACTGAATAGGAAAAGGACTGCATTTAATAAAATCAGGACAACATGGCAAAATGTACACAGTGTCTGATACATAGAAAACACTCAATAAAGTGTTTTTCTTCTCCCATAAAATCATAGGAGCATTGTCTGTCTGAGCTTACAGCTATAGAATAAAGATGGGATGTTTTAAATTGTTAGGTTATTTGTGTTTATTTTATTGTATTGATTTTTATACAGTATTAGTATAACCACTTTACCCATTTGAGAGGAAATTGCCTTTCCAAGACACTAAAGATGCATTTAATTCTATGGAAGAAACGTTATTCCAACTGATGTCCTCGTGTCTTGGAAACAAACTGTTACTTTTCCTTTTCAGTGAGTTTATGGTAGTCTTTTAAAAAATCACATTAGTGGAAATATGTATGTATATATACATTATCTATATAAAATATATATTATATATAAATTATATATTTTATAATATATACAAATTTTATATAATATATATAATTTATATATTATAATTACATAAATTATATAACTTATATAATATAATTATATAAATTATATAATTATATATAATATTATAAATTATAAATATATAAATTACATATAAATAATTTATAATATATAATTTTATATAACTATATAATATATAATATATTCCTTTATAAGAATTTCTTCATATATAAAGAAATTTTATTTATATATATAATTCTATCATCATGTAAATATCTCTATCTATCTATCTATCTATCTATCTATCTATCTATCTGTAATGCTTTGGGGTTTAAAAGCCATGCCAGTGGAAAATAATAATAGCATCATGTCTGAATAGAAGTATGATAAATGCTGTGTGTGGTTGTAATAGATGTGAAGATGGATATAGATAAACTCTGACTTCCCAGTGGCCACCCTGGCTGATGCAAAAGACCATAAATCCTTTGTTTTTGTAAAGGAAGACTCAAAGTGCTCTGGAATTTATTTTAACCTTTTTCAGATTTTCTGAGTAGTTCTTTTATTCTTCTCCCAAATATTCATTTACACTGTTTAGCAACTTTCTGAAGCATGAGTAAAATTCATAAAGCTGGTAAGAAGCACTGGAATTCTCTATCTGTAACTTGAACAAGATTTGGGTTGAACCTTTGACAGGGCACATTGAATGGCTTGTATTTGGTGAGTTTTCTCTGCTACTATTTCCTGAAGGGTTTTTTAAGTTTCTCCAGGTGTGCCCCTGGCAGGGATCAGGAAGCAGGAGCAATGGACAGGCAAGAGACACTGCTGAGGTGCACTGCACCTTCTCCAGATGGCCTCCCTCCTCTCCTCTGAGACACAGTGCAATAATACCTTATAGATAGAAAGTCTGAGGCAACATCATGGAAGCTGAGTCCCCAGCACCTGGGAAGTCTGGGAAGAATGATGGAGAGAGAAGAGCAAGGAAAGAGAGAGGGGAAGGTAGGAGCTGGAGACTCCAAAGAAATGCCAAGGCTCTCCCTGTAACTTTTTGGCAATGGTTCTTGGGCAGCTCTTGCTCCTAGAGTTTGAACTGTAACAACTTTGGCATTAGGTGTAGAATGTAATTATCTCTTATGGAATGTACATCAGAATATCGGTAATAAACTGAGTAATTTTAAAGTCACTCATTTTTTGCTCATTTCTGCTGATATCTTGATATGGTTTGGCTGTGTCCCCACCCAAATCTCATCTTGAACTGTAACTCCCACAATTCCCACCTGTTGTGGAAGGAACCTGGTAAAAGGTAACTGAATCATGGGGCAGGTCTTTCCTGTGCTGTTCTTATGATAGTGACTATGTCTCATGAGATCTGATGGTTTTAACAAACAGGAGTTTCCCTGCACAAGTTTTCTGTCTTTGCCTCCTGCCATCCATGTAAGACGTGACTTGCTCATCCTTGCCTTCCACAATGATTGTGAGGCCTCCCCAGCCACGTGGAACCGTGAGTGTCTTAAACCTCTTTCTTTTGTAAATTGCCCAGTCTCAGGTGTGTCTTTATTAGCACCATGAAAACAGACTAATACATATCTACACCATTCCTCAATATCTATCTCATAGCAGAGACTCCCAATATTTTTCTTTGAAAGATGTGAATTTGAATTGAAAATCTACCATCTTTCCTAATGGTACCACCCATGTTGATGTAATGTGTTTTTTCATTAAACTATCAGTAATATTCCAATGACATACAATTTAGCTCTAAGAATACAGTAGTCCTCCCTCATCTGCAGTTTCACTTTCTGTGGTTTCAATTACCTGTGGCACACTGCCTTTTCAAAATATTAAATGGAAAATTCTATAAATAAACAATTCATAAGTTTTAAATTGTGCACTGCTCTGAGTAATGTGATGAAATCTCTTCTGTCCTGTTCAATTCTTCCCTTGATGTGAATCATCCCTTTTCCAGCATCTCCATGCTACAGACACAACCTGCTTATTAGGTCAATAGTAGGCCACCCTGCATCATGATGCCTTTCTCATTCACCTCACTTCATCACATCACATAGGCATGGTATCTTCTCATATCATCAAAAAAGGGTGAGTACAGTACAGTAAGATATTTTGAAAGAGAGACCACATCGACAACTTTTATTACAGTATGTTGTTATAATTATTCTATTTTATTATTAGCTATTATTTATCTCTAACTATGCCTAATTTATAAATTAGACTTTATCATACATGTGTATGTATATGATGAAAACATAGTATGTGTAGGGCTTTGTACTATTCATGGTTTCAGGCATCTACTGGGAGTCTTGGAACATAATCCCACCAGGATAAGAGGGAGTATACCCCACCAGGATAAGAGGGAGTATATCCCACCAGGATAAGGGGGAACATATTCCCACCAGGGCAAGGGGGATACTGTATCGTGAACATCAGCTATTGCAGGAAAGAAGAGAAAGCTTTAATATGTTTTTGCTTTCAAATTCAGCAGGAATTGACAAACATTTTTTGTGCTAAATATTGCTGTTTAAATTTTGCTCTTGAAAACGAAATCTTTCTTGCCAAAAATGCTAAAAATGCCAACCAGCTCCTTTATTCATTAAAAAAAATCCATCTTTCTCTCCAGCATGTCAAAGACTTCTGGCCTAAAATGGAAATGTGGAGAAATCCCTTCCTAGAATTTCTCCTCAAAAGTGCAAACTTTCCTGCTGCTTCCCTTTTAGCTGTGGCATTCTTGGTTTCCAATTTATTCTCTCCTTCAACTACCCTAGATTTATTCTCTCCCCAATTTATTCTCTCCGTCAGTTGCTCCTAGAGGGTGAATGGTCTCTGAGCACCAAACCATGGCCCTGCCCTCAGTCATCACCGTTCTGGGCCATGGCTGAACAGTGACTGCTTCCTAGAAACAGTCTAGGATCTTAAGGAAGCCAAAGAAGATCTTCTTGAATTCCCCGGTTCATCTTATTCTTTTTAACTTCCCCTTACTGCCTTCATTGAGTCTTACTATTCCCAGATGTGAGAGCCCCTACAATATAGTTTATCTGTACTGGTTCACTCAATGAGTGCTCCTGTGGTTTTATTACACATGGCGGGTGATTCTATCCTATTTGGTTATCTGTCTACATGGTAGAGGCATAGATGGCAGATTGTCACTTGAATTCAATGTGTTCAAAATTGGATTCATTATCTTTCTCTAAAAATTGGTTTCCTTTAAAATAATTCATTTCTATCTGAGGTATGCCATCATCACAGCTTTTGCAATAAACCTTGGAAACATAATTTCTCATCCTCTTTTTTTCATAATCTCATTCCAAAGTTTCAATGCTTTTCCTTCTAAAAATGATCACGTTGACCCATTTCTCTTTATTCCCATGTCACCACTTCATCACTAATTGCCATTGTTACAGGATTCCACATCTACGTTATTTTCACAATTCTCATGGCGAGGTCACTTTGCCTCACAAAGCCCACCTGTGTTTTCCCAAACTTTGCCAATGCCTCCTATATTCACTGCCTCAAATCCAAATCTTTACTTACCTAAATCAAGCCTGCTCTCAGTTGAGGCTGTTTTGTTCTTTGTGGTTATAATGGTTGAATCTGAAATAAACATAGTAGTTTCTTTATTATATTGTATATCTTCGTATGTTTATTTAAAAACTCTTTTTTTGGCTGGGAGATAATTTGATAATCTTCTGAATGGTAACAATTCATTACCATTGTCCTATTTCAGGTTCTAACACTCAAACCTTGTCCCTTTTAACAGTTTCTTAGATGTTTCCTGTGAAAAAGAAAACCAGCCTCTTTATCTAAATATGCTATTTTTTTATTTCATTGTCTCCACAAAACTTTCCCTGAAACAGACACAACATCAAGAGCATTTCTCATTATTTCTTACATCAAATTACTAGGCTTGAAAGCAATTCAGGATCTACCATATTGTTTAATGGTTTTAATTTATCTCTTAACACAGTATAACTTGGGTCTCAGTTTCTTTACAAATCAGTCCATTCTTCATCTTCCTAGTATCATTCTCACATCCACTGACTCCAGCCCTCTGTCTGTCTCTGCTTCTCTCATATGCCTTTGTCTGAATCCTCTCAATTATTCACTCAAATATCTCCCTCCTTTCCAGATCACGATGCCTCCTGAGCTGACCTCATTCTGTTCTTATCACTAATCACCCAGTATCACCTAAATCTCAAATCCAGATGGGTTCATGTACTCTTAAATTCTCATCTGTTAATTCCTTTATTGGACCTTTCCAAACCCCTTGAGTAAAGGTTCTTTTCTAATTAATTAGTAGTTAAGTTAAAGTAAGGGAGGTTCATTTGTTATTTCATTTCATATGCAGTATCAGAGCATATTGTTATTCAATAAATATCATATGATACTGACAATAACTTCAGGTTAATAATATTCTAGGATATTAGATATGATGAAGTCAAATAAACATACCCTTGAGTCCAAAAGGAAAAGATATTTAAATTTAAGGAACACTGCCGAAAGCGTCTTTCCTCCAAAGACATAGCAAATGTAAGACACAGAAGACTGCCTCTCCCCAACTTCCATCCCCGGCTTTCCAACCGATATTGCTTTACCACAGCAGCCAACCCAGGCAACCGGTAAGCAGCATCTCAACTAATAAGCCAGTTCTCCCAAGGTGTATGGTATTTCCTTTTAGTAATCCAAACATATTTATGAACCAAGTGATCCAGACAGGTAGCTTAAATACAACTTCATTGTAGGTGTTGCCGTGGAGCTGACCCATGGCCCAAAGCATCTAAATTTGTAATAGAATATAGTTTCTACTTGGCAAATTTGTCTCAGTATGAAATAACAATCAATTGAACTATTTCTGCCTAGGTTTTCCTTATCTTTGTTTCTCCATATTCCCACAGAGCACACTGCATTCTTATATTGGGGAATTTAGCTCCTTGTATTATAACGAGGTTTGCTTATGTGGATCTTCTCTGTCAGCATGTACCCTGAATTACTTACTGTTTTTCTAAACACCTGAATAGGTGGTTAATGCATGGTTTGTGAATGAAAGAGAAAGGATGAGTATTTGTAGCTGAACTTTCTTTATAGAAACTTCTAAATTACTGATTATTTTACACCATTTAAAAAACCCATCAGATAACTATGGAAGGATACAACTCTTGAAAGCACTTTGACAAAATATCCATTCCCTTGGCTTCAATCACTAATCATTATCAGATAGTATCCAAAAATATCTCCATCCTGTTTCTCTTGTTTGAGCTTGAAATCATAATTGAATTCCCATCTTGGATATTCCAGAGATCTAAAAGTGGAGTCTTTAGCATCCCCCAAACCACCTCTAGTCTACTCTGTCTGAGTTGAGTGATTGTTGCCTCTATCTACAAAGTGACTCAAGTGTTCATTACTACTTCATTTTCCTTGTTCCTTAAGTTTAAAGTATCATTAAGTCTTCCTTATGCTTTATCCTAACACCCTTTATATCTATGCATTTCTCCTCTTTTTTACTGACCCTGTTCTCCTCTAGGCCAAACTATTTATTTTTTACATAACAAATAAGTATTTTTATTATGTAAAATAATGCCTTCTTTCTTTCTCAATTCCAATTAATTTAAATAAATCTTTCTGAAAGTTTTATAGTAGCTGCAACTTTCCTGCCTAAACCACTTTGTTATTAGCCTTAGAATAAGCTTCAAAACTTTAAAAATATATTACTTCTTAATATGGTCCTTACCTCTCAAACTGTATTTCTTGACAACTCAATACCTCCCCAGACCTTGACTCTTCACTCCCCTTAATCTCAATTTATTTCAGTACCTCGAACACAGGATGTTTTATTTTTCTTCTGGACCTTCTCAAATTTTTTTGCTGACTGAAATCCTCTCCAGCACTACATCTTTCATTCAGCCTGGTCAGTCTTCAGTCTTCAGCTTAGGCAGTACTTTCTATAGAAAGCTTTTCTTGATTCTGAAGGTCTAAGTCCAGTATCCCTCCCCTGTGAACTCTTAGCACCTGGTACTTGCCCCTTCAAACTATTAAACACATTTCTGGGCTGGGCACAGTGGCTCACACCTGTAATCCCAACGCTTGGGGAGGCTGAGGCAGGCAGATCACTTGAAGTCAGGAGTTCGAGGCCAGCCTGGCCAACAGGGTGAACCCCATCTCTACTAAAAATATAAAATTAGCTGTGCATGGTGGCACACACCTGTAATCCTAGCTACCGGGGAGGCTGACATGGGAGGATTGTTAGAACCTGGGAGGCAGGGGTTGCAGTGAGCTAAGATCACAGCACTGCACTCCAGCCTGTGTAAGAGAGCGAGACCCTGTCTCAAAAAAAAAAAAAAAAAAAAAAGATTTACATATTTTCAATGCCAGTTTACTTAAAATTAATGAATAGTGATTTCAGTGTGGTAGCTAAGAAAATGTTGTTCTTGAAAAAGCCAAGAAGGAAATAATGGTCATATAGTATTTACATTTGTATGCAGCCTTTTGATTTTCTTGGAATTTCTTTTCATATATATATATATTTTTATTATACTTTAAATTCTAGGGTACATGTGCACAACATGCAGGTTTGTTACATATGTATACATGTGCCATGTTGGTGTGCTGCACCCATTAACTCGTCATTTACACTAGGTATATCTCCTAATGCTATCCCTTCCCCCTCCCCCCATCCCACAACAGGCCCCAGTGTGTGATGTTCCCCTTCCTGTGTCCAAGTGTTCTCATTGTTCAATTCCACCTATGAGTGAGAACATGCAGTGTTTGTTTTTTTGTCCTTGCAATAGTTTGCTGAGAATGATGGTTTCCAGCTTCATCCATGTCCCTACAAAGGACATGAATTCATCCTTTTTTATGGCTGCATAGTATTTCATGGTGTATATGTGCCACATTTTCTTAATCCAGTCTATCATTGATGGACATTTGGGTTGGTTCCAAGTCTTTGCTATTGTTAATAGTGCTGCAATAAACATACATGTGCATGTGTCTTTGTAGCAGCATGATTTATAATCCTTTGGGTATATACCCAGTAATGGGATGGCTGGGTCAAATGGTATTTCTAGTTCTAGATCCCTGAGGAATTGCCACACTGTCTTCCACAATGGTTGAACTAGTTTACAGTTCCACCAACAGTGTAAAAGTGTTCCTATTTCTCCACATCTTCTCTAGCACCTGTTGTTTCCTGATTTTTTAATGAGCACCATTCTAACTGGTGTGAAAATTGCCTTTCATTTCTTTCTTTTTTTCCCTTTTCCTTCCTTCCTCTCTCTTTCCCTTCTTTCTTTCTTTCTGTCATCACCTTTCAACATACTGGTTTGTCACATCTCTATCTGATCAGGTATCCTGTCAGAATTTTTTTTCTTTATTTAATTTTTCTTTCAGAGGTTATACTCTTGAGGGCATTCATCTTTTATTCCAATCTGAACATTCCTATATTGCTATTATCATAGCACTTCTTTTTATTATTCTTCTAAATTGTTTCTATATATTTTTCTGTATCTCATATCATACTTTTTCTCAGTTTATCCCTCTGTTTGACTGTAGCACATCCTAAAGTAATTTTCTAAGAAAATATTGGTATAAGGTAAATTTTCAGAATTATTTTCATATTATAAAATATCATAATTTGAAGCTCATACTTGATTGATGTTATGATGATGGATTGAAAATAAGTTCTCTGTAGAATTTTTGAGGCATTCCTCCATTGTCTTCTAACATCCAGTATTTCTGACACAATTTCTAATAATTTTATATTAAAATATTGACAAAATAGTTTCTAAGAAAATACAAAGTATTCCTGTATATCTTTCCCCCCACTTTTCCTAAAGTTGCCATCTTACATAATGATGTTTTATTTGTTACAACTAAGAAATTAATATTGGTACAACAATATTAACTAAAATAGACTTTATTTGTATTTCTTTAGTTGTTCAACTGATGTCCTGCTTTCTGTTCTAGAATTCTAAGCGGTATACCCTATTTCATCTAATTTCCATGTTTCCTCAGTCCCCTCTAATCTGTGACAGTTCCTTAGTCTTACTTTGTTTTGCACGACTTTGCCTTTTTTTTTTTTTTTTTTTTTTGAGGTGGAGTTTTGTTCTGTTGACTAGGTTGGAGTACAGTGGCGTGATCTTGACGCACTGCAACCTCCGCCTCCTGGCTCCTGGGTTCAAGCGATTCTCCTGCCTCAGCCTCCCGAGTAGCTGGGATTACAGGCTCACACCACCACACCTGACTAATTTTGGTATTTTTTTTGTACAGTTGGGGTTTCCCAATATTGTCCAGGCTGGTCTTGAACTCCTGACCTCAAATGATCCACCCATCTCGGCCTCCCAAAGTGCTGGGATTACAGGTGGAAGCCATGGTGCCCAGCCAACTTTGACATTTTTAAAGAGCCTGAACAAGTACGTTGTAAAATACGTCTCAATTTTTCTTTGGCTGAGGCTTGCTCATGATGAAACTTGGGTTATGGATTTGTGGGAACAATGTCATAAAAGTGGAGTGTCCTTCTCATCTAAGAAGAACATCCATGGAACCCTGACTCTTATCTCTTGTACGTGACCAGATTTTTCTGTTGGTATTTTCTGTGGTTCCAAGTGATGTTTAAAAGCATTAATTGTCCCGTTCATTGCACTAAGTTTCCATTGAACCTCTTTTGATGTGCCTGTTTGTATATTCAAGCTCTGAAAATTTCTGATTTATTTGTTTTTTGATACGTCCTGCTTTCCTTAATCTTTGTCCTCCCTTAATCTTATTTACACCAGCATTTATTAGCCTTTCGTTTACATGGTATCGTGAGTTCTTTTCTTTTTATGAGTAAATTACTCTTGAAGATGATTTACTAAAACACTGGTTCTTATGGTCTTTTCTCAAAGTTTAAAAGGTGAAACTCATAAACTTTTTTTAAGATTTCTGATCTCCACATATTCAAAACTGAAATATAGGCAGGCATAATTTTGGCTTCTACTTCTTCTACTTTTAATAATTAACACAATTATTTTGAACTATTTTGGCCTCTGAATACTTCAAAGCAGTGATCCATAATGTTTAGCATTCTTCATCTCCTCTGTCTTGCAGCTGACGGGGTGGGCATACTGGTTATATGCCTTGGCTCTCTGTCCACGATCCTGAAGGGATGGAAGCCAATCATTTGGTCATTCTGACACCAGACATGGTATGCAAAGCTGGCTGTGATTTCTCTGGTGACACCAGACACTGTATGCAAAGCTGGCTGTGTTTTCTCTGGTGAATTGGGACGAGGGACTACACTTGAAATTGACAAGATGAGTTTCAGTTACCCCCTGTTCCACGTGGGTCCTTTCAGTTCCTGTAAAGCTTCCAGACACTGGCATGAGGTCAGATTTCCTTTGTCTTACTTCTCATAATCAAGTTCTAGGCCACTAGATAAAAGCTACTCTTATGATTTTTATTTCCTTATTAAAGTAGGTTATACACAGAAAACATAAATTGGAGTCTGCCTTCCTGATTTTCCTGTAGTGGTTTACTTACTCTGATTCCCCTATTCAATATGGAGTTACTTCAAAAACACATGTTCAGCTGAAATTCTAGAATCCCTTTTAAAAATCAATGCTGGTGCAGTGGCTCACGCTTTTAATCCCAGCACTTTGGGAGGCCGAGTTGGGCAGATCACGAGGTCAGGAGTTTGAGACCAGCCTGGCCAACATAGTGAAACTCTGTCTCTACTACTAAAAAAAAAAAAAAGAGAGAGACGAAAAGAAAAAAAACATTAGCTAGGCGTGGTTTTGAGCACTTGTAATCCCAGCTACTCAGGAGGCTGAGGCAGGAGAATCACTTGAACCTACTAAATGGAGGTTGCAGTGAGCTGAGATCGTGCCACTGCACTCCAGCCCAGGTGACAGAGCAAGACTCCATCTCAAAAATAAAATAAAATAAAATAAAATAAATAAAATAAAATAAAATATAATAAAATAAAATAAAATAAAATAAATAAAATAAAATAAAATAATTGGTGGTCCATCAAATACATATGACTTGCTAAGCAAATTAAGGATATTTGTGCTTACATACATATCTTGGTTCTTATAACTGGAGCCAACAACAGATTCGTATAGCTAACTCTAGACAGTTGAGAGACTGTTTACACAGATTACACACCATCTCTACGTCATCTCTTCTTCCCTCAAGCTGCCATCTAATTTTAGTTACGTCAGTACTAGTGCCTTCATAATGATGGAGGAAAGGTATTAAGTTTCTTTCTTCTGGAGGCCTTGTTTTTGATAAATCAATCACAAGTGAGATTTATGAAAAACAAATGGCTAAAATGATTTTTAGATTATTCATATTTTATAGTAACTGCCTATCTGAACATTAATGACTACACATGAAGTTGTTCTATATTTATTTTGTCCAGTAAATTTTCTTCTAGATAAATATATGGAAAGATAATGGCTCTCTTAGTTAAAATGATATTTGACATAATTTCAAAGCTATGACAATTTCCTTATATTTGAAACACTTTCTGCTGATGCAGCATTTCTTTAAAGCATAGTTTATTCCATGACATGAAGATGGAAAAACCTCCTGAGTATGAAGGACCGGGTACCCAAGTGTCCTAAGAAAGCATCCCTCCCTTTTTATACTTCAGAAGCCAAATATGTTATTTACTCTAAAATGTGTTCCTACATCTTGCTCCATAGCTCATTTAATGACATCACCATTCATTCAATGTCCAAACTGCACTCATTGGATACACGAGGCTCTAGGGTAGTTTGAAGATTCCCTTAAGACCGAAACAAACAAGTAAACACCTCTGACTATGTTTGGTCGTTTAGTCTATGGTGGATCTGTAGAATGCATTTTTTTTTAAACTGAAGTTTGGATGTTTTATTTATTTTAGAAATGTGAGAGATTTCTGTCTGTGAATGTGCAGTGTTGTATGGTAGAAGAAAACATAGGCCCTAAAGGAAGATAGATCTATAAGTGACTTTACTTCTTTTATAGATGTTGGAGGAACTTTGGAAAAAAAATAGGTTTTTTGAATAAAAGTTGCTTAAAATTTCAGATCTCTCTTCCCATGTATCAATGGAAATATTTATATATATTTAAATGTTTGTCATTAAGATACTTTATTTATTAATTAATTAATTTATTTATTTATTGAAGCAGGGTCTCATTCTGTTGCCCAGGCCAGAGTGCAGTGATATTGGCTCACTGAAACCTCTGCCTCCCAGGTTTGAGTGATCGATTCTCCTGCCTTGGCCTCCCTAGTAGCTGGGACTATAGGAGCACGCTACCACGCCCGGCTAATTTTTGTTGTTTTTAGTAGAGATGGGGTTTCATCACGTTGGCCAGGCTGATCTCAAACTCCTGATCTCAGGTGATCTGCCCACCTCGGCATCCCAAAGTGCTGAGATTACAGGCATGAGCCACCACACCCAGCCATGAAGATACTTATTAACAATTTATAAAATGATAGTATCTGTCATTTAGAGGTGCTCAATTATTTCTGTAAACATGTGAATAGAAAAGAATATAAATCTCCATTCTTGATGACATAAATGATAATATAAAATGTTATATATCCCAGAAGATTCAGAAAAAAGTAAGACTAGATTTGAAATAAAATCATCCAATAAAGAAATATAAATGGGATGTAAAATCATGTCAACTACTCACCCTTTGAATGAGCAGGCTTATGAGAAGCTAGGGAAGAATTCTTATGGTTCTTAAATAACTAATTATCTGCAGGAATCAAGGTGCTCAGTACTTTCTCTTGTCTCCTTTAGTCTATGCAGATACACTTGGTAAACAGTCCCATTTCCCCTTCATGTCTTCCTTTCTTCCCTTCATTGTAATAATGACCTGTAAGTACAAGAAGAATTACTATCAGGTAAAAGCCTTTTTAATAGATCCTGCAATGAAAATTATAATTACTTTAAAGCAGTAAAATTGTAATTCTAGTAGGTTATACTCAGACATGTTCTTCTCAAACATTCTTTTAACTCTTCTGTGATATTTTCTGAAGCTCTGAAAGAATTTCCCCTTTAAAAGAACTGACGTATAAAATATATGCACTCTCCCACTAGAGATAAGAGCCACTTTAGTCCCGTATTTTATTATTATAGGGATAGATAAGTGGATAGATGATGTCAAGCATTCAAATAATCAGACTTACAAAGGGCTAGACATAGAAAGACATAATTTCCCTGACCTCTCCAACATGCAGTCTATTCTCACTCTAGAGGATGAAATGCAAAGACTCAACTGTAAGTATGAAGGTACACAATGTGTTTCAGTGGAGTGGATGCCTAGCTATGGCCTCACAGTTAGCACTTACTCTATGCCCTGGTGATACTGAATTTGGATATGATACACAACAATATTCAGCTTCTGGAGGGCTGGGGAAGGGTCCATTGCAAAATTATGTGGAGTTGACCCTTGGGTAAAAATCAGAATTTACATTTTGGTTTTAAATTTTATAAGGTACAGTACTGTTCTAATTGCTCTACATAAATAATTTCATTTAATCTACTCAACAGCTTAGTGTTTTGTGTATTATTACTTGTCTCACTTTATAGTTGTGGAATCTGAGGTTTACAAAGTCTAGGTGACTCATCTGACGGCAATGCTTAGCACTGCTTAGCAGCCCATTAGTGGTACCAGCTCAGCACCATGGTTGTATTTATACTTTGTCTCTGTAGACCTTGCGTTATTCCGGACTTGAGAAGGAGTTCTCCAAGCATTTGGAAGTAACTCCTTTCCCACTGAAGTTGTTTAAAGAACACTTACCTTTTGAGTAAGTCAGAAGCTTTTTTTGAAAATACATGGAATATTATGTTTTTTTTATTTTATAATGCCTACTTGAGCTGCATACCCAAGGCTACCTGTTAATAATCAGTCACTTTTCACAGATTATTTTTACTACAATCTATGACAAAGATGATCACACTGAGCTATTTAGCCTCTTAAAACTCTGCTTTGTACTTGATTATCTAAAACACTATTTATTTCACTTCAGCCCAGTAAATACTTATTGAGTGCCTGTTATGTGCCAGGCACAGATGCCAAGATAGAACCTGTGATTTAATGGGGTAACATATATCATGCATTGCTTTAGGAGTGTGTACACTGGGCAAAGGGAGGAAAGAGGCACTTGGCTCACCCTAGAGCAAGAGGAGAAGCTCTCCAGATTTGCTGACCGAGAAAGATAAGTCTGAAAGGAGGAGGATGGGGAGAGCCAGATGAACAAGGGAGGTGAAAACGTGATCTAGGGAGGCATCCAAGTGAGCAAAGGCATGAGTGAGCCTGGTACACTTCTGGGCAGGCAGAAGGAAGGCAGTTAGGCTGCAGTGAATTCTACAAAGAAGACTATGGGAAAGGAGCCTGGAAAGGTAGGGAGGTACAGATATGGACAAGCTATGCCAAGGAGCTGGGCTTTGTCATGGAGAGTGACTAGGTGCTTTTACATAGGAAAGTCACCTGATAATATTAAAACCTGTGAAATATCACTCTGGTGGAAGTGTGAATGAATTTGAAAGGGGTGTAACACTGTTCTACTTTGGTTTACTCCTCAGTACCCTTGGCTGTGTACATCTGAGTAAAGAGAGCACTATAAAATCAAAAACCAATGAAATGGTTTCCAGAACACAGAACTATTAAGCTTAAGAAAAGGACAGAAGGAACTGAAGAGAGAGGAACTGTGTTTTGGAGCATCACACTTCCACCTCAGAAGAAATAAGGAAGGAAGGAGGAGGGTGTTCCCATGGCTCTTCAACCAGGCCGGCTCTTCAGCCTACATCCCCATCTCATCAAGTAAAAGGGATTTTTCAACTGGACCAACCAGATGGTTTAACAGTACACTCCCACACCATTCAACTACGCAAGGGAGATTCACTTAACATATGCAGTCGTATAACACCTACTAACATTTTCAAACATTAAACCTTTAAAAAAGAGTTCTAAAGAAATAGAAGCATGAAGTATCATCTCTCAAGTATATAGACACTACTTCATGGTGTGGTAATATATGCATATAGAAGCTAGTAAACACCTCCAGGATATGCAAAAGGAATTAGAACTGCCACAAGGTGCAAGCAAAACCTTGAAGTAAGCCTGTTCTTTACTCAGTACTTTTTTCCTCTTCGACATTGTAGATGTGTTATCGCCATCATCCGTATTTGTCTATTGCAGTCTCCATTGATGGTGAAGTATTTTCACTATTTGGCATGTCTCATCTAGTACCTAGAACAGTGTGTTGCATGCAATAGCAGGTTTATAAACATTTGCGAGTAAAAAATCCAACCTGATACTCAAGGTAAACTCGTGAACCAAACACCCAGAGTAATGTGAATGTTTTTCTATACTCTAGAGCTTATAGCTAGAAACTGCACTGAATGAACTGCATCCTAAACTGGGGTCAGGAAGGTGGGAAAATGAGTCCAGTGATGAAAGGAAGAAGCTGTGCAAGCTATGAAAAAACCTGGTGTGGCAAAATTTTATGTGATGTCTGTGTATTTTTTTCTTATTTTTTAACAGCAGGTAGCTTTCTTCTCATATATAATTAATTTCCAAACCTCCATTTTTTGATGTATGCCATAAAACTGGCATTTTAATTATGTATTTTCAATTTATTTTCTGTTCTATTAATGAAGATTACAATGAAGAGGAAGGGGAAATCAATTTGTTTTAAAAAAGGAAAAATATAAAATTCAGACCTAAACCTGTTCTTCTTCTTCTGATCTATTTACCTAGCTTCATCTTCATATTACCTGTAGCCCTGTGATGCAGGGCAGCGTTGAATCAGTTCTCAAAGTCATCCAATTCAGGAAGCTTTCTAGATACTCACACTTTCCCTCAAACATACCCCTTCTGCACACACACACACACACACACACACACACACACACACACACACACACACACACACACACACACACACACACACACACACACACACAGATCTTCCTTCTCTAAATGCCCCATGATACTGGATTTATCCTTTTATCACTCTTGTTTATGATATGCTGCTATTATTGAGTATATCCTATGTATCAAGCTCTCTGTTATGTATTTTAAGGATTTAAAATGATTTAGTTGTTTGTACATAATTTGTGTAACATCCTTTCCTATCAGAGTATAAAGACAAAATTTGCATCTGATTTTTAAAACATGATATACATACATGTTTCAGAGAGCATGCATCTAATTAAATATTTGATGAGTGCAGAAGAATGAGTGAGAGTATGAATGTCTGTAAAAGATTATTTGGCTATTACATTAAACCAAATAGTCTCTTGGTAAACTTTAAGTTACATTTATGCGGAAAGAATTACAAATTCTCCACTGGCACACATGTTGCAGCATTTACTATCTTCTTTCATCTGATCAGATATCAAAAGGAGATTTTTGAGCCATCATTCAGGTAATTGTTCATGAAGCCCAGACCAAAATATTGTCATAAATGTAGTTAAAATTATCTTTTTGTTAACTGCTATATTAAGAAAAAGTTGATACAAAATAAATTTTACATGTTTAAAATGTACCACTTAATAAGTTTTGGCATGTGTTTACCCCTTAAAACTGATACTGACTGCCCCATCCCAAAGCAACCACTAATCTACTTCCTGGCCTTATCTATTAGCTTACATTTCCTAGAAGTTTGTGTAAATGTAATGATACAGTGTACCTTTTGTTGTTGTTGTTGTTTGACTTATTTCATTCAGAATGTGTGTGTGTTTTTTTTTTTTTGAGATTCATTCACATAGTTGAGTGTATCAATACTTCATTCATTTTTTCCTGCTTAGTAGTTTTTCATTGCATGGGTATGCTACAGTTTTTATATTCAATCATCTGTTAATGAACATTTGAGTTGTTTCCAAATTTGCGCTATTACAAATAAAACTGGTATGAACTTGTATGTATAAATATTTGCATGGATATATGTTTTCATTTCCTGTGGGGAAACACCTAGCATGGGAATCAGTAAATCCTACAGAGATATGTATTTAAAATGTTAATAAACCGTCATACTATTTTCTAAAGTAACTCCATGGCTTTATCTTGTCACCAGTAGTGTGAAAATTCCAGTTCTCTCAGGATTCTTGACTAAATTTAGTGTGGACAGTGTCTTGAAATTGAGCTATTCGAATAGGTGTATAGTGCTATCAGATTGTGCACTTCATTTGGACTTTTTCTAATTACTAAGTACATTGAACATCTTTTAATGTGCTTATTGCTATCCACATGTCTTCTTTGATGAAGTGTCTATTCAAATCAGTTACTCATCTTTTAATTGGGTGGTTGGTTATTTTAAAGTTTTGAGAATATTTTAAAAATATTTTGAATGCAAGTTATTTATTAGACGTTACTATAACTTGATAATCAGTTTTTCCCAATCTGTGGTTTGTCTTTTCATTCATGGTACCTTTTGAAGGGCAGTTTAATTTTGATGAATTAGATGAATTACAATATATCAATTTATTCTATTATTGATCTGAGCCTAATCTGTGTCACAAAGAATTTGTTTCCTTTTTCTAGAATTTTTGTAATTTTAGAATTAACTCTAAAATCTTATTTGAGTTAATATTTTATTTTATTTTTATTTATTTATTTATTTATTTATTTATTTATTTATTTATTTATTTATTTATTTTTGAGACGGAGTCTTGCTCTGTCTCCCAGGCTGGAGTGCAGTGGCGCAATCTCGGCTCACTGCAGGCTCCGCTTCCCGGGTTCACGCCATTCTCCTGCCTCAGCCTCTCCGAGTAGCTGGGACTACAGGCGTCCGCCACCACACCCGGCTAATTTTTTGTATTTTTAGTAGAGATGGGGTTTCACCATGGTCTTGATCTCCTGACCTCGTGATCCGCCCACCTCGGCCTCCCAAAGTGCTGGGATTACAAGCGTGAGCCACCGTGCCTGGTGAGTTAATATTTTATATAAGGCATGGTATGAATTAGAGATACATTATTTACATATGGATATCCAATTAGTCTAGCACCATTTATTTCAAGGCTATCCTTTTTCCATTTAATCTTCTGTAAAACTTTGTCAAAAATTAGTTGTCCATATGTGTATAGATCTACTTCTGGAATATCTGTTCATTCTCTTGGTCTCATATTTGTCATTATATAATAAGTCTTGAAATCTAAAATGTTAGGTCTACAACTTTGTCTTTTTTATTCAACATATTCTGACTATTTTAGATGCCTTGCATTTCTGTATTTATTTTAGAAACAGTTAGCTAATTTCTAAAAAAGACAGCCTAGAGTTTTAATGAGTACGTATAGTAGTATTTCCTCCTTTCCAATCTTGGCGAATTTTTTTCTTTTTCCGTCCTGATTTCATTGACTGAAAATTCCAGAAAAATGTTCAATAAAAGTGGTGAGAGTTGAATCTGTTTTGTTCCTCACCTTAGTGAAAAAAGTTTCAGTCTTTCGCTATTAAGTCTGATGTTAGCTGTAAGCATTTCTGATGCCATTTTTCAGATTGAGATGTTTCTATCTTAACTCTTCTAAGAATACTTATCAGGAAATTCAGTTTACAAATGTGTGTAATTTCAGATGAATTTTCATACATAAAACCAAACCTTAATTGTTAGAATAAACACCTCTTACTTTTTATATGTTATTATTTTGTATATTGTTGGATTTGATTTGTTATAATTTTGTTAGAACTTTTGCATTTTTGCTTATGATGAATATTAGTCTATGCTTTCGTTTCTACGAATGTAATTGTCTGATTATGATATCAGAGTAAATCCAGGCCACAAAATGTGTTGGGAAGTGGTTCTCCTTTTAAATTTTCTGGGAGAACTTGGGTAGAGTTGCTATTTTTCTGTAAATATTTGATATAAATCATCAGCGAAACCATCTGGGTCTGGAATTTTGGTGGAGGCAGGTTTTTAACTACAATGTAGAGTATTTCAAGTAATCTAACTCTTCTTGAGTGACTATTGCTGTATTTTCTCAATAAGTGTGTTCGTTTTTCGAAGTTGTCATATTTCCTGTCATACAGTTGTTTACAACATTCTTCTTTATTGCCTAATATCTATAGATCTTTAGTAACGCCACTCCCATTCTTTGGAAATTTGGTGCTTTTTTTTTTTTTTTTTTTTCAGATCATTCTGGCTAGAGATTTATAAATTTCCTTGATTGACTCAAAGATCCATCTTTACTTTTTTGAATTTCTCTGGTTTGTATTTTTATTTTATTGATTACTATCTGATTTTTACTATTTCATTTATTCTATATATTTTGTGATTAATTTGGTGATTCTTTTCTGGTTTCTTAAGTTGGAAGGTGAAGTCAATAATTTGCAGCCCTTTCTTTTTCTAATATAGATGTTTAGTACTATACATTCAGCTAAGCGCTACTTCAGTAGTCTCCTACCTATCCTGACATGATGAATTTTTATTTTCATTCCGTTCAGATATTTTAATATTTCCATTTTGGTTTGTTATTTGACACATGGATTGTTTCTAAGTATGTTATTTA
This sequence comes from Hylobates moloch, assembly GCF_009828535.3. NCBI lineage: Eukaryota > Metazoa > Chordata > Mammalia > Primates > Hylobatidae > Hylobates > Hylobates moloch. The sequence goes on from NW_026652279.1 coordinate 166,586,207, forward strand.
ATACCCAAATAATTCGGGAATGTCCATGTATGTTTCTGTTATTTATTTCTTATTTAATTTTACTTTCACCAGAGAACATACCTTATATGATATGAATCATGTGAAATAAATTAAGACTTGTTTTATTATCCATAATATGGTCTATTTTGGTAATGTTACATGTGAACTTGAGAATAATGTCAATTCTTATATTGTTACAAAGAGTATTCTAGGTGTCAAGTAGATTAATTTGATTGATATAGCTGTTCAAGTCTTCTATATTCTTACTTTCTATTTCTTTTATCAGTTAATAAGGCTGAATGTTAAAATATCAGCACATATTTGAAGAATTGTCTAGTTCTTTTTCTCAGTTCTATCAACTTTTACTTAATATTATTTCTATTTCTTTATTGTGGTAGAAAACACACAAAATTTACCATCTTAACCATTTTCCAAGTGTACAGTTAAGTAGCAAGTATATTCTCATTTTGGTGAGACACTTCTCCATACATATTCATTTTGCAAATTTCAGTTTATACCTATTAAGCAGCTCCTCTTTCTACTCTCCCTGCAGCCTCTGGTAACCACCATTCCACGTTCTGTTTCTATGACTTGGACCGTTTTAATATTATCTACATTGGATCATACAATATTTGTCATCTTGTGACTAGCATATTTCACTTTACATAATGTCCCCATGTTTTCTCAATGTTGTAGCAAAGGATTTTTGTCCTTATTAAGGCTGACTGATATTCTGCTGTACATATCCATCACAGACATTGTGATTATTACACCTTTTGGCTATTTCAAGTAGTGCTGCTAAGAACACAGATGTAAAAATATCTCTTCAGGTCCCTTTTCTCAGTTATTTTGGGTAAGTACCCAAAGATGGGATTTCTGGATCATATGCTAGTTCTCTTTTTAATTATTTAAGGAAACTCCATGCTGATTTTCATAATGATTTTATCATTACAAAATTCCACCAGGAGTGCAAGAGAATTCCAATTTCTCCCCATCCTCACCAAGATTCATTTTCTGTGATTTTTGTTGTGGTTTGTTTGTTGTTTTGTTGTTGATGTTGTTTTCCATGGTAGCAATCCTAATGGGCATGTGGTGATATCTTGTTGATTTACTTTTCTCAGTGATTAGTGATATTGAGTAGTTTTTATATGTTTGCTAGCTATTAATATATCATCTTTGTAGAAATGTCTATTCAAGTTCTTTGGCAATTTGTAATTAGTTTTTTTATTATTTTCTGTTGCTGCATTGTATTTCTTTATATAGTCCAGATGTTAACTTTTCATTAAATATATGACTTGCAAATATTTTCCCCCATTCCATAGATTGTATTTTCACTCTTTTTATTGGGTCCTTTAATTGCAAAAGCTTTCAGTTTGGTGTCATCCCATTTGTTTATTTTTAATTTTTGTCTTATGTACTTGAGTGTCATAGACATGAAATTATTGCCAAGTCCAATGTCATGAAGCTTTTCCCTTATATTTTCATCTAGAAATTTTATAGTTTTAGGTTATATACTTAGGCATTTAATCCACTTTGAGCTCATTTTGGCATATGGTGAAAGATAAAGGTCCAACTTCACTCTTTTGCATGTGAATATCTAGTTTTCCAACATCATTTGTTGAAGAGATGACCCTTTCCACACTCAGTAGTCTTGACAATCTTATCAAATATAATTTAATTTTATAAGTGGAGGTAAATTCCTAGGCTCTCTAATCTTTTCCATTGGTTTTTTTTTTTTTTTTTTGTCTTTGTGCCAGTAACACACTACTTTAATTACTGTAGCTAAGTAATAGGCATTGAAATTAGGAGGTGTGATTCTTTTGAATTCCTTCATTTTCAAAATTGTTTGGCTATTCAGGGTCCCTGAGATTCCATATGAATTTCTGGATGGGTTTTTCTATTTCTGCAAGGAAAAAAAAGCCACTGAGATTTCTATAGGGATTGCATTGAGTTCATAAATTTCTCTGGGTGATGTGGACATCTTACTAATATTATTAAGTCTTTGAATTCATGAACATAGAATGTCTTTCCATTTATTTGTACCTTTGTCATTATATTTCAGAACTGCTTTGTAGTTTTCACTGTATAGTCTTTCACCTCCATGGGTAGATTTATTTCTATGTTTTTTATTCTTTTTGATGCTGTCATAAATGTAACTCTTCTCTTAATTTCTCTTTTAGAATGTTCATTGTTATTGTAAAGAACACAACTAATTTTTGTTTGTTAATTTTTGTATCCTGCAGCTATGTTGAATTCACTTATTAGTTCTAACAGGTTTGTATGTGTGTGCAAAACTTTTATGAGTTTCTATATGTAAGATCATGATATCTGTGAACAAAGATACTGTTCTTTTTTCCTTTCTAATTTAGGTTCCCTTTATTTCTTTATCTTGCTTAATTGCTCTGGCTAGGACTTCTAATATTATGTTGAATGGAAGTGGCAAGAGCAGTATCCGTATCTTATTTCTGGTCACAAAGAAAAATATTTCAGTATTTTCCACTGAGAATGATGTTTAACTGTGGTCTTTTCCTAAATGGTTTCTGGAGTATTATTAATTTCTTTCCTTGAACTGTGTTTTCCTGTTCTTTTTTGTTAATTTTTTTAAAATTTAAATTTGTAGGTTCCAAGTAGGTGTATATATTTATGGGATACATTTCCTGTTTTTACGTATGCTGTGTAATTCTTTGCTGGGATTTGGACATTTGAAAAAAAAAAAACTCTCTTTAGTCTTTGCACACTGGCCTCATTCAGGGAAAGACCTGCTCGCTAAGCCTGGATGGAGGTCTAGGACTTCTCAAATCTTTTCTGATCTTTTGCACCCCCATTCCCCAATGTCTGACAGCAGAACAGAAGCTCCAACCTACTGCTTGCCTATTTTCAAGAATTTCTAAATTCTGCCACCCATCCCATCAATGCTCCAATTCAAGCTAGATAGAAATGAAGTCCTCAACCCGTTCTAGACATGCCAGAATGTTGGATATATGAAACATTCATTTGTTTAGTCCCTGACAGAGAAACGCCAGTGTGAGAGGATGTCTCCTAGTTGTAACATGCTATGCTGTGGGAGGGAAGGGACATAAACAGATGTGTCAAACATCACATTATTTTCTACTTTTTTTTTACTGGAATCTTCTCTGGGTTTTACAATGGCCTGGATTTTGTAGCTTGTCAACTGGTCTCTAGAGTTCTCACAGAGGTATTCTAGTCCACATATTGCTGCTAACTCAGTGTCATTTTGGGGGGAAAAGGACCTGTAGCTTCTTAGTCTGTCATCATGCTGATGTCATTCGCTACTTAAAGTATTTTGGGCCGGGCGCTGTGGCTCACGCTTGTAATCCCAGCACATTGGGAGGCAGAGGTGGGCGGATCACGAGGTGAGATCGAGACCATGGTGAAACCCCATCTCTACTAAAAATACAAAAAAATTAGCCGGGCGTGGTGGCGTGCGCCTGTAGTCCCAGCTACTCGGAGAGGCTGAGGCAGGAGAATGGCGTGAACCCGGGAGGTGGAGTTTGCAGTGAGCCGAGATTGCACCACTGCACTCCAGCCTGGGCGACAGAGCGAGACTCCATCTCAAAAAAATAAAAATAAAAATAAAAAAATAAAGTATTTTGAAGCTCTGTTAGGTGCATAAGAATTTTAAATGTTATGTCCTTTTGATGAATTCAGTGTTTTTATCATTATGAAACAAACTTTTAACAATAGGTGATCATATTCTTTCCTGTGAAATCTGCTGTTTTTAAATTAATATGCCAATCCAGATTTATTTTGATTAACGTTAACGTAAATTTGGTATATTTTCCACATCTTTATTTTTATTACTCATATATATACACACATACAAATATAAATCCAGCTCCTTCCATGTTGCTGCAAGTGATGGAATTTTATTCTTTTTTTATATCTAGAGGTTATTATGTTGAGTCAAATAAACCAGGCACAGATAGATAAATATTACATGCTCTCACTCATATGTGGGAGCTAAAAAAAGTGGATCTGATGGAGGTAGAGACTAGAATGGTGGTTATCAGAAGCTATTAATAGAAAGGGAAGTGAAGAAAAGAAATAAAAAGAAGTTGCTTTGTACAAAATTACAGTTAGATAAAAATAATAAATGTTAGTATTTGATAGTACAGTAGAAAAATTATAGTTAAAAATAATTTATTGTATATTTCAAAATAGCTAGAAGAGAAAAATTGTAATGTTCTCAACATAGAACACTTATAAATATTTGAAGTGATAGATATCAATTTTCCTGATTTGATCATTACACATTGTATACATATATCAGAATATACCAGGTACCCCCAAATGTGTACAACTACAATATATCAATTAAAAATGTTAAAGGGCATATCTTGTAAACAAGGTGTATTTGGCTTTGCTTTTCATGTGTGTTCCTTTTTTCACCTTTGCCTCCTTTTTTGCTGTCTTTTCGATTGGTTGAAAAACACTAGCAATATTAGTTGTAAAACTAATCTAAAAAAAAGCAAGAAAAGATGAAAAAAAGACATTTTCATAATCATTTTTTTCACATTTTTTGGTTTAATAAATATAACACTGTTATGTGATTTCAGTTGGTTGCTTTAGAGTTTATAATATACATCTTTAACTTATAACAGCCTAATTTCAAGTAATATTATGTTAACTATAACATTAAAACTTATAATAGTGGAATTCCTTTCCTCTCCTCCAAAACTTTGTGCTCATCTCATTGTGTTTATCATTTCTAGTGTTCTCAGTATGTTTGTGTAAATCCAGGTTTCCAATGATTTCATTTTTCTTCTACCTGAAAGAATTCTTCTATTACTTCTGGCAGTGTGGGTCTGCTGGTGATAAATTCTATCAGGTTCAGGGTTTTGTGTCTCTGAAGAAGTCTTTATTTCACTTCCATTTTTGAAAGACACATATCGCAGGATATGGAATTCTCATCTGACGGGTGTTTTTCTTTCAGTACACTAAAGAGGTCTCTTTTCACTTGCATTGATTCTAATGATAAATCTACTGTCTATCATTCTTATTTTTCACTCCTTTTTTGTGTAATATGTCTCTCTTCTCCGGTTTCATTTAAGATTTTCTCTTCATTATATTTGTAGCAAACTGATTATAGTGTATCTTTTTTTATGTTTGAGGTTCTTGACTTCTTGAGTCTGCAGGTTTATAGCTTTTGTCAAGTTTGGAAAACGTTTGACCATTATTTCTTTCAAGTTATTTTCCTGCGCCCCCATTTTTCACCTTCTTTAGGAGCTCCAGTGGTACACAAATAAGCCCACTTGAAGATTACTTACAATTCATTGATTTTTTTTCGCTTTTTAAATATTTTTCTCTTAGATTTATTTTGAAATGTTTCTATTGCTTTGTCTTCAAGTTCACTTCTTTTTTTATTTCCTGAATTGGCTCATTTTCTATTAATCCCATCCTGTAAATTTCTCATCAGAATCAGTGTTGTTTTTATTTCTAGAAGTTGATTTAGATCTTTTTTACACCTTCCATATCTCTATCTAATTTGATAAAACACAGAATGTTGTCATAGTGAGTGTTTAAGCTCTCAACCACAAATTCTAGCACCATTGTTAGTTTGGGTTTAAGGTGATAGATTTTATTATTCGTTTATTATTATTTATCTGCTTTTCTGCATGCCTGATAAGGTTTATTTTTACAAGTCACAAATTGTAAAATTTCCCTAAAGCGAGTGTTGGTCATTTTGTATATTTTGTATTCTTATAAATGTTTTTTACTTTTATTCTTGAATTCATATGTTAGTTGCTAACACATTAAGTACTTTAGGCCTGTGAATCTGGAGCATTGTTTAATCCAGGATTTTTTTTTTTTTTTTTTTATGGAGTCTCGCTCTTGTTGCCCAAGCTGGAGTGGAATGGCGTGATCTCAGCTCACTGCAACCTCCACCTCCCAGGTTCAAACAATTCTCCTGCCTCAGCCTCCCAAGTAGCTGGGATTACAGGTGCCTGCCAGCACACCCGGCTAGTTTTTGTATTTTTAGTGGAGGCAGGGTTTCACTATGTTGGCCAAGCTGGTCTTGAACTCCAGACCTCAGGTAATCCTCCTGCCTTGACCTCCCAAAGTGCTGGGATTACAGGTGTGAGCCACCATGCCCGACCCCAGGAGACTTTTCCAAGTTACCTATCCAGTATACATTGAATTGTGAGGTTTCCCCGTCTAGCTGTTGACAACAAGCATTATTCTTTTCTCTTTGTGACTGCAGAACACCTTACTCTAATTATTTTTAGATTTTTTTTATCATTTTGATAGTTTTCTCATGCAAATGCTGATTAGTATACAACTGAATATCAAGGAGAGCTCTGGAAAATAACGACAGTTCTGTCTCTGGAGTTCTCCTTTCTGTAGAACATTGTCCTGAAATTTCTAGCTACATTGGTCATCTTCTCCTCATCTCAATGGTTTCACTGAAAACTACCTGTGCTCCTCCTGCACATGATACAACCTAGAAAGTCTTATTGTTTAAACCAGGGAAATTGTAGCACTCATGTTTATTTGTGACCTCTCAAGGACCACTGTTTGTTTCTTGATGTAAAGTCTTCTAAAGTGTATTTCAAAGCATTGCTTTATATATTTTATCAATTTTCTTATGTTTTTCAAGTTATGGAGAAAGTTTCCGCTTTTTAATTTATCTTGTACTGACATGCTTTGCAAATCTATTTACTTTTTTTTTTTTTTTTTGAGATGGTGTCTCACTGTCACTAAGGCTGAAGTACAGTGGCATGATCATAACTCATTGTAACCTAGGACTCCTGGGCTCAAGCAATCCTCCTATCTAGGTTTCCTGAGTAGCTATGAGGCCTGGCTAATTTTTTATAATTACTTTTTGTAGAGATAGGGTCTCACTAGGTTGCCTAGGCTGGTCTCAAACTCCTAGCCTCCAGGAATTTTCCTGCCTTGCCCTCCCAAATTGTTGAGATTACAGACATGAGCTACTATGCTCAGCTCCCTAAAGCTTTCTTATATGCCTGTTGTTGTTGTTTCCTTCCTGATTAAATGGTCTATTATATAGATAATACTGTGTCTGCAGCTATGATTTTTTTCAATTGTTTAATTATTTAATCTCTTGATTAGGTAATGAATCTGCATCCCATTTTGGATGAGAATATTTGCAACTTTGAAGGTTATTTTAAGGACAGCAGCAGCAGAATTATGGCAGGTATCTGAAATTCATTTCTGTGCTTTGTTAAGGACCCATGGGATGCCATTTGCAGATGAGCAAACTAAAGAATAGCTTTATCTTCCAGCTCTTCATGGAAAAAAAAAAATGGCAACAATAAAATCAGCAACTCTTGCCAAATAAATGGACGTAAAAAAGAAATCATAGACTGCTGGCAATGATGGGGAAAAAGTTATAAAAAATTGTCTCTGCACCATCTTCCTTTTGTCCTCTAAAATATTCATATTAGCAAAAGTATATAACAGCCGATGAAGAAATAATGATAATTTGTCTTTTTAAGTATATCAAAAATATTTCAAGATCTAGAAATTTGAAATTGTTGACAAATATTTATCTGTTTATTCACAAATTTGAAATCAACCTCAGGAAAGCTCATTCTGATTGATATACTTAGGTCATAAATTTTTAAGACCACAGTTTTCCAGGGATTTTTTGGAAAATCACCCAATAAAACAATGTCTTTTTCAGGGGACTAGCTTCAGTATTTTGGCTTCTTTTTGCTTCTTTGTAACAAATTGGGAGACAAAGGTGTGAAAGTTTTTTTTTAATAAGTTAATAATTTTTGAAGGTCAAAATTTTGTTCTTTGCTTATATTAGAATTAAACACTGTGAGATTCTCTCTGAGACCTTGTATATTTTCTCTTTTAAAGATAATTTTACTGCATGTAATTTTTCTGGGAACAACTCTCAGAGTTGTTGTCTGAAAGTATCTTGATGTTTGGATATTGGTTTGTTTGGATGAACAACAAAAGGAATCATGTAAGAAAAGTTATTATAAAAAATAAAAAGCTATTATTAACATTTCGATGAAACCAAGTAGTCTGAAAATTTTCACAGATGACTGTAATAGTTAGTGGGATGACCTCACTATTTTGCATTAGGAAATGTTATGTAGTCTTTAATTTATTGAATATAACTATTGCCTTAATTCTAATAAACAGTTATAAATAAGTGAATGAAAAAGGAACAATTCTATGTACAACAATTGTAGTTATTATGCTCCATGTAAAAATTCTAGTTATTATTGCTTATTCTATATAACAATTCTGGTTATTATTTCTTATGGTCTAACGTGAAAGTCAACAGCATAAACACAAGACAAAAAGTCCATGTTTACAAACCAAATACATTAAAAAGATTGTTGTTACATATCAGCAGAGGAAAAATGCCCAATGGCAGATGAGGAGAAATGCTAATGAGATTCCATGAGCTAAAACCACCATGACAAATGTAAATGAATAGTACTAAGTGATCCACGTGTTTATTTCACCTATTTTATTTGTGAGAGAATAAGTAGAAAATAACATCCAATTGTTGTCTTCCACGAGAAGAAAGAGGCTTAACGCTTATTCCGTATTCAACAGAATGTTATCGTTCAAAGCCATTATGGAAACTGCCCTTTTTCACAGTTCTCAGGCCACTATTATACTTTTCAGCAACACTTAAAGCAATTGGCAGGCACTTGCTTGCACAAAGTTCAAACTCCACTAGTGCAATAAGCAAAAGCTCTGCATATGTATTTCATTTGCTTTACAAGTGGCATCAAGGAACAAACACATGGCTTATCTAGGTTGGACGGTTGGGGGGAATGACAATATGATCTTGGTTCGAGGTTGCATTTACTTAGGTTTACTACTGAACTACAACTAAAAGAATCAAAGGGTATATGCCAGGTGAGACATTGCATCCTAGTTCACTTCCTGCTGGAAGAGAGCCTGAGGCTCCCAGTCAATGCACCCTGCAGGGAGGGAAGAATGTATTGAGTTCGGATCAGAGCTGCACACCTACTTGGCTTCTGTATGTCAGCTCTAAGTTTCCATCTGCGCCACATACACAAACTCGACTTTCCAGCTATATACTTCATTTGTCTGTAAAGAAATACTGAATAAATATTCACTTTTTTCTACAAGCCTAGACTAGAACAGGTGTTCTGTTTCTGATTACAAGTTGTAATTCTGCAAAGAATTTCAAATATATGAAGAGGAAGTCAGCTAGCATTCCACGTAATATCTTCTTTAAAACTCATCACAGTTTAGCTCCTATGATAGTCTTCCTGCAACATCTTGCATTGAAACATAGTATTGTTAAAGAAACAGAACGCTTAACTTACTATGACTTAATACAGCTCAGCATTCTGTTTTCATCTTATTTGCTTCAATTTGTTCTTTTTCCTACTTAAACAACTAAAATTTAATGATTATACTCTTTTTGAGGATTAAGTAGCTAAACTTACATTCTGGACTTCAAGGTTTGTTGTATTGTACAGTAGACTTAAAATTATGTAATTAAATAACTGTTTTGATTTTCTTGGTTTTTAGCACTTAAATCTTTTATGTGTATGTGTGGTAGGATGCGCATACATGTGTGAACATTTGTGTGTGTGTGTGTGTTGAGCTGGAAAGTAGTAAATATCTCTTTCTGCTAAAAGTGTGCTGTAAACACATTATTCCAATTACATTTGGTTCTAGTTACTTGGTCTCTAGCTAAGTATGGTTCCCTATTTAAGAAAGATACAAATCAAGTTAATTGTGATCGCTCTTATGCTCCATAAACAATATGACTGTTTGGAAGCACTGGAGGCACAGCCTTAACAGGCTACCACTAAAGATTAGCCAAAATAAACATTGTGCATGCAAGAAGGCCCATCAGGAGGACAAAGGAAGGAGGAAAGACCGCAGAACTCTTGTTTCACACACTGCCTCTCACCGGATTGTTGTTGAGCAAGATACTTTCATGTTGGCCAGATACCAATTGGGTAGAAAAACAGAATTGTAATATAATATATTTTATCAAAAAAAAAAACATGTAGAATATTTTTCATGTTTTTGCATGCAACATAACTTCCTAACTGCAGGATTTTTTTTTCCGAAAAGAATTTCACATTAATTAACAAGGCAGCAGTCTCTATGGGGTCATAGTTGGCAAAACCAAATCATAACCAAATCACAACCCCCCAGCCACTCCTAGTTCCTGCTCGCAACTCCAGACCATGGGACTGTGGGTGACGACATGACAGAGGAGTCATTAATCACAAGCTGGCATGACAAGATTCAAAACAAATGCTTGGATAATCACATTTCATTTCTCAGGAACTTGGACTGGGGGCTGTAGAGGAAATGGAGCACTCGGCAATGGAAGGAAGCTGGATGTCCACTTCCATGGTGGGGCTGCTTCTATTTCACAGGCTTCTACTAAACCTAGAGAGAAGGTGCATGATTCCTTACTTCTCATTCCCGCTTTCTGACACTGTCCCCTCTATGAAAACCCTCCTGTGAATATCACACACATCTTCCTCCTGCTCCTTGTTGCTGTCATTTACCAGCTATCAGATCCCATGCTCTGTTGCTATTATCCTTAGTAATTTGAATTCTTACATACGTGATCCTTTCAATAGCCAGGCCTCTCACTTCCTGGGAATCCTCTCCTTTCATAAGCTTGTCCTCACTCAACTTAGCCATGGCTCCCATGGTCATTTCTTAGTTGTGGTCATGACCAAGGATCAAGTATCCTTGTCTCCAGACACCATCTTCCTAGTTCACTCCCTCTAGAACCCTTTGACTTTACAGGAACCCACAGCCCTTTAATCCTACCATACCTTTACTCTCTCTTTTGCCAATTCACTTTTCCCTTCATGCAGAATAATTTCCATGGCCCCTAAGCACAGGTACTACCTGGTGTACACCCTAAATGTTTATCCTCTCCTCGCTTCATCATGGTTGCTTAGAAAAAACCACATTACTGGCTAAGTATAACCAACTTTCTGTCTCTTCCATACCTACATTTGTACAACCTTTTATGAAACTAATCATGGCTGGAGAAATACACACATCCATGCTGGCAGGTCCCACTTTAAGTTCATGATAACTAACCTCAAAAGGGCTCTTAATACTGCCTGGCAACTATACCCATACCATATTCCCTGTTCACTCTCCTCTTTTACATTTCTCTTTCACACCTTTCCTCTCCTCAAACTTCCAACACCTCCTCCTCCATTCTCTCACCAAACTGGTTTCTTGATTTTTGATTCAGATGGAAAATAGAAGCAGTCAGAAAGTTCCTACAGGCTCCCTCAACGGACTGAATGTGGGTCTGTGCATTCCGCCTTCTCTTCTTTTGCTGTGGGTGGCCAGGCCATGCTCCTCGCTGGGGCCCAGCCCGCAAAGTGCATTAGACTCTGTCTTATTCAACCACTTATGAACATCATTCAATTAAGTTTCCCATTTTCCTCTGCATTAACACATTTTTCTTCACTAATAAGTCATTCCCTTCAGTGTATAAACATGCTCTTGTTTCTTTCATCTTAAAAAAAAATGTTAACCCATATCGTTCTCCAGCTCATGTCCTCCCCCATTCTCAAACAGAAGAATGCCCCAGAAATAGTTATTTGTACTTGTTTATTTTTCCTGCAACTCTTCTCTTAGATTTATTCTAATAAAATTCACCTCTACTCTGTGATCAAATCTATTACTATGAAAGCACTCAACAACCTCTACATTTCTAAAACCTAAAATCAAAATCCACATCCATGTCTCACCTTTCTGTGCTGTAGAAGTATTGTATATAGATGCGAGTTTTTGTGGAAAATGAATGGTCTGGAGGTAGCAATGGGGAAGAAGAAGAATAGAATACTTACCCCATTTCTTTCTCCTTCCAATACATTTTTCACTTGCTTCTCAAGACACCAGCTTTCCCATTGTCCTCACACTTTCTGCTGATCCTTCTCAGTTTCTTTCCCTCTTTTTGTCTTTATCCTTATAACATGGGGCCACCAAAGGCTCAGTTCTTGAGCCTCTTCTTGTTTCTGCCTGCACTCACTCTTACGCTAATTCCATTCGGTCTTGTAGCTTTTAATGACTTTCATATTTACATTCTGAAATTTATGTTTCCATCCCCACCTGTTCTCTTGAATTTCAGACTCATATGTTATGTATCAACATTCCATTTACTCAAAGAGTTATTCTCAAGGCTAGCTAGTTCTTCAGTCAGATCCTCAGATTTTGAGATTTGACCTCTTCTTTCACCTCTGTAGTTTGGCATTTGTGTGTGTGTCTTGCACATCACAACAGTAACAGGTTTGATTAGATCTGTCTAATGACCTCAGGTTTCTGCTAAAGCATAACTGGTCTATTCTGCCTTGGACAAGTGATCTCTAGTATGTGTTTGGAATGATAGAAAATGGGCATTGAGGGTGAGTGTGGTATTCCTGTGATACAAGCACATTTTTTTTCCTCTTTTTACCTCTGTTGTTTTAAAACAGATTTCTGATGGTTCTATCATTTTTTAATTCACTGGTGACAACACACCCTGTTATCAACTATTTTACTACTGCTATCACCCAGTTAAAATAGATACTGACAATAGCTTCTTCCCTATCAAGAGTCACAAGTGTTGTGCATAGGGCCATTCAGAGTGGACAGTCCAGGAAAGGGGAGAGACCAGCTGAGAAGGCTCCACACTGGCCTCTACAACTCACCCTAGATGCCTCTTCCACGATGCTTCAAGGCCTTCAGCATTTCTCACTCCCTGTCCTTCCCTTGTTCGTAGTGCCCCCACCTTTGCCAGTGGCCCCTTCCCACACTAATCTCTCCCATGGCTATATTCACAGCTGCCTTGACCCTTCTCTCTCTAGTAGATGAGCTTGGCCAAACACCACCCTGGCTAGACCAGAGCAGGTAAATAAGGCTACAAGAAGATACCCAATCATTCTGACAAATTACCTTTGAGATTTCTGGTTGGAAAAATAGAAGTGCACCTTTGGCTCTGTCCAGCAATCTTACCTTTAATTTGGTCTTTCACTCACTAACAAACAATAAATTTCTCAACTTTGTCTGTCTTCTCCAGTCTCATCTTTTCTTCTCTCACTCTCAGCTGATGGCTTAGCTTCTTATTTCACTGAGAAAGTGGAAACATTCAGGAGAAATCCAGCCTTCCATCAGGGCTGCCAAGCTCCTGTGTCTGAACCTGTCTTCCTATCCAATACTGTATGAGAAATGGCTTTCATCTTCATGTGCCTGTTCAATGCCTTTGCATTTGACATTTTCACTTACTCTATTAATTTATCAAGTATTATTTCTCTTTGGTATCATTTTTATATCCTCATAAATATGTTGTAATACCTTTCATCGTAAGAATTACATCATCAACAAAACCTTCCCTGATTATAAACCCTCTCCTACAATTTCACAACACATTTCAAAAGAGCTGTCTATACCTCCTGTATCCACTTCAGTCTGCTCCTTCATGGTGGTAACACCTGCATTTGCCTCTATTGAAACATACCTGCCCCAGAACAACACACAGCTCATTCTATCACTACTCTATCCAGCTCTCTGCTCAAATGCTATTTTTTTAAGAGGAAAGTCTTTAGTTGGCTTTTTAATTAGAGGGTTACCCTCTCTCAGGGAACTCTCTATCTACCTATCTTGTTTTATTTTTCTTCTGATGACTTACTACTTCCTAAAATCACACACACACACACATACACACACACACACACAAACACACACACACAAAATCACATTACATGCTGGCTATTACCTATCTCCCCAGTAGAACAAAAACATCCTGAGGGCCAGCGACCTTATCATGTCCAAGCTTAGCTTCCTAGATGTGCCTGTCAGAATTGTCCCTCAATGAATATGTTAAGTGAATGAATGAATCAGAAATCATGTTTACTTATTTGATATACTGGGAATATACCAACGATGTCATTTAAAATAAAATTAGGATGTTGGCAGCCAAAATTTGGAAAAATTTATACCATTTGGTCAATCTCATTTCCACTCTCTTTACACTAATATCCTTTGGTCTTAGGCACCAAGAGTTCCAGTTTTTTGGCTTTAATTCTATATAAAATTTAGCCATATATAATCAAGTTCATTACAAGAAAAAGCTTAACTGAAAATTCTATCTAAAACTTAGCCATATATAATCAAGTTCATTATAGGAAAAAGAAAGCTGAACTGAGAAGCTGAGTGTTTCCAGGACATTGCTAGTGCAGCACCAATAATCTGTATTTGGAAGAACTCTGGAAAGTGAAGAATGAATTGTTCAGTAATCTGGGAGGACATTAACCATTTTCCATGAGTCATGACTCAAGGTTGTCTTCTACGCCCTGCACTGAAGAAGCAGTGGAGTCAAGAGAGGCCCAGAGGCTGGTGTTTAAAGATGGGTTTGTCTTTCACCATGGGAATTCTGGCAAGCCATCATTTCAGACACTGTTTCTGTAAAATGGGATGGTAGATCTTGTGATGAATAGAAGCCAGGGGGCCCTCACGCTCCTAACCTTCACGTCCTTTCCTCTTGAATGCAAGCAAGACCACCGACTTCCTTCCTTCTTCACGGATGTCGCTCCAGTTATTAGGCTTTGTGTTGTACTGTGTATGGCTCCATCTTGGTAGAAGGAAGAGAGAGGCTCCTCTTGCTGGTCTGATGATGTGAGCAGCCATGCTGGGAACATCCCCACGCCAAGGCCAGTATCTCGTCAACAAACAGCAACAGCTGAGGCTCTGAATCATGCAGCTGCAAGCTGATCCTGCCCCAAACCTGAATGAGATTGAAAGTGGATTCTTGCATAGCTGAGAACACAGCCCAGCTGACACCTTATTAGCCCCCATAAGGAATCCGTGGACTCCTGGCTCACAGAAACCATATCATGATGTGGAAAGAAATAATAACAAGACCATGTTCCATTTCTTGTTAAGATTTGATAGTTGTGTTTCATTACATTAAGAGAGGTTAATAAACAAAAAATATTTTTTCTTCCCTGATTCCCAGCATTCATAGTATCCTTTGGTCCTATCGAAGACTTTGTTTTAAACACTTCTTATATTGAAAATGAACTATTTTCTTATACATAAATGGCATGACCATCTTTCCTGCTATATAGGGACTGAGACATTATCTGCTTTTTCTGCAACTAGCTTGTACTTGTGCCCACTGGTTTCTCCGTGGATGTCTGTAAATTGGAGGAAGGCAAGTCTTGAACCCTCTTAAATGCACGTGGGGTGAACTCAGCCTCATTTCTAATTCTCTTCCCAATCCTCTATAAATCCTATGGGGGAATTTTGTTAATCATCAGTTCTATTTTTGGTCTATGAAAGTGTGCTCAGCACATGTACTGGTGTACAGGATGGAAATGATTCACTTGGAATAAAGACCACCCTGTAGATAACACACATAGGAAGGACTGGAAGCTATGGCTGTGCTCGTGTCCCAGAGACTCTCAGTCTGTGGTTGTTCCTCGGGAAGCTCTAAACACACAGTTACGGAATTATGCAAAGCCTCTTACTTGATAAGGTCTTCTGGAAATACTACACGGTCAAGAGCAGTGTACACACAGCTTTAAGCTTAAAGTCTGTTCTATCCCGCCACCACCAACAGGTATCATCTTTGATGACTGTGAATTGCATATATTTGTATGTTGTTACAGAAAATCTAATTTAACCCTAAAAATGGAAATATACCAAGAGTTTATTTTATTCTCCTTAAGCAAAGTGCCCAAATAAATAAGTGGAGAAGGCATTGTCGGTGATGGCTCTCAGTCAATAAAACGTCGTGAGAGCCTTCTCAAAGCATCTTAGTTTCTGCTCTGTTTTGTTTTGTTTTTCTCCCTCCACCCTCCTCCATCAAGCGGGAGAGTGGAACATTTATGCTTGTCCCTTCCTTAACCTTTGTGATACAGGAATATTTTGAATGAATAGGTAGGAAATTTATTTCGCTTTATTAGCAAAAGTTATACACAAGGAATGATTTGTAAAATTGAATAAAGGAATCAATTAGTGTCCTTCACTTTTTGGAAGGCTAACAACATACCATCTCAGAAATGGGGGGAAATGACTCTCCCACATGCTTTGAAGGAAGTTGAACCCTTCGTGGGAAGACTTAGGTTGATGAACCATTAGTGATATCTACTTTCATGGATATTGGACTTATTGGCACATTTTCCAGTTTATTAAAAGAATCCATTTAACCTTTCTGACAAAAGCAGGACTAAATCATCTGTGCTTTACGCAAGAGTACCCAATGATTGCCTCCACATGAAGACTTCTGAACCCTGGTGTTGCCATGGTAATGACTGAGTCTCAGAATTGGTTCACTTCAAATCATCCAAATGTTCCTGTTTTAAAATGTCACCACTAGTAAACCCACTTTGCTTTTAAAATGTGTGTAGCGGAAATTCAGGGAAATAGCAAACCCTTTATTTGCCTCTGATATAGCAGTCCTAAAAGTACATATATATTTATGGATCTAATAAGTATATGTGTGTGTGTATATATGTATATATATAATGATTTCCCAAGTTCATTTACTCTGAAGGCAAAATGGGACAATATACATTTGAAGTACGGTGAAGTTATACAATATTTTTACATTTATTACTGCCTGTGTCTGCTCTTTTCTGCATTTTTACGATGCTTAATTGCAAACACAAAAGAAGACTAAGGTAAACAATTTTAGCTTCCATATCTAGTGCTTATAAACCTCTTTAATAACACTGAACTCCCAGAAGAATGAGGATCATTTCATCTTCCTAAGGATATAATAGCTATATTCCCCAGAGTTGCTGAGAATAACTTTATAAAACATCATAATGTAGAAAATATTTTAATGTATTGAAAATATGGCACAGGAAGAACTTCAGCCATATGTGCAATTCATGCAAATAAATCATGTCATTTCTGGCTGTTTAAAAGCCTGTTTAAAAGCTTTTTTTTCTTACTTATTGCATCTTTGGAAATAAAAAGAAAAAATAAACTCATTGACCAAAATGTGCTAATATGCAATCAATTTAAAAGATGAAATGTTTTTGCATCACTATATACCTAAAGTGGATTATTGATGGCGAAAAGATCTTTTTTCAGTTTGACAGAAATGGCCAATTATAATCTTGTACTTTAAATGCAGCTTCTTTAAACTATAAAGACTTCAAAGTTATTTATCCAAACCAACCTGATCATTTTTTAGGAGTGAATATACCTTGGAAGATGTGTCCTCCCTTTAGTAGCATCGCAATGGATTACATCCTCTATAAAGCAGTCTGGGGTGAGTGAAAGAGGGGGGCGGAAATTAGTGATTTCATTTGATTTAATTCTTGAATCATACTTAAGAACCTAATAAGGCTTTGTTCTTTAGAAAAACCAGAAACTGTAACTCAGTGTGATTTTTGTTAAGCTCCTGATGTTTTTCCACGAAAGATTATTTTGAATTCTTAAGGTGGTAGAATAGGAAATTATCACATAAAAATACATGAAAATAGACATATACAGACATTTTTGTCAGGTCAAAAGGAAAAGCCTCTGCTCAGATAACGGCAGCTTATCAAGAATCCTGACAAAAGGCTTGGTTTCTCCCTTCAATGGGCCACCCACTGCTGTCCAGGTAGGAAATATCCTGCCATGGACAATCTGGAAGTGTCTGAGAGACTGTCTATACTCAGCTCAGTGAGTGAAAAGAGAAAACCTGTGATGGGCAAATACTCTGGATGATGACACCAAGATTAATTTGTTCCGTCCATCTGACTGGGTGGAGTGTATATGTGCTATGTTGTCATAGACTCCAAACACCTACATTGTCCAGACCAGACCAATCTGGATATTTGGTCAAAGGAAAGGTCATAGAAAAATTTTTCAGAGTTTTTACTTTGTGCAATTTTATAATTTTATATTATCTAATGTTTTAGCTTGAAAATATGAAAGACAAGCATCCAATTGATGGAAGAAGAGAAGAGAGTTTTCCTTTTAGATGACTGGGTCTGAACTATTAGGCTTATTATGCTTCTAAGTGCTTTAGATATTTTCATGTGTTTAATTCTCACAATAATTTGACAGCTGAGGAAACGGAGGAACTAGAGGTCAGTAATTAGCCCAAGGACACATCTAAGTTGCACAGGCAGTATTTGAACACAGCATTCCAGCCATGGTGACTATGTTTTTAACAACTCCATTATATTTCCATTTCATGGTCAAATACCTTCACTGAATTATTTACAATTTCATTTAATTAAGTAGGTCTGGCATTATTCAGATCCAAATTTAAACCAGTTCAGCAAGCCATCTCAAAATACAGTAATCGGGTATTAAGAAATTATCTAGGCATTCTCTAAATTTATTTACATATTCAACGAGCATTGAAAATTATATATCAGATATTCTGCCCAATCAGAGGCTAACATCTGCCACAAGACAAATATGGTGCCTGCCCCCGTGGAGCTCATATTCGAATGGAGAAAATGTCAACAAGTATCCCACGTGGAGTGAACAAAAAGAGAAGCACAGGTTGGTGTGATTAGAAATGGCAGGTGTTTATGAAGGGGGTGCCAGTGCAGCGAGAAAAGGCCTGTATCAAAGGACAGTGTTGATGCTGAGATTTGAAGGGTGGGCAGCAATTGAACAGTCGATGGTGTGGAGAGTGAGCCACACTCCAGGATAGGAAGACCAACGTGACTGAGTGAGCAGAGCAAAGAGAGACCCAGGCTGTCCAGGAGGCAGGGCTCAGTTATTCAGGGCCCCACCGTCAAGCTGAAGATTGGAGACTTCATTGGGTGGGCAATAGGAAGCCACTTAAGGCTTAAGCCTCTAAGGACCATGCCCCAAATACAGGTTTAAAAAGATTTCTCTGGTTATGGTTTTAGGTGAGAAGATAGAATTTGGACACCATTGAGGAGACTATTGCAGTCATCCAAGCTCAAGATGGTGGAGCTTCATCCTTGAGAATAACCAATGGGGATAGGTTTAAGAGACACTTAGAGTCTGCAGCCAACAGGGTTGAATGAGCAGTAAGTAGGAGCGCAGCTGGGTGATGTGGTAGAGGGAAAGAGAGGAGTCAGTAACAGTTCCCCTGTTCTTGGCCTTAATATGTAACTAGGTACCTGTCTGGACTTCTATATCTCAAAGTATGAAGCAGCCCATACTACTTATAGGACTGCTTTCTTTGTTTCTGCATCTGATGGAATAAGAGAAACGTTTTCAATTTTTGTCAGAATACCTTCATAACACACACACATACAATAAAATAGCCTTTACATTTTTTACTTTCCTATATTTATATTTACACTTAACATTTTTGAGAAGAGCCCACACCTGATGTAGATTGTAGCAATTGTACTGTTCTGCATGCCCCATCAGGAAAACAACTCTGGAAAAAGTGTGGTTGTTTACAGTTTCCTGGTTATTTAAATTGACTGTAAAAGGTGATACGCTTCTTCAATATTATTGAATAGTGTTGCTGAGACTTTACTGAATGTTACTGAAGTTCTGTAATAATATCACTCAACAACTGAGATTATCCTATCCTAAATAATGGTTGATGTGATGAAAATGCCAGTCCATCAGTCATACAGACAAAACCCAAGATGATGTTTTGATTGTCGTTAAGACAAAGTTATTCTTGCAATAGTAAGAATGACCGACTTTCATGGAGTGCCTTCTACCTGCCAGGCACCAACTGAGAGCTTCACACATATTAACTCACTCAATCCTGCTAACAATACTCCCAAAGACGGTAATATTTTTATCTTCACTTTGGGGATGAGCAAAATGAAGACATAGAAATTTAGTATCCTGCCCAAAGTCAAATGCTAGATAAGTGGTGGAGACAGAATTGAAAGCTGTTAGGCTGCCTGGAGTGAACGTCATCAGAAAAATGCAAGACCTCTTTTTATGGAGAGTTATTCTTCTGTCCCGAAGATGGAAAGCTAAATTTCTGATTGTTTATGTGAATAAGCAAATTTTAAAATAATCACATTTAATGCACATACACTGTGTCTTTTCCCTAGGAAAGTTATGATTCAGAAGATCATCTAAAATTGAACAGCTGCCACTACTGGCAGTAAGTCTACTGCCATTTGATAGATAACCTTCTTATCACACAGAAAAATATCAATACAGACGAACAGACCGCAAAGAAAATGAGACCATCAGCAAAGAAGATAAAGAAGTTTGTACAAAGCAACTTTTTATAAATGGATGGCTGTCAGGCAAAAATAAATTTCCTGTGGACAAGACTAAGAGCAAGGCAAGAGGAAAATAAACATGTTTAAACTATTGGAGAGTCCATAACTTAAATATAAACTCTTCTGTTGAGTGGTAGTGTGCACCAAATCAGTTCCAGGGATGGCAATAAATGTTATGCTGCATTTTAGGAGGTATGGGAGAGGAAGCTGGGGTAAGAGGAACTAATGCATGATTAATGCTAGATATTTGGAATTGCCTAGAGCAAAGGAGGTTGGGGGCTGCAGAAAACTTAATCTTTGAAGATTTAATAGATTCCTCATTCTATGTCAGTCAGCTCACTTAGATTTGTCACATGTTAGCTCTGTTTTTCTTTACATTTGGTATTTTTAGTAATGGCTTCTACATTTTTAAAAATCAGGTTGAATTTAAGCTAATGGACAATAAAACTTCAGGGTTAGAGATACTGTTTTTATTCAGCAACTAGATGAGGATCTGCAATGAATGAGAATTTGGAAATTGATGTTTTTATAGTGACACAAGCTGCATCACTATGAGATGTTCTTAGAGAGGAAATACTTGAAATTGTTAATATTTGCATTTTAAATTGGAATGGAGAAATGGGCAAATGAAGACGTAGCTCAATGGTCAAATTAAACATTATTTGTTATTCTACATGCAAGATTCCAGTTAAATTAGAAGGGTGGAAAGGTGTTGTTAATTATTTCTTCTTCATAGGAATGTAAAATCAACTATAAAAAATTAATGAATGAGACCCAGGGATTGACACTACAGCAAATTCAATGATTTTTGCAATCCATGCCTTTACAAAGAATGTGTGATTACTCTGTCTAGACTTTGTAGCACACTATAATAAATAGAGACGGACAATATCAATATATTTCATAAATACATGACTGGAATTTACATTATTTCTGATGATTAAAATTTTCTCAACTACTCTAGGTAAAGCAATGTTTACATCTTATAAAGACAAATCTATTGATATTGCCATTTGCTAGCAGACAAAAAAATAGTAATGGCATTTATTTCTCTGAATATATTCATCTTCTGAAGTAAACCTGGGAAATCCGAACTGAAATCCATAGATAATTCATTAGCTTCAGTTCATGGGTTTGTGTTCTTAGAGTCTTCTCATACATGTAATATCCTAGCAGAGTTTTTGTAAGATTGCTGAGCTCATATAAAATCAACTATGACGGGTTACTTGTAAAGCTATCGATTGACATGGAGCTGAAATGGCTTCTTTCTAAAAAATTTCTTCTAGAGATACACACATTTTTGTAATGAAACCACTAACAACAGATGGGAGTTCATTGATACTTGTGCCAACAGGCTTCCATTTTTTCAGTTTCTTAGAGCTGTGGATACAGAGAAGGCAACTAAAAATATAATTTTGGAGAACAATTAGTCACTCTCAGGAAATCTATAAATATTCTGGGAAAGCAACATGGCATACACATTCTGCTCCACAAAAAAGATGACTACATTATATTATGTCATGATTTGCAATGTTATGTGATGCATACATGCTTCACAATTCTTTTTTACTTGTATATTTAGAAAATTCTAGAAAAAGAAATAGTTCTTTTGGCTGCAAAATTTGCAGAGAATGTCTGAATGCACCCTCTTCCCATCTCCTGCCACTGTGTGGCTGCCTCTCTGCATAGTTCTTTCATCGCACTCTCTAAATGAATGAAAGCTTTTGCTTGCCTCATACCTGTGAAGTTCCTCCACAAATACACATTCCTATAAAAATAAACCAAAAAAAAAAAAAAAAAAAAGAGCTAGAGAAGCTGAACACGTGGAGAGTGATTGTTTTTCTATTAGACAATTTTGATTTCTCTTAGGGATTTTGGGATATTGGCTAGCTCTGAAGTTCTTGGGTGCGGTAAAATCATGGACACACCTATGCATGAGTGTGGGTATAGTCGGGAATCAGTTGACCCATCTTAGAAGTCAGCATTGGTCTAGGTACTCACATATAGGAACTATAATATAAAATGTTGATATATAACTGTTAGTAATAGGTGGCATTGCAGCACACTGCCAATATTTCTTTAAAGGATAGCAATTTTATACAGCTCTTCTTGGTATTAGTTATTTAGAAGTATAGTGGTTAAAATAACTTATATTCTGTGTTTGTCTTTTCAAATCATGCTTATATATACTATTTTTTTCATCATTAGGAATTAACTTTCAGAATACCCTTTCCAGATGCCATGAATAATTTAACAAATGTTTATGCTTTGAGTTTCAAATATACCCGGCTTTTAAAATTGAAAACCATAGCCTAGAATTCTGATTGAATATGCATAGCAAGATGGGAGCATGAGAAGAAAATTTTTATTGGTTTTTAAATATAAACCAAATGACTCTCACTATTGATTTTAGACTCGTGAATTAAAACAGGGGTCCATGAACTATGCGCAGAGGGTCAAATCTGGCCCACTGCCTGGTTATATAAATAAAGTGTTGTTGTGGTTGAAACACAGCCACACCATTGCAGCTACGTAAATAGGGGGATATCGCTCTACCCCTTTGTCTGTGGTAAGTTAATGGGTCCTACTATAATCCCTTTGTCTTGTCAAGGTTTTGCTCCAGAATGGACGTGAGAATTAATGGTAAAAGAGCCATAAAGATAGATCTTCTCAGAAGCTTCTGAGAAATGTCCTGGTTCTTAAGAAAGCACCATAGGAACATGATTTTACTTTTTTGCCAAAATCCAGTGCTGTCCAATACAGCTCCTTGAAAATACGTAAATCGTCTATATCTGTGCAGTCCAGTATGATGGCCACTAGTTACATGTGGTTGTTTAGCTTTAAAATGTGACTAATTCCACTGGATAACTGAACTTTGGTTTTCTTAATTTTGATTAATTTAATGTAAATAGCCAGGTATGGCTAGTGATGATGATTCTGAAGAGCACATTTCTAGATGGTGTCATGCTTGGCTATAAGGTCACTGTTGTGTTACAAGCAGGCAGACGAAACCAATAATAAGGATTGCACAAGGGGCAATAGAAAAATCCCACATCCTTGGTGCATCATTGAACCTCTAAACAAACCAGCCCGGATGATTACTCTAACCTTGTTAAATATTTATAAAACATTCCTTATTAGTTAGGTTTGAATTCCTGTTTCATTTATTCAAAACATCTTAACTAATATACACTAGCCCTTTATTTTATGCTGCCTACATTCTTCACCTTTACTCTGAATAAAATGTAAGCGATGTCATTGTGAGAGGCATGCCTTAGTCTTTTTGTTTGTTTGTTTTGTTTTTTGAGACAGGGTCTCACTCTGTCACCCAGGCTGGAGTGCAGTGGTGTGATCTCCACTCACTGTAACCTCCGCCTCTCAGGTTCAAGTGATTCTCTTGTCTAAGCCTCCCAAATAGCTGAGATTACAGGCATGTGCCATCATGCCCAGCCAATTTTTGTAATTTTAGTAAAGATGGGTTTTCCCTATGTTGGCCAGGCTGGTCTCAAACTCCTGACATCAAGTGATCCGCCCACCTAGGCCTCCCAAACCACTGGGATTACAGGTGTGAGCCACTGCTCCCGGCCACCTTAGTCTTTTCTTGTGCAGCCCTCAATGCTTGTCATGCTGAACACTGCATGTGTTCATTACAAAAGAACCCAGAAGCAGGTGTAGACCATTTCCTCACATTTGGAGCTCTGCCAACAGGCTTCCATTTTTTCAGTTTCTTAGAGCTGTGGATCCAGAGGAGAGCTCAAAATGTGAGGAAATGGTCTACACCTGCTTCTGGGAGGTAGCTGGCAGACTGCCACAAGGGGGACTGCCTTGTGACAGTCGCTAGTGCACTCAGTAACTAGAGGAGGAGGTCTGGCTTGTACACAAACAAACAGAGGAGCAGGCTGCGTACCAGTCCAGATGTAGAGAACCACGGCAGTCCCTCAAATTTCCTCTCAGCAGTTATTCTGCAAGATAGAAATCTGATCACTGGATAGTCATTCTATCATTTAAAACACTGACTTTCTACATATTGAGATACAGCTTTTTCCTAAATAGAAAATTACATAGCAATCAAATGTAGAAGATAGCAGAGGAAAGTCCAGCTGCTCAGGGGAAAGTGGATGGTTGGAGGCCCAAAGTCCTTTCCTCCCCTCTCCAGCTGGCCTGACTGATCCCCTTCTAAGGACCCACAGGGACCTTCCAGCCAGCCCTAGGCTTCTACGAAGCTCACTTTCAAAACCTCAAATTTATATGTAACTTTGTTCCTTGCTAAAACACAAATCTATTCAAAAAGGGTAAATTTTGTAAGATATTAAGCCTTTAGTTATCAAATAGTCTACCATTATAATATGCAAGAAACAAAAAAATTGACATTGTAGGTTCAATATTGAAGGAAATAAGGGCCTTGTTTATAATTTTTTATGCCAGAAGAATTGACAAGGCTAATTGTGAAACCGTTGCATATGAGCCTAGAATTGTAAAAGGCAGTATTCCTAAAATACACAGTTGTTCCTTTTTAAATACTTTTTCAAATGTTCTAGCATAGAAATAATATATATTTAATAAAATGAGGAAAGGTAGGAAGAATTGTCACTAATAATTTTACTGCTAACCGAGTTTCACTGTTAAAATATCTAAAATTTCTTTCCAATCTTATTCTGTGACTATATTTTTTTCTGTTGTAATAATATTCAACATGCAATATTCTTTCTTCACATATTAATTAAGAAGAATCCTTCCATATTATATTAGTTAAGAATACATTATTTTAGGCCAGGCGCGGTGGCTCACGCTTGTAATCCCAGCACTTTGGGAGGCCGAGGCGGGCGGATCACGAGGTCAGGAGATCGAGACCACGGTGAAACCCCGTCTCCACTAAAAACACAAAAAATTAGCCGGGCGTGGTGGCAGGCGCCTGTAGTCCCAGCTACTCGGAGAGGCTGAGGCAGGAGAATGGCGTGAACCCGGGAAGCGGAGCTTGCAGTGAGCCGAGATTGCGCCACTGCACTCCAGCCCGGGTGACAGAGCGAGACTCCGTCTCAAAAAAAAAAAAAAAAAAGTATACATTATTTTAATGATATCTGTGGGTATTGTGTGTGTTGTGTCAGTATGTATTTTTTAATGGTTATTTCTCAGAGAATACAGTTTAAATCAGAAAAAAAACAGAAAACAAAAATAAGACAAAAAATAATTACAATTTTATCATTCTATAAACAATATATAGATTGAACTTTGAATTTTATTTAGTTTTGGTTAATTTGCATGTAAACAGCCTTGTAGCTAGTGGCCATTGTATTGAGGAGCATAGCCCTAAATAGTGTCTTTCCTGGATACAAGGTCACCCTTCTGCTCCAGGTCTTCAGAAAGAGCAACAGTAAGGATAGAAAAGAGAAGCAATTGAGAGAACCCCAGGCCTTGGTGCACCTTGACCTCCACATAAACCAGCCCTGATGGCCACCCTAACTCCAGGTTTCCTGTCATGGATTTATAAAGTTCTTTATTGTTTAGTTGGAATTTCAGTTGCATGGATCTGAAAACATCCTAACTAGCACAAATTTTCCCTTGATTGTATTAATTGTGCCCTATCTTTAACAAGATATTGCTCTGTGCTTATTAGCATTAAACATCATCCTTCAAAAAAATCTGCAATCATTTTCTAACAAAAAATAGGAAAACTAAGTTTTCTTGCTTGCTGCCTGTGACACAATATTGAAATCTTACTTAAATTCTCAATAACTGAAGGGGTTACCCCTGATGTGCAAAGGAGGAAATTATAACACAGTATGCAGTGAGGTGTACACCCCAACACAGTCAGATTCTAAGCTCCGAGTCCATTGCATGTTTCACCAACATTATACAACAAAACACTATTTCGGGTCTTTGAACATATGTCATTTTCTCCTGGAAGCCTTCTCCTTTCATCCTACTTAGAACTGCTACACCTGCCATCCACAGGTGTAACGGCCCTTCCCCACACACCTGCCCTGTTTCCTTTTCCTCTGCTGCATTTCATACTAACATCAAATAATATATTATTTATTTGTGTAATTTTTATTGTCTCCTATAATAACATGGGCTCTGCGATGGTAGAGGTATCTGTCCCTTTTGTTCAATGCTGTATTCCCAATATGTGCACATAAAAGATATTCAAAAATCATGTGTGGAATGAATGAATGAATGATGAATGAGATACTAGTTTGTTTTCCTTTTGTTATTAGTGCCATTAAGCATTTTTTCATAATGATCGGTCAATTACATTCTGTTTTTGAATTATGTGTATTTCTCCTCTGTGCCATGAATTGAATCTGGCCCCTTCACACAACACAATGCCCTGTTGTAGAAGCCTAGGTGTGGAGAATGGTCTTTGCTAGAGTCCTCTTCCCATGTCCAGCTGAATGGTTTCTTGCAGTTATTTTTCCAGATATCAATCTCATGGCTCATGATCCAGCAATTGAGTCTTGGGAAGTTATGCCTGTCCAGAGAGACTTAAACCACTTTGCCAGACTGTGGTATATTAGCTGCAAAATCTGCTTAGGGTTTCACATGCTACACAGCTGGAGTTTACCTGGGAAACCCCTTCCAGCTAGGCCAACATGCCCAGCACCAGCAGGTAGGGCATTAGGCAATTGTTATTTTGAGTTCATTGATTGGCATTTTATGTCTTTCCTAGTACATTATCAGTTTATCTAGTTGTATTTGCCATATTCATTAAAAAAAAGTAATTTTTCATTATCTTTGTTGGAAAAAAAATTTATCTTTGTTGGAAAAAAATTTTCTCAGTTTCAATATTTATTGTACAGTTTCCTGCATGGACTTATTTCTTAGACATTTTTCTTCTTTTATAAGCTTGTTGCTTTTTTCTCTAACAAATTATTAATCCTTCATAACTCACCCAGAATTTTAACTTATTGACAAAAAATGTACAATTTGCTTTGTGTTGTTCTTGACTAAAGTTTTAATTACCTTGAATAAGAAGTGTATTCTCAGATTTCTGAATGAATCACACAAAAAGGCCATTAGCTCCTTGTCTAAATTCTCCAATATAAAATAAAATGTACCATATCTGTTTTTAGCACCTTACTCAACTTTTGCATGTCTGACAGATTTCTATGTCAGGTTTTTAAAATCTGTGAATTAAAAAAAAATTTTAAATATATTTTTGTTTTTGTGAATACATGACAGACTCTGCGTTAGCTATTAGGGAATGATCAGTCAATGAGACCAACATAAAATACTTGGTCTCGTGAAGCTGCTGAGCATTTATTGTGTTTATATATAAAAACTCATACTCAGTGCTGCTGAAAGGTGGCTAAGGCGTAATAAACTTTGCAGTAAGAGTCGGTTTCTCTGTTTATGTTATCTGGTCCTAGTCTTAGTTTTGCTACTTACAAACCTGGGTGACCTTGCAGGAATTTCCTTTGCTTCTCAAGTTTGCCATGTCTCAAACTTTTGCTCAAAACCAAACTCTTCATCTACCTCCCTAAAACTGATCTTCTCCTCAATTCTCCTCTTTTGGTAAATGGCATCTCAAGTCTTTAAGACTCTCAAGCCAACAACCTTGAAGCCATTCTTAACACCTTACTTTCTCTTATACAATTCATTCAACCTATTAAAAAATATATACCATCAGTTCTATTTTCAAAATAGGTCCAGAATCTAACACTTCTTAAAACTTTCATACCTTCTATCTTATTAAAGACAACATTATTTCTCACCTAGACAATTACCATAATCTCTTAAATTGTCTTTCTGATTCTATTTTTCTCCCTATGGCTTAATATCTACAAGACTTCCAGTTATTCTTCTTTTAAATAGACTTTATATTTAAAGCAGTTTTAGATTTATGGAAAATTTCAGGAGAAAGAACAGAGAGTTCTCATATGTCCCCTGCCCCCACGTGTATAACCTCCCCCACAATCAATATCTCAGGCCAGAGTGGCCCATTGATTACAATCATTGACACATCATTATCACCTAGAATCTATGGTTTAGATTAAGGTTCACTCTTGGTGCTGGACATCCTATAGGTTTTAGCAAATGGATAATGACATGTGTCCACCATTACAATGTCATATACAACCTGTTATCATTTTAACGTTGGGTTGAGTCTCTATTTTGCCCCAAAGCCTTCAAAGACTCATCGTCTTACTCAAAATAAAATTCCCAATCCTTCTATGAATTTAAGACTCTGCCTTAAATTCTCATCTGATCTCAGTCTTTGCTACAAACTCTCTCACTCTGTTCCAGCCACGTGAACTTCTTGCCCTCTGCAGATAGACTCCGCCTTGAGGTCATCACACATGTGCTTCCCTTTGCCCACAATGCTCTTCATTATGGCATCTGCTCAGTTTGTCCCCTTATGATTCTGGCTTTTATTCAAGTTTCGCCTTAGTAGCAGGGCAGCATTCATTGGCCAGCCTTGATGCTGTGGCACCCTCGTCACGCTCTGAGTCCTCATTCTGCTTTCTTTCTCCTCCATTAACTTACCTCCTCCGAACACTATATATATGTATTTTGTTGCTGTTGTTTCTGTGTTTGTCCAGATATGATGTAAGTTTCATGTGAGTAGGAATCTTGCTATTATTTCCACCATTATGCATAAATAAATGAACTTCTTGGTGCCTAATTTTTATTTCAGCTGTAGAATAGGTATGGTAATATAAATGACAATATAAGATTGCTGGGATGATTAAATAAATTCATATCACAAAGCAGTTAGAATTATGTTTCGTGTAAAATGATTAAAGATTTGTTAGTTGTTATTATTTTATCTTTCTTAAGATGATGGAAAGAGCTCGCAGTCCTTTCCGCTAGTTTACCTCTTTCAATTTAGTCTTTTTGGACTCCTTCCAACTACTTTCTGAACCTAATGAACCTCTGCTCTTCTATGTGTGTATATATATACATATTTGAGACAGAGTCTCGTGGTATCGCCATGCTGGAGTGCGGTGGCGTGATCTCGGCTCACTGCAACCTCTGCCTCCCGGGTTCAAGGGATTCTCCTGCCTCAGCCTCCCAAGTAGCTGGGACTACAAGCATGCGCCACCACACCTAGCTAATTTTGTATTTTTAGTAGAGACAGGGTTTCACCATGTTGGCCAGGATGGTCTTGAACTCTCAACCTCATGATCCGCCTGCCTCGGCCTCCCAAAGTGCTGGGATTACAGGCGTGAGCAGGCAGGTGCACCTGGCCTCTATGTATATTAATAGCCATACTTGGCCATAAGTTCTTAGCAACTAACATTTAAAACTGCATTAATATAGTATTTAAAATGACAATATTTGTCCAATAGAAGAATTAAATGTGGCTTAATGTACTCTTACATATTATAGCAACAATGATAGAGTAATACTTTCTATCGAGCAGCTACAATACGACAAAGACTTTATATGTATTTTTTTTAAACACTTAAAACAACCTTACAAGGTGGGAATTATGAGCCAGTTTCCTAGATCAGGAAACTTGGTGTCAAGAGGGTGTGAAGTCCTCACCTCTGTAGGCCACGTACCCAGTAAGAGGTGGATTCAGAATGCAGTCTCATGATGCTCTGGTTTCCAAGCCTTGCTCATTTTCTGACAGAAAGATTGAAGGCTACAGGGCGGAGGGTACTCTCAGGGGACATGACACAGCATAAGTAATTGCCTAGCAATGGTGGCGTTGGCTCCAAAGTCAGGAACCCTGTGGGCCCCCAAGACAGCACCCCAATGCAGTTCTTTTGCAGGAGGCTTATCTGGAGAGCTGAGGCGTTTCCTAAGGGCACTTAAGGAAACTTTTCACTATATCACAAGCTTTTGCAATTTCACAACTTCCACAAAAAAAGTAATAAGTGTGAATGTACAGGTAATATTTCTCCTGTGGAAAAGTCCGTATTCTCTTGTGGCCAAGGTAAAGTGATAGATCTTGTTACATAATATTTAAACACCCACCATTAGAATTTCACTGGATGTTTTAAAAATATCTGATTGATTAATTGCAGGTAGTCATTGCGTTTTGTGTATTTGTTTCTGTTTTTGAAGCTGTGTGTGTTTGTGTGAAATTGTCCTTTGTTTTTCAAAATTTCTTCTGGATTTCTTGCAAGGAGCAATACTCATATTGTCTTTTTGTTGTTGTCGTTTTTCTTCTCCTTCGGATGGATGTTAGTGCTATTATGGAAAATAAAATTCACAGGAAGGCTTTTCTGGGTGGAAGCAATAGGTGGGAAGTAGTGTTAAGGGGTTATTTTTACTTACAAAAATAATTATATTAATTTCTTAATTTGCATTTTCGTTTCACTGAGGAAAAAAATGTCTATATTCAAAATCAGGTTATTTCCCTTATATTAAGAAGCTTCCAACCTTATTTTTTTTTCTGTTTTTGATAACTCACTTGAATGTGAAAATGTTTAAGGGGACCAGATTCTTTAATAAAGAAAGCCTCTCTCACACCTCCAGAAAACTGACAATGCCATGGCTGCAGTTTTAAACATTTTAAGTGATATATACTACACTGCTTTTTACCCAGTATTAAATTAGGGTGACTTCTTACTTTTTTTTTTTTTTTTTTTTTTTTTTTTTTTTTATGAGACAGAGTCTCGCTCTGTCTCCCAGGCTGGAGTGCAGTGGCGTGATCTCGGCTCACTGCAAGCTCCGCCTCCTGGGTTCACGCCATTCTCCCACCTCAGCCTCCCGAGTAGCTGGGATTACAGGCGCCCACCACGATGCCAGGCTAATTTTTTGTATTTTTAGTAGAGACAGGGTTTCACCATTCACAGGATGGTCTCGATCTCCTGACCTCATGATCCACCCGCCTCAGCCTCCCAAAGTGCTGGGATTACAGGCATGAGCCACCGAGCCCGGCCAAATTAGGGTAACTTCTTAAAGAGCAAAGGATAATTGAAATGATTTACTGAAAGAGCAAATAAAAAGATTAGTAATAATTCCCAAGTCCCTAGTTATGTTAAGAAAACAATTATGGAACTACTTAATATTTAATGTAGACAAATCTTTCTTGAGTGTAGATAAACATTTGGTATTCATTGCCAGCTGAATGAAGAAAAACATTTTAACAATCTTAATTTAAAATAGTCTCTTCTCACCCTTCACTTGCTTCTTGGCATCACCAAGTAATGGTTGGTTTGAACATTCACAAAGCACGAACTACATACAGAGCACTTGTACATATCATCTTACATAATTCTTACTAATACACAAGGCAAACCTTTTTATCCCCCTTATGCAAATGAAGAAATTGAGTTATAGAAAGTTGGAGTAAATTGCCTAAGTCACAGAGATAGCGATGGTGCCTAAACCCAAAATTACTTTTTCTCCTTAGAACGTGGGACTTTATGGGATTTTTTAATAGCATGAACACAGAAAATATACTATGTATGTATGTGCAGTGAAACAAGATCAAACAATATAGGAGTGTATAAATTACAATACCATTTTGTCATCTGATTTCCAAACCTACTCTGCAGAACTTATCAGTGTCATGATTAGATGTATAACTTTCTACATTTTTCAATGTCTAGACAGCAGGAGTAACAAATAGTGGCCTGGCCAAGATTTGCCTACACACATGTTTTGGCTAACACTGTATCTGAAAGCATTTAAATGAAATGAAAACATTAAACACACACCAAAGAATATACATTAATACCTGAATCTACTTCCCTTCTCTTGAAAAATCTAAATATCTGACAAAATAGGGCACTGGTACCTGCATGGCAACAATTGGTGGGCGCTGGGAGGACGTTTAGCTCAGTTCACCCAGCCTTCGCCTTGTGCCAAGAACACAGGATAATAGCTGTCTTGGGTCACATCTGCCCTGATGTTACCTGGCTAGGCCCTGGGAGCATTTTTAGTTTGTATCCTGTATGTTTTCTCATTAAGTTACATTCTCTACTTAATATTCTATGAAGACCTCCTTTCCCTATTTTTCCTGGACTTTTAAAATGCCTACCTAGTAGTCCATTGTTTGGATACGCCATCATTTATTTAACCCTCCTTCTGCTGTAGAGTTGGCATGGTTCCTCCTTTTGCCATTGAAATGCTTTAATGACCATCCTTACAGATATATCTTTCCCACTTATGTTTATGTTTCAGCAAGATAAATTTCCATAGGTGGAATTGCAGGGTAAAAAGGTATGCACATTTTATACCTTGATGAATTGGCCAGATTGCCCTCTGACGTTTGTCCTGAATATATTACATGTAAGAGTTCGTCAGAGCTCCTACTACCTGGAGCTCTTCAGTAGGACAAGTCACATATGAAGAGACAGACACTCAAATTCTAGAAATACTTTGGGGAATGTGTGCATTTTGGAACAATGAAAGAAAGAAAGTACAGTAAACTTTAAAAAATGTTTTTAAAAGAGTTATGTCCACATTGAACTTTATTCAAGAGGTCAGTGTAGACAACAGTACAATTGCCCTTAATTCTAGTGTGACGCAGTTAATGAAGAAGCCACAGGAAATGGTACTCCACTTTTCTTCCATCATCATTGGTAAACACGATGATAAAGATGTGGAAAGGGAAGCATTGTTGTAGGAAATTATAGCAAATGGGGCTTTTTAATTGTTCCTAGCTTTTGACCTATTGTTTGAGTGTATTTAGGGAAGAAAAAAAATCCCTCCTGAGAAGGAAATACAATAAATGCCATTTAGGAACTACAGAGATATAAATATAATTATGAGAAGAATGTATTATTTCTGCCAATTGCTGCTGGAAATCTAAAAAGGAAATTAAGGCTCTTTACAACCCATCAAAAACTGTTCACTTTACAAAGAATGAATCCTGCTTAAACCTAACCTCAGGTGAGATTTGTGGAAGATTGGTTTGACATCCATCTCCTGCAAGAAAAATAATGAGAGAACCTGAGCATCGGAGTGTTTATGAATGTGCTCATTCAACAGAATGTGATCATCAATCCAACAGAATGTGATCATCAATCTACTTATTTTTCTGTATCAACAAAGATTACTTCTATTTTATACATTCTCCTTTAATGATTCATTTTTAAAAATGTGTGTATATCTCCCTCAGGTAGAATGTAAAGATTGGGCCTTATGTTCATTAAGGTTTAAATAGATTTTACTTCATTTTCAGAAAATAAATTGCTTGTCCAAGTGATCAACTCTACAAAAAACAAAATACAATCTGTTCTGTATCATATGAGAACATTTCCACAAGAAGCATTACGAGAGAGGCATAGAAGTTTTCTATACTGAAATGGAATCAACTATTATATATCTTCCAAATCATTAAATTTCTTAATATGTCCCATTTTCAACCTTTTCTGTTCTCATTTTTCTATGAGTAGTTAATGATAGTGAATGTCTTTTCTCTGCTTTACTAGAAATTTAATGAAAAAAATCAATATATCATTTAGGTCTATCCTTGCTCTGCCAAGATCATATTTCATAGCCATTTTTCTCACCATATATTTTGCAAAATGAACAAGATTTTTAAAACTATGAAAATAAACACACCAATTAAGAAAAAAGAACATGTATTATGCTGATTAAAGTAGGCTATAGATCACATTTTGCTTCAGAGACCTTGAATTTGATATCATCCCAATAGATTAAAACAATAAACATTAATCAATTCCTCAAATATCTGTTGAAGATCTAATTTGGGCTGTACCCTCTATAAGGTGTTATAAATGATATTAAGAAGAATCTGGCAGTTTCTTCTTTATAATCTTACTGATATAGTTATGTAGGTAACAATGGAAAAGCCCCCAAAATTACTGATTCAAATGGACCAAAACAGAAAGGCCATTGATAAGCATAAAGGTCTTCATTTAGTTTAAAAGTCTTCTGTTTCATATGTTCAAGCTCACAAAGAACTGGGAACTCACTACAAACTGAAGATGAGATGACAGTGTAGCCATCACTAAAATCCCTCATACAAATCTCCTTTTAATGTATCCATCATCATCCCAAACTAACACTCAAAGATGTTAACTAGGTTCTCACAATTAGTAAGAAGCTAGCCAGAAAGTGGGTGAAGGATATGAACAGACACTTCTCAAAAGAAGACATTTATGCAACCAACAAACATGAAAAAAAAGCTCATCATCACTGGTCATTAGACAAATGCAAATCAAAACAACAATGAGGTACCATCTCATGTCAGTTAGGATGGCAATCATTAAAAAGTCAGGAAACAACAGACGCCGGAGAGGATGTAGAGAAATAGGAACACTTTTACACTGTTGGTGGAAGTGTAAATTAGTTCAACCATTGTGGAAGACAGTGTGGCGATTCCTCAAGGATCTAGAACCAGAAATATCATTTGACCCAGCCATCCCATTACTGGGTATATACCCAAAGGATTATAAATCATTCTACTATAAAGACACATGCACGCGTATGTTTATTGCATCACTGTTCACAATGGCAAAGAGTTGAAACCAACCCTAATGCCCATCAGTGATAGACTGGATAAAGAAAATGTGGCACATATACACCATGGAATACTATGCAGCCATAAAAAAGGATGAGTTTGGTGGGGCACAGTGGCTCATGCCTCTAATCTCAGCACTTTGGGAGGCCAAGGTGGGCAGATCATGAGGTCTGGAAAGCGACACCATCCTGATCAATATGGTGAAACCCTGTCTCTACTAAAAATACAAAAATTATCTGGGCATGGTGGCACATGCCTGTAGTCTCAGCTACTCAGAAGGCTGAGGCACGAGAATAGCTTGAACCTGACAGGCAGAGGTTGCAGTGAGCCGAGATGGCACCACCGCACTCCAGCCTGGGCAACAAAGTGAGACTGTCTCAAAAAAAAAAAAAAAAAAAAAAGGATGAGTTTATGTCCTTTGCCGGGACATGGATGAAGCTGGAAACCATCATTCTCAGCAAACTAACATGAGAACAGAAAACCAAATACCATATGTTCTCACTTATAAGTGGGAGTTGAACAATGAGAACACATTGATACAGGGAGGGGAATATCACACATTGGGGCCTGTCCTGGGGTGGGGGGCTAGGGTAGGGATAGCATTTGGAGAAATACCTAACGTAGATAACGGGTTGATGGGTGCAGCAAACCACCATCACACCTGTACACCTACGTAACAAACCTGCATGTTCTGCACATGTATCTCAGAACTTAAAGTATAATAAAAAAAGAAACTAGCCAGAATCAGATGGGGGACAAAGGGTCCATGTACCAAGCATATGGTTGATGTTCAATAAAGTGTTGAAGAATGAATGAATAAATGAACTTTCTGTAGCATGTTTTTAATAAATACATGATTTTAAAAGTGAGTTTATTCCCTATTTTTATTCTAGGGAGGAATAAAAATATATGGAGAATAAGTTAGAATATAGCAGTTTTCTCAGGATGTTGGTTGTCCAACTCTAGACAAGAGGTCAGCAAACAACGGTCTAAAGACTTGCGGGTGGTACTATAATAAAATTTTGCAAGCAAACAGTTACTCACTCATTTACTTTTGTCTACGGTTTCTCATAAAGCCTAAATTATTACAATCTGGCTCTTCATCCATACCCCTGCCACCAGCTGTGTTTCAGCAGCATCAATGGTGATTTTTTTTTCAATAGCACTGATGATTTGTTTTAGATAAAAGGATGCAAAATAAAAATATTAAAAGTAGAAATTCCTTGTATGTCTGAGTCTCTTCATTCTAGTTGTGTCATTTTCCAAACTTATATTCTTATTTCCCAAGCTTATCTGGGGAAGTGATGTATATACATACTAACCTCCTACTGGAGATTTATTTATTTATTTGTTTATTTATTTTTATTTATTTATTTATTTATTTTTTGAGATGGAGTCTCGCTTTGTTGCCCAGGCTGATGTGCATTGGTATGATCTTGGCTCACTGCAAGCTCCTCCTCCCGGGTTCACGCCATCCTTCTGCCTCAGCCTCCCAAGCAGCTGGGACTACAGGCGCGTGCCACCAGGCCAGGCTAATTTTCTTGTATTTTTTTTAGTAGAGACAAGGTTTCACCGTGTTAGCCAGGATGGTCTCCATCTCCTGACCTCGTGATCTGCCCGCCTGGGCCTCCCAAAGTGCTGGGATTACAGGCATGAGCCACCGCGCCTGGCCCCTGCTGGAGATTCTTAAGCTTTAGGCAAATTCTTACTCTTATTCTGAGGCAACCTACAAGCTGAGAGTCAGGTTAACTTGTTTAACTCCATTACGTTCCAGTCATCTTCAAGGTTGGAACTCTTGTTCTCAGCAGAACACTCAACAGATTCATGGTTGCCAGAGTCTATGAAACACGTAGAAAATATTGCCCTATTCTTCTGTTTAAAAGACCTGGGAGAAACTGCTGCAAATAGTGTTAACACATACAATTAAAGATAATAGTGACAAGATTTCTGGCCAGACTTGAAGGTCAAGTATGCTAATAAAGCATGTTACAAACCAGGAACGAACATGGTGATTAGAAGTTTATCCAATGTGTGGTGTTTGTTCAAAGAGCCATAGACCCTCAGTATCAGAATTAAAAGTACTGATTTGGGGTTTTCAACCAAAACTCCAAATATTAGAATATTTGTGGTTGTGATGGGGATCTTGATGTTAACAAATGCCCAGGTAGTTTTTATGTGCCTTATTATTAAATTAAAAAAGGATCTGGAAGATCAAAAATGTCCCAAGAGAGAGACTTCCAAGGCCACTTGCCCGTGATATTCCCATGCCCCCAGAGTTTTTCTAAGGTCAGATATCGTGGAAATGCTAAGGACAGCTGCCTTGGGATAATGGTAGCAAGGCTGTGCAAGAGGAGTACAGCAACTCTAGGAAAAACACAAAACAAAGATTTGCACCTATCATAACAATCTCTCTACCAAATTACAAGATATCAAAAAAATTTGCAAAACAAAAAAACCCTGGTTTTATTTCTCACTTGTCCATATAGCTTTTATTGAATCCTTCAGTCTTCCTAGATTGTCTTGTCCACTAAATTTGATTGCAATTTTGGTTTATTGCCCATTATTTCATGAGTATTTATATTACATTAAATATTACAATACTCTGTTATTTTAGATTTGCTAATCCTTGTCTCCCTATTGTATCAGGCAGGGAAAAGTGTCTTGTTTGACGGTAGATTGTGGGGCAGAGTGGGTACAATTAAAGCTATTTTAATAAATACATGTGACATGATGGATTTACTAGTAATGTCAAATAGATACTAACATGCATCAACTATATAAGTAGGCTTATTCATGGCTATGCGAAGAACAACAGGCGTAATACGAGTCATGACTGGGGCTAAGCTATTTCACCTTGTCTGTTTTGATTGCATATAATGGTGTCAGCAACTTAGAAATAATCTGCAGGCAGAATGGCAGCTTCAAGGTCAAATAATATTGAGAAATACAGGGATAAACAAGGAAACTAAGAAAACAGAGTATAGAGTGTGCTTGTTTCACTAATCAAATAGTCTCTGGCAGGAATTTTCTTACAGTCCTGAGCTAAGAGTTAATAGTTTGAACAACAACAACAAAAAGACTGGTGTGAACAAGAGAAAAATTTTCCTGAGTGGAAAAGGTGGTAAGAATAGCACATCCTCAAAGGCATAGAAGTCTTAAATTAGGAGAAGACAACTTGAAGTGGGTTGTTCAAAGTGCTAATACAATGCATGTGTGCTCCAGAGGAAAGATGTATGATTAGTGATGAGGGCATGTGTGTTTCAGGTAGCTAGATGGCAGAACTGTAAATAATTGAGTGAATATTTTAGGATGTGTAGATTCAGAAAGGAAGCAGAATATCATAAAGCTTGGTTGCAAAATCAGTGGTGCTAGGTCAACCTTTAATGAAAGACTAAGAACAAGAGAGTTCAAAAACAAGACCAATAGGGATCTCAGAATACATGGTTTAGGCATTAGATTCTCAGCCAAGGAAATGAGGGAAGGCCATATTCCTGAAGTCAAATAAAAGACTAGGCAGATATTTCCTCAGAGGGACACCTGGGACCACCAGAAGGGCCAGTGATTGATGTGGATATGAGGAAAGGTGTTTCCTGCAGCCAACCTTGGCAGGCTGGCCCCCAGATGGGTGACATTCCACTTCTATGGGGACCTCTGTTGTTGCCATAAAGCTTTTCCCAGTTTTGAGAGTTAACTTTGGGTTGAATATGTGAGAATAGAAAGTAAAAGTGGAGAATATCTTTCTAAGGCTTACTGCAGTCTATCATAAAATGTAACTTCATCAGATCTGCAATTTCATCAAACCTATCCTATGGCCATAGTAAGTGCGTAGTAATTACTTCTGCAGGAGAATAAATTATTATTCCAAACCTTCTCATAGGAGCAAAAATTAGTTCTGTCTTTGCATATCTTCTGTGCTAAATTCACCATAGGTAGCCTGAGGAAATGAGAAGTGCCACCTTTGTAAAGAAAAGCTAAAGAAGGATATATAGCATTGATTAGATAGAAATATAGATAGAGATATATCATATGATAGATTATATATTGATGACACATGTATATATATTTTGGAGATAAAGATATATGGGTTATATACAAAATATAGACAGATTATATATAATCATTGTTATGGTCTGGCTCTGTGTTCTCACCCAAATCCCATCTTGAATTGTAATTTGAATTGTAATATCCATGTGTTGTGGGAGGGACCTCATGGGAGGTGATTACAGCAAGAAGGTGGTCCCCCCATGCTGTTATCATGATAGTGAGTGAGTTCTCACAAGATCTGATGGTTTTATAAGGGTCTTTTCCCTCCTTCACTCTGCACTTCTCCTTCCTGCTGCCATGTGAAGAAGGATGTGTTTGCTTCTCCTTCCGCCATGATTGTAAGTTCCCTGAGGCCTCCCCAGCCCTGAAAAACTGTGAGTCAATTAAACCTCTTTCCTTTAAAAATTACCCAGTCTCAGGTATTTCCTCATAGCGGCGTGAGAACAGACTAATACAATAATCTCCACAGACACTTAAACATGGGAAGATTTCCATATTAAACATCAGAATCACCTGAAGATGTCTTAAAAATATGTTTCTGATTCCAACTAAACACACTTGATATGAATATTTGATTGTAGATCTATAAGTTTTGCAGTTTCTAGGTATTTTTTTCAAACCCCTTTACTGGTTGCTGGAAACCTCAGGGTTCCTCCAATTCCAACCTAATGGAAGAACCCAGCCAAGGTTCGAGGAACTCTAAAGTCAGGAGCTCAGGCCATTAGGAAGCATTAGAATTGCTTAGTCTGTGTTCGAAACTGAAGTCTTTGAATTGACATTATGGTTCAAAATCCAGTCTTAATTTGTCTACTGCTTCTTCTACAAGACCCTCAGCACATATTTCCCTGCTGTTACTGTTGGGTTGCGGCAACAGAAAGTGATCTACAGCAGAACTACCTGGCTAGAGTGACCTACAATTTGGAAAATCATTAAGTGTCTTTGCAGCTGATTATCCAGATTCCTGGGATGGAGGGGGCCTGTGTTCAGTGAACACACACAAAAAAGGAAAATTCTAACTGTAAGGAAAACAGAAATTTGAACCAAATGTATCTTACCAGCTAGAGTTCTAAACTTTCAAAAGAGTGAATAGATCTGGCATGCAATTTTGTTAGTTTAGTTTTTGTTCTACTGCTTGTTTTGCTTCCAATAAGTTGCTTCTCCTGCCCCCTTTTCTGGGCTCTTTCAAGGTCACAGCTTCTGAAAGCTGCACACTCCTGACTTTCCCCAAGGCCTCATAGATGAGTGAAGCCTCTCGGAGGGATCCCCAAAGAAGCTTTGGTTACTGGTCAAAAAGAAATAGCCTTGCTCCTCTCATGCTCCATTCACTGAAATGTTCAGAGCAATCAGATGTGTCATGAATGAGCCTAATTTAAAGGGAATTGGACAGACCAAATGTTTTATTTGCCCGAAATGCTATCCTTCAGAAACTTTGTTTAGTTTGATGTTACTGCCCTAAGACCCTGCTACCATCTAGTTTAATTCTAAGCTACTCTACTCCTTAAATCTGACAGCAAATACTCTATTTCTTTAAAATTAAATTTAATTGAATTTAGTTTTCATTAGATTATTTTCTTTGACTTTTACAGCAAATTGTAGGGTAATAGTTTTCAAGCTTTATTTAAAAAAGAGAAAACAAATGAAATACTTTGTTAAACTACAGAGCAGTTGATCCTTGAGCAACATGAGTTTGAATGGTATGGGTCTACTTGTATGTAAATTTTTTTCAATATGTGTGTTGGAAAAGTTTTGGAGATTTGGAATAATTTGAAAAATCCTCACAGATGAACTGCCACCTCTGAGACAGCAAAACCAACGCCTTTTCTTCTTCCTCCTCTTCAGCCTACCCAACATGAAGACCACAAGGATGAAGACCTTTATGACGATCCACTTCTGTGTAATAAGTATTACATATATTTCTCTTCCTTATGATTTTCTTTTTTTTTTTTTTGAGACGGAGTCTCGCTCTGTCGCCCAGGCTGGAGTGCAGTGGCGCGATCTTGGCTCACTGCAAGCTCCGCCTCCCGGGTTCACGCCATTCTCCTGCCTCAGCCTCTCCGAGTAGCTGGGACTACAGGCGCCCGCCACCACGCCCGGCTAATTTTTTGTATTTTTAGTAGAGACGGGGTTTCACCGTGGTCTCAATCTCCTGACCTCGTTATCTGCCCGCCTCGGCCTCCCAAAGTGCTGGCGTTACAAGCGTGAGCCATCGCGCCCGGCCCCTTATGATTTTCTTAATGCAATTTTCTTTTCTCCATTGTAAGAGTGCAGTATATAATACATGCAATATACAAAATATGTGTTAATTGGCTGTTTATATTATCATTAAGGTTTCCAGTAAACAGTAGACTAGTAGGTAAGTTTTGGGGGAGTCAAAATCTATATTCAGATTTCCAACCATGCATGAGTGGGCACTCTTAGCCCCTGCATTGTTCGAGGGCCAACTGTATATGTCAGTTTAAAGGTGAACCTTATCCTTACAACTCCCCCTTACTTACTTCTGTATCCCTAAATACATTTGCAAAGTCATGAAATATCTGAAAAATGCAACTGTGATTTTAATGCTTTTGGATAGCAGACGGTTTACGTGTTTAACATGGTGTTTGAAATAGCACTGATATTGCCTGGTGCAGAAGACTCAGAGAATAAAACCAAAATTTACAAAGATTTTTCTTTTTTACCATCCTGCTTGAAGAAAGTCATTTTTAATCAAAAAATAATTATTTTAATTTTTTAGCATTTATTTGTAGCCTGCACATGTATAGCTAAAGCTGAGAAATTGATAGATATTAATTTAATTATTATCTTCAGAAAATCACTTTATGTTTTGTTATGATTTTTATTATAAACTCCTACTCATCATTCTTTCCTTTCCAGAAAAATCTGTTGAACTTTGAGAAAATTTATCCTCTAAGTGAGAACATTATGTCTGCTAAATGGAGATAGTCAGTATTTGAATGAAAAAGTAAACAAAGTGAAATAGTGAGATAATTATTTTTATACAAAATACTATCAGTAGTAATCATACCAAAGATTTTGCTTCAATATCTGCCGACAGTAAATGGACAACTGAAAAAAGGTGATGAGAATAGATTTCTCATTCCAGATTTCTATCTGAGTTACACTAGTAACAAAGATGTAAAATTATTTCATATTCTCCTGATATTAATGCAAATAACCAAACAGCAGATATCATTCTCTATGGGTGCTTGCTTGTGTACTGAATGAGAAAGGTACAATAATTGACTTGATCCAGATGTCCATGTAAAATAATTGAGAATCTGAAATGGTAAAATTTCTAGAGAAATATGAAAAGGATACTAAATTTTTACAAAATGCTTTAAATTCATGGAAAATAAGTTCAAGTAAGGAATAGCACTTAAAAAATTGTGTGACTTAAAAATGTATATAAAATAATTTTAAGTGGCATGGAGATAAAACTAACTCTGCAACTGTACTTTCTTTTATAAGACACTTTCAAAACTTATGATTATGACAATATTTCCTTATAGCTCATGATTCCCTGGGCATATTCTCATCTAAAATGATAATAAATATGTTATTCTATAGCTCTATTTTTCCAGAAATCTAGCTATCATTAATTTTCAGTCTATGAGATATGTCACAAAAAATCCTATGTGGTTTCCCACTGAGACTCTGAAATTGTCTCTAGTTGTTCCTAAGAAATCTAAATACACAGACTTGATATGGTGGTCAAACAAGGCTAGACCTCTGTCAATCAGGTTTATTTGGAACCTGATATTTTGTTTGGAAGAAAAGAAATAATGTTGACTAACAGACACAGAAAACAGTTTATTGCAGGCATGCAGGTAACTCGGAAAATCCACAGCAAGCCTACACAACCAGATTTAACAACTCAGGTCTAGACAAGTGGCTCACTATAACAAAAATTAAG
This sequence comes from Hylobates moloch, assembly GCF_009828535.3. NCBI lineage: Eukaryota > Metazoa > Chordata > Mammalia > Primates > Hylobatidae > Hylobates > Hylobates moloch. The sequence continues at coordinate 166,628,703 of NW_026652279.1, forward strand.
GTCACACTCAGGAACAACCGGGGTGGTGTGCAGTTGCCACAAGCCCTAGATGACCACCACTGTCTCCGGATCATTGATGCTACCAGGTCCAGGGGAATGAATTCTACAGAATCCATGTTGGCCATCACCCATGCAAAGACAGTGAGAACTTGCTTAGGTCTGGTAGCCTTACTGGAGCTATAAAGGTCTTAGAAAGCAAGCATTTATGTTTTCATTATTTCTTTTTGTTTTTTGTACTAAGGTAGATTTAGAGAGAGAACTGAGCTGAAATACTGGGCATCCAAAAGAAGAAAAAGCACCAATAACTAAAGTTGTATTGTTTTGTTAAATGCAGATATGTGAAACACAACTTATATTATTACCACCAAGGTTTAATATGTCCATTATAGAATAATTAGAAAATATAGATAAGCAAAGAGAAACACAATAGCACTCCAGATTCATCCACCCAGAACTAATAAAATGTCAACATTTTGTTGTGTAACTCAAGATTTTTTACAACACTTTTAAATAAAAATGTGGTTGTAAGTGTGTGTATCTATGCAGACACATGTTTACATACACATGTACAAACGCAAACACACAGTTGAGTAAGTTGAGAAGACAAAGCAATATATCTTAAGTACTTTTCATATCTTTACAATTTTTCTATATGATTTCTATTTACATGCATGAATTTCATTATATTGCCATATCATAATTCACTTAACCTATCTCCCTACTGTTGCCATGCAGAGATTTTTGCTCACATATTTTCCTGTTAAAAATAAGCCTGCAATGAACATTCTTATAGAAAATGTATGATTATGTTCTTAGGATAAATTTTTAGACTTGAATTATTACAGGGTCAAAGTAGAATATGGAATTGCCTTTTATAGGAGAACAGAAGTTTCAGAATATTGAACTGTGACAGAGCTAGCATCCTGTAGTTAACAGCTGCTGATGTATAACTGGATCCATCCAAGTCATGCTTTTACGAACTATATGTTTACAGGACTAGAGTCTGAAGTGTCTTCTTCTATCCACACTGTTTAATAAAGATAAGGCTCCAGAAGAACATGAACCACAGATGACCAGTCAAGAGATTTTCAGAATGGAGTCCAGTCATCAGCAAACATATCAAAGACTAGAAAATTTTCATCAACTTCACCCCGACCCCCATCCACTACTATTAATGTCAAAATTTTATTTATTCTTCAAAGACAACCAAAATATTGCCATTCACAAACAGCTTGTTCTTTATCTGGAAGTGATCTCTCCTTGGATCTTGCTTTCTCAATGTTTTTTCTATCACCACCACCCCATCCCCAGCAAATTTTGCTTTGAAAATGTGATCACTCCATGCATGTGTTCTCATCTTCAAGAGTTCCTCAACCAAGACACTACTTCTTCACCTAGCATTATTTTTTATTTCAACTGACCCAAGTGGGAAAAACATTTTCACTACAAATACAAGATGTGCTAAATTTTAAGAGTATACAATTTTAAAAAGTACAAATTAGAACATAAGAGTCCTCTATAACCCACACCTTACATCAAATCGGATTCCTAAATGCCATTGTTCACCAGGATTTCTTCCCTGGGTCCCCGTCTTCTCTCAATATATACAAGTCTCCCCAGTTAACATCATTCATTACCAATAGAGTCAATTCCCAATAGACAAATGATTCAGTCCTCTTTCTTAATTTCAGGACACTTACTTTCAAATGTCTATTCTACTCCTTTATCTGAAAAATTATTTCCATTTCTCTGCCTTGTTTCTGAAGCTAGTCCTGTCCTAATCCCAATTAGAACAGCTAGAACTTTTCAGTCTTGCCTTCCTCCTCACGCAGATCCCATTGAAACGACGAAGTACCTTTGTATCGGTTCCCAATATGCCCTGAGATTCACTCTGACTGCACATATCTACTCCTAATCCCTGGAGAGTGTCTTGATGATGAAATGTACAAATTAATTTGTCCTTCATTACCTGTTCACCCACTTGGAGAACGGATGGTGTCAGCTTCCTCAAACCACACAGCTGACCGTGGAGAAAGAGAATCATTTGTCAAAAGACAGTTAGGTCCTGTTACCAGAGGGGAAAAAAATGCCAGAAAGAAAAGGTGTGTCCCCCATTCTGTCTTCTCCATACCTGCTGCCATTGTCCAGGCATCCTTCATCCCCTACGGGAACACTTCAAACTATTTCCTTGTTGATCTACTATCCTGTGAAGAATGTCTTCTCCCTCTAATATTCTCCAGTCAGATGAGATGACTGATTTGATAGAAGCAGGTATAATCTTGTCACTTTTTTTTTTTTGAGATGGAGTCTTGCTCTGTCACCCAGACTGGAGTGCAGTGGCGTGATCTCGGCTCACTGCAAACTCTGCCTCCCAGGTTCAAGAGATTCTCCTACCTCAGCCTCCCAAGTAGCTAGGACTACAGGCACATGCCACCACGCCTGGCTATTTTTTGTATTTTTAGTAGAGACAGGGTTTCGCCATGTTGGCCAGGCTGGTCTCGAACTCCTGACCTCAGGTGATCCACCCACCTCAGCCTCTCAAAGTGCTGGGATTACAGGCATGAGCTACCGTGCCTGGGCGTCACTCTTATTTAAAACGTATTAACGTATATGTACTTACAAACATTTGAATTTCTAAGCATAGTGTTAGAAATTCATATGTACTTACAAACATTTGAATTTCTAAGCTCAGTGTTCGTTTATAGCTTTATCTCTAATCATAACCCAAAGTAGACTGCTCAGTGTTCCCAGAAATGGGACTCATTTTTTATGCTTCCGTGGCTCAGCATTAGCTGGAACATTTGTACTGCACAGTTTTTCCTGGCCCCTGTCTCCACTAGCCCATCACTTTCCCTAGTAGATGAAGTTGCTTTTGAATCTATATTTCCATGACACATTGGAAAAATCCCTGTCAAGGTACTAATCACGTATTTGCAGGAATTTATATTTACATTTCAGTCTCTCTTAGTTAACTGAGAGTTGCCAAGGTTGTCTTCTCAGCTTTACAAACCAGGATGTCTAAGAAAGTGCTTTGCATAAAACATAAACTCAGCAAACATTTGCTAAATTGAATTTTTGGACACTTAGCAACAGAAATATTTCAGAGCCGTTCATATTATTCTTGTTAATCCAATCAGCTTCAATCATCCAACATAGCTATGCCAAGGAGGTACAAGCTACTCCAGTGTTTCTGACATATTTTTATGTGCATAGCAGTTATTTATTGGTTAAAATTACTGGGAAAATAATTTCTACTATGAGCATGCCCTATAATTTTTATAGACTATATTCTTCTTATCCAAGTACAATCCACAATGCCAAACTCAGAGATTACTGATGTTTATAGAAACATGACAATAGTGAGACTCTCTTCTCTCAAAGACTGAGTATGATATACAACCATCCATGATGGAAGGCCAAGTAGAAAACATCTCCAAGGCTGTGATGTGATGATTTCTTTGTGCACAGATGATACAATTCCAAGTTGCAATGCACTCCATTAATTAAACAAGTCTGCATGCTCATAATTTAATTTGCTGAAAGAATTCACAAGAGGGATGGGAAACTGGGTTCCCCTGCTTCCCATAAATGTAATTGACATAATGAGCAGCTTTCTTCTCTTCTGAGTCACAATGCCTTACAGTAATACCTGCCTCACATGATATCAAGTTCTCTTTGAGTTGTACAGAGAAATAATTTCCTAAGTGCAATTCAACTCAATGTAGATAGATATCATATGGCATCAGAAACTTCAGAAGTAAAGCAAATGAAAATGACTTCAATGAACTTGGTGCTTGAAATAGTAAAAACCTTAGTTCAATAATAATTCCCATGGAAACACTACATATTTCTCTCTCACTTTAGGTATTTTCAATTAAACCTTGCAAAATTTGAAATGGAAAAGAAAAAAGTCTTAGACTGAAATGTGAAATATATTAAATTTTTTTTTGATTAGCAATGCATAAAGCACTTTTATATGTATTAACATACTGGATGTTTTATGCATCATTTGGTGAAAGAGATTTTCTTATCATTCTCATAATCATCCCCTTTTATAAGTGTTAAAACAGAAGAGTTGAAGAGTAGTGTCATTTGACCAGGCTCATATTGTTTATAAACAGTAGAAATTTGAACTTGAATCTCTGCCTTCTTATTTCTAATGCTATGCTTTTTCCACAATGGAATTCTAAGATTGTGCAGCACTTATAATTGAGTCATGATCACACTGAATGCTCAGCAATTATATGCCCAGTGAATAGATACAAGAGAATAAAATGCATAACTTTTATCATGGCACTTTTTAAAAATTTTAATTTATCCCTATTGCTGACCATTACAAGATTAAATGTCTTTATTATAAATTTCAACCTCTTCTAATATTACAGTCACAAATCTTTGGATTTTTTTCTTAGCTAATTTTAAAATGATATTTTTAGACCTCTAAGATAAAATAATCAAAGGACAATAAAATCTTTTATTTTCTGAATATACTTTATATTTCTCATTCTATCAAGATTTTACATTATTTTTTGTTTGTTTCTCTCATTCTCCTTCCTATTAGTTCTTTTTTCCCAGTTAATTATGTGTAGCTTTTTCAGGTTTCAAATGCAATCTCTTTCTTTCCTTTCTGAGCTGCATTGTTCACAGTCATAAAGAAAAATAACCAGGGAGCTAATAAATGTCATTTTTTACATGTTATATAAAGTATTTGTGAAACAGTAAGCAATGTTCAAATATCTTCAGAATTGGCCATTTAAGACTTTAATATCTGGCACTGAGAAAAGTAGTACTTTGAAAGCTTTCATTATATACTGAAGCTATAGAAATTTCAGCACCTACTGATAGGTTGTGAACATTTACAAGTGAATGAAACAAATTAAATGACAAACTCCTACTAGTGTTTAAAACAATATTTTAGTAGCTGCTTTATTTATTGAATAAAAATAGAATACCAAGAAACTACTCAACTTAGCTTTTGTTATTCCTGTACCCAACTTGTTTACAAATTTTATTATATAGAGAAAGACATATTTTATATTTTTCATTAATTCAACATATTTCTCAAATCTCTTAGTCCTTATGTTAGTGTCTATGAAGGTAATAGAGAGTGTATGTTTATATCTATATATCTGGACATATATCTATTATAATATAACCTTTCTTCCTAGCAGATTATTTGGAAATGTTAACCTTGGTGTTTTTCATTTACAGTCCTGTTTTTCCTCTTCTAATCCTTCACCCATCTGAGCTAAAGTCTAGACCCAAGGAGGCTACTAATTCAGGGATCGAGTAATCTGCCAAGCAAGAGTTTATTCAAGCACAGTTTGAAATAAAGGTTTCAAATGCACGGCCTGTCGATACTTTGGAAGGATTCTCATCATAACGTGTATGCAATTTGCTATAAAGAAGAATGCCCATTATGGACTAAATGTTTATGACCTCCTAAAATTCATATGTTGAAGTCCTAACTCTCAATGTGATGATTATGTGGAGATGGTGCCTTTGGGAGGTAACTGGGCTTAGATGTGGTCGTGAGGGTGGGGCCTCATGGTGCAATTTGTGCCCTTGTAAGAAAAACACACCACAGCTTTTCGTTCTTCCTCTGCCACGTGAGCCACAGTAAGAATGTGACCATCTACAAGCCAGGAGGAAAGTCCTCACTGGAACCTGCCCATAATAATGCTCCAGTCTGGGGCTTTTCAGCCTCCAGAAACATGAGAAATAAATTTCTGGTGTTTAAGTCATCCAGCCTATGGTATTTTGTAATAGTTGACCAAAACAATGCCCAGTGAATTAAATTTTCTCCTTCTGGGCTGAGGAGAGCTGGAAAAGGGAATAGCATGGGACCATGAAAGAGATCTTTCTGTCTTTGACTCCAGTTCTCTTGCTGTTCCCCATCTCCTTTTTCCATCACCAGAAATCACATCATGCAAAACCTAAATAAGTTTATGAATGTGAAAGTAGAAAATAGCCATGTCCTACTTCCCATTTGGAAATGGAAAAATGGAAGGAAAAAATAAAAACAGCAGCTTGCAGCATTCTCTGAAAACCATGGCATAATTAATGCCAAGGGCACTGTGTGGTGTCGAGACAGTGGGGGGCTGAGATTGCCTCACAAAATTCACTGGTGCTCCAAAGAGCAGCCAACATTTCCCATGTCCACAGGAAGGACATGCACTTAGATGAGTGAAGGGCAGCAGACTTAGAGAGGCCATGGGGTTGGGATGAAGAAATCTGTTTGCAGATGACAGTGTGGGCCGTAGGCCAGATTTCATATGCAAAGTCATCGCAGTGGATGCTCACAAGACCAGACAGGGCAGTGTCAACTCTGAGGATGCCAGTGTGAGCCAGATAACAAGGCCAGACATTCACCATCTAATATTGTTGCTATTAATAAGTCTCCAGAATTGTGCATCAGTCCTAGAGAAGAAGGGGGATTAGATTGAGATAACCTTGAATTAAGTACCTAAAAGTTTTGGCAATGAGGAAAATAATGATAAGCCTGAAATAGGAAAACCTGCATATCTATCGGGTGTGGTGACTCACACCTGTAATTTTAGCACTTTGAGAGGCCAAAGTGGGAGGACTGCTTGAGCCCAGGAGTTTGAGCAACATAGTAAGATCTTGTCTCTACCAAAAATTTTAAAAAAATTAGCCAGGGATGATGGATACTCAGATACTCAGGAGATTGAGACTGCAGTCTCAAAAAGAAAAAAAAAAAAAAAAAAGAAAAGTTGCATATCCACATTTTGCCCTGGAAATATTACACTTGTTCTAGATATATCCATTCTAAACAACAGTATATGTACATAATACACTTCCTTAAGGATAAATGTCAAAGTTAGTGATAGTTCAATAATAAAGCATAAGACAAAGAATTAGGTTAAATGAAGGCTTGCCCTGTAAAATAAAATTTTGGGCAAAACTTCAACAAGGTTTTTATGCTATATTAATATTTTGGGGGTTTTATACTATTAGAATCATGAGAAGCCACTGTAGATCGTTAAATATTGGGGAGACATTATCATAGCGATGATACAGGTTAATTTAGCAAAAAAATGTGAACAATGGACATGAGTGAGAATTAGAGACTGGAATGTTAGCTGAGAGGTTATAGCACTTGCCAGACACAGGATAATAAGGAAAGAAATAAGGCAGTAAAAGTAAAATATGGAAGCGATCACATGGATTGAATTCATAATATCTGGACTTGACTGGTGATCAGTTTCAGGGAGAGAAAGTTATGGAAAACAACTCAGATTTCAAAAGTTAGGAGTTCATGTGTATCCCTTGAAGGTACTTGTGAACTATCTTCTGTGATGTAAAAAAGGTGTTGGCGGCCAGGCGCAGTGGCTCACGCCTATAATCCCAGTACTTTGGGAGGCCGAGGTGGGTGGATCACAAGGTCAGGAGCTCAAGACCAGCCTGGCCAATATGGTGAAAACACGTCTGTACTCAAAATACAAAAAAATTAGCTGAGCATGGTGACACATGCCTGTAATCCCAGATACTTGGGAGGCTGAGGCAGGAGAATTGCTTGAACTCAGGAGGCAGAGGTTGCAGTGAGCTGAGATCATACCACTGCACTCCAGCCTGGGCGACAGAGCGAGACTCCATCTCAAAAAAAGAAAAAAAAAAAAAAAAAGGAGTTGACTGGTGAATACTATCATGATAGTGAACATTTTTCTATTTTAGGATATGGGAGGACACCTGAGATGGCAGGCCAGAGGTAACTCAGTAGGAGAAACATCCATTAGAAGTAATAATGAGGGATTGCTGAAGTAAAGACTATAGGAAGAAAAACGTGTCTGTGTGTAGGAAACAGAAAGGGAGAGAAAAATACATTGAGATGATAAAGTAAGGAAGCAGAAGATCAACAGAATGTGCAGAAGCCAAGCCATCCAAGAAAATCATCTCTTGCGATTGTTGCAAAGTCAACTAGTTAATGTGACTCACTGCTAGGCTGTTGGATCTGAGACTTATGTGGGATAATTTAGAAACTTGCTAGTGTCTTAAGATCAATTACTCACCAATGAGAGTGGCATTGAACTGTGAATGTTCCCCCTGGATTTTCCATGAAGACTAATGGTTTTGTCTTGTCTTGAATTTGTTTTAATTACAATTTGTATACATCCTGTTCCACCCTGAAATTTTTATTTTCCAAATGGTTTTTCATTTTAAAGAGACTAAATAAAGGTTCTGACTGAGTTGTACTTGTGGGAACTCCAAAATCTTTTTATAGGAAGCTATTTTAGTCAAATAGTGTTGAGAATCAAGTTTCCAGTTGGAGAAAATAACAGAGACATGCAAATTCAGGATGTAGCTGTACAGCAATGTTAGTGAAGAGGGAAAATTTTGAGTCATTTAGACATTAACCATTAAGCATCTGGATTTTTTTAAATGTTAAGAAAGAAAAAAATACCTGTATGTCACCAAAATTTTATTTAATTTAGTGAACTTTGGAGGGTAAAGACATACTCACTGTGATAGGGACTGCTTTCTGCTCATCCAAATCCAGGTTTTCTTCTGCTCCTGGACACATAAGCAGGGTATGTGTTGCAGTTAGCTGTGGCCAGGACATTGGATTTGTGGTCAATGGAATATGCACAAGAAGGGATGTGTGACATTTCCAAGCCTGACTCCCTAAACTGTAAATACTTTCAAGTCATAATTTTCCACATTCTGTCCTATTAGCTGTGTGGATGGAATGACTATTGGCATCTTAGAAGTTAGAGATGAAAGATCTCCTATCAGCCTGATTCTTCAGAGACTTACTTGGAACAGAACCTCTGCTGTGGATCTTAAACCACTCACTCTGGGGAATAGTGAGGATTAAATTCCTCTTTTGTCTGAGTCATTGTATATCTTGAGGATGATTTGTTAAGCACTTGTGGTACCTGCAATTCATATATCTTCTATTTATTTTAGCAGCATTTGGGAGCATTTGTTCCCCTCCCCTCCCCTCCTTTCTCCTCCCCTCCCCTCCTCTCCTCTCCTCTGTCTCCTCTCTAATCCTCCTCCCTTCCTCCTCTTCTTCCTCTTCTCTTTCTCCTTCTTTTTCCATCTCCTTCTTCTCCTCCTCCTTCTTTTTTCTTTCTTTCCTCCCCTCCTCTCCCTCTCTCCTTTTCTCTATTTAATTACTATTCTTACACACACCCCTCCTCCAGTAGTTCCCGTGCTAAAATGGAAAGGTGAGGATATTGGCTATTGTTCTTACTTTGTACGGGCAGATGTTGTTATTCCCATATTGAGTCTTGTCACCTTGCTAATTTTCAGCCCATAGACTTCTATGCACCAAGGTGTTCACACAAAACTCACATTCTTTCTAAATGTTTTATCTGGCAGATGCCCACCAACATGTCTAGCTTCAAACACTCTTGTCATCTTTTACTGTTACTTTATCTATGCATACTTCATTTATGTAACCCACTCTCATCCACACATTTAATTATTTGTCTTGACCTAAAGTGGTAGGATGTTTTAAATTCTGAAATTTGCTTTTTGAGCCACAGCTTTCTATTTACTTCACTACCTCACTCACTCCCCACATGCACAGTGTCTGCATTGACCTAAGTGGTATTACCATTTCTACTGCCTCTGCTTATTCTCTTATCCTATAAGCCTTGTCTTGATACAGCATTTATCTAGTATTTGGATATCAGTATCTAGATCTTAGGGTCAATCCTTTCAGCCACTATTTTACCACTAACAATGCCCTCATTCCCTGCAATCTCCGCCACTATGGCTATTTTTATTTAGCAAAGAGCTATGGAACATTTACCATGGGTCTGGAGCTCAGCAGTGAGATTGAAACTGCACTTATGGATTAAGGAGCCATCGGCACTAGATGGTATTGAAAATCATGAAACTAGAAAATGCTTCATAAGTAAGAGAATGTAATTAGAAGACTGAGAGCTGTGGCTCATGCCTGTAACCTCAGCACTTTGGGAGGCTGAGGTGGGCGGATCATGAGGTCAGGAGTTCGAGACCAGCCTGACCAACATGGTGAAATCCCATCTCTACTAAAAATACAAAAATTAGCCAGATGTGGTGGTGCTCGCTTGTAATCCTAGCTACTCAGGAGGCTGAGGCAGGAGAATCACTTGAACCTGGGAGATGGAGGTTGCAGTGAGCCAAGATTATGCCACCGCACTCCAGCCTGGGAGATAGAGCAAGGCTCCATCTCAAAAAAAAAAAAAAAAAAAAAAAAGAAAAAAGAATGTAATTAGAGAAAAGGCCTAAGACCAAACCCCAAATTATTCTAGAGAAAGGGCTAGCAGACAGAGAGAGTCCACTGAGGTATAAAGAAAAATTTAGGACCATTTAATATTACTGAAGGCAAAAATAGGTGTATCACTTAAAAAACTTTGATTGCAAGCAACAGAATACAGATTGAGCTAACCTCAGGGAAACAAGTTGATGAGAAAAATATATTTAAGTGCATAAAATTGAACAAAGATAAAAGAAATATTTCAAAATATTGCTGATCTAAGAACAGTAGTGCACTCTTATCAATGTGTCACTACTGGAAGTTGGAAGTAAGCAAGTTTAAATATTTTTGGATATTGTCTTCTTCGGTTCAAAAGTTATATACCCAAGAATTGGCTAGCCCAGGTTAAGACCCACAAACCATATGTTTAAATAGTTAAATACTATAAACTTAGCTAACAAATTTTTCATCGAAATATTTTCTCCTACCTGAACAAATATACCTTCATATTGAGAAATATGTGTACGAATATGGTTTTAATAGAAATTTGACAAGACATGAAAGATGATTGAATCAAATCACTATTAACATGTTTAAATAAATGATGATATTAAGACACATGTAATTCACAAATAATTATATAGTTATTCATATAAATATTTTTCCATATTTCAATAAAATTACTAATTAAATAGTTATTATCAGGCATTTCACATAATTTGATTTTCACTAAAACATTTTTTCAAAATGTAATTACTCAAAGTATATCAAACCCAAAGCATATTTTCATAAAAATTATAAATGGAAGTACATGTAAAAGTAGAAAAGTTAAGATAATTTTTTTCATATTTTCAAATGTGTCATGTTTTGAAGGTGTTTGAAGTTGTTTTCAAACAACAAAAAGAAAAAAGTAGATTACAATTAATTAATACCATGATATATTAAATCATTTCAATAAAACTAAGCTTTTCCTTTAAAAATGATTTAATCATATTTTTTGATGAACTTACAATTAAGAATTTAAAGCATATCTACTTGCCACTATGAGAATTCGTTGTCACACCCTGTAAATATAGACTTGCATACATCCAAATTTGAGTAACAGGGACTGTAAAAAATTGCAAATGTTTCTCAACTGCCCCATGCAAAAAGACACACACACTCACACACAGGTACACACACAAATATCATGCTAATTAGTGCATTCCTCTGGAATCATACATTGGAGCACAATAACACAATGAGAAGCAAGAAAGTCAGTTCCAGCACTACTGAAAAATGATAGCTCTTTCTCCGCATTCTGAAGCTATGCCTATCTCTATATGGGCAGTGGCATGACCCACACACTTTCACATTTAGACACAGTCATCTTTTCCTTTAAGAATGCATAGTAAAAGATGTACAAAAGAGTTTTGATGAGGCCTACATAGACGTTAAGCTACAGGTCCTCCTGGGCCAATGCTAAGCACGGCATGCAGGGTAACACTGATTATCATGAATTCTTTAAAGAATAGAGATCAGGAAAATAAACTTCATTCCTGGCTTGTAGAGTGGTCTTGGTTGGGTGATTCTCTCATGTCAAATTGGTGTGTACAAATGAAATAAGAAGAATAAATGCAAGTCAAAAATCTGAGCAGAAAGCATCACCCAATTGGTTAGATGTGTTTTAAATAGTTCAAGAATGATCTATAGAAGTATCCATTTGAATCTGGCAACATAAAGGTCAATGGTGACTTTAACAAGATTAATTTCACTAAAGTGGTGATGAAAACTCTGAGTGAAGTGAATTGAATTGTGAATGGAAAGCAAGGAAAAGAGACACTGAGATTTAACAAATCTCTTGAGAAATTGTGTGGTGGATGGTAAGTAAAGAAATGAGGCAGTCATATAAGAAGGATATAGTATATCAGCACAATTTTGTAAAATAGGAGATATTAAAGCAATGTATTATGCTGAAGGAAATAATCTAGCATAGATGGAATGATGGATGATTTAGCACATGGGGAGGGTAATTGAAAGAGCAAGGTCATTGAACAAGGGAGATAGTAGAAGCTAGAGGACAAATGGAAGGCTTGACCCTCAGCATCAGAGAAAATGTGTAGACAGAAGACCATGGGGAGGACATTGCAGAAATCCACAAAAGAGTATTCAGAGAGCTAGGATTTGGTACCATAGTTGATAAATTATCCAGATCCAAAACACATTTTAGAATCCCCCTTCCAAATTAGTTAAGATTCGAGGGTATTGTGGTATAAGATTTGAAAGATTAATGTAACTTAGGAGATAGAAGGGATCTCAAAAAATATGCAACACAAAGTCAGATGTGTCCACATTGGCCATGCACATATGACCTTCAAAGTGGGAGAAAGGAATCATGAATAAGAGGACGAGCAGAATGGAACTCTCAATAGAAATTAGAGGGCAAGTCAGATTGGGTGCAATTGTCTCAATAAACACTGAGTTGGAAAGAAGCGATGATGAGATACCTAAATAGAAGTGCCTCTGGGCAGTTGAATCAAAGTTTGAGACTAGATATTGGGGTCTGGGAGTAATCAGCAAATAATCATAACCTCCCTTCTAGCTTTAACTTGGGACATTTTAAAAAAAGAAAGCAGAAATCACTTTAATTTTGTATATATGATGTGAACAATTTATAGCAAAATAAAACTTTTTTTTCTAAAAATAGATTCTTACACGTTCTTGTAATTCTACATTAAAAACAATTCAACAATGTTTTGGACTTTTTAATAGAAAAGCTCTTATAATATAAAAATGAACACTAGAAAGTAGAATCATTAAATGTATGCATAATAAGTTAATTAAAAACATTTTTCTCTCTCTTAAAAGCAGTGTCCCTACTATTGATGCAAAGTGAGTTTTAGTAAACTAGTATACTACAGCAAGATTAAACTTTTACATCGTTCTGATATATCTCAGATCTTCTGGTTTATGAAGATGATCATGACTTGCCTCCTAAATAAGCTAAAGTAATTTGTGTCACTTAAATTATCTCATGTAACGAGGAGATAAAAATTCAATCCACATCTATTTGTTGAAGCTTAAATTATTACGTGTACTGTTGAGAGGTTCAAATTTTGGCTTTAAAAGTTTATAACAAAAGAATAAGGCAGCAAAAATAAGGGGAAGTGTCAAATAGAAAAAAAATATTCAAAGCATGTATTCGGAGAAAGGAGGCTGTGGAAGAAAATTATGATCTAGTGGGATTGCAGTCTAATTCCTCTCTACTGGAAAAATTAAAATCTATCACATTCAAAATTTCTAAAGTGATAAAATATGGATGAATAAGAATTTACCAAGTTTCCTATAAATGATTTAGATAGAATATACCTAAATGCTATTTTTGTTGTAACATATTTTAAAGACTCTTATTTACCATTTTTAAATAAACTTTATTTTTTAGAACAATTTTAGATTTACAGAGAAATTCGAAGATAGAACAGAGAACTCTCATATTCCCCACACCCAATATCATCTAATATTAGCATGTTATATTAGGATGATATGTTGCTTACTAATGATAAATCAATATTTCAACATTATTTTTAACTAAAGTTCATATTTGGTGCAGACTTCTTAAGTTTTTACTTATTGTCCTTTTCTGTTCTGGCTTCACATCTAGGATACCACATGACACTTTAGTTGTTGTGCCTCCTTGGACTCCTCTTGCCTGTGGCAATTTCTCTAATTCATTTCATTTTTAATGACCTTGACTGTTCTGCTGAGAACTGGTCAGATATATTGTAGATTGTCCCTGAATTAGAATTTGTCTTTTTCTTTCATAATTAGACTGGGCTATCACATTACACCAAGGATACATAATATCAACAAACGCTGTTGGTATTGACCTTGATCACCTGGCTGAGATAGAGATTGTCAGGTTTCTTGACTGTATAGGTGCTCTTTTCTTAACCGCTTGCCACAGTGTATTATGGAAGGAGGTCACTACATGTAGCTGACACCCAGGAATTGGGGAATTTTGCTTCACTTCCTGAAAGTGGAGGATCTACACAAATTATTTGAAATTCTGAATGGGATATTGGTGCCTTCTTTCCCATCTGTTTATTTTTGCCATCTTTTATTTATATCAGTATATTTATATCAGTATAGATGCACAGATATTTATTTTTTATTGGATCATAATCTAATGCTAATTTAGTTATTCACTTGCTCTGATTTTTCCAGAGTTGGCTCTTCCAGTTTGCTCTTGTAGCCCTTTGACATATCTCATTAATTTGGTGGCATTTTTCACTTTTCCTTTTGAGTACTTCCATACTTTTTAACACTTCCAGATGCTCTGGGATTATCTTGTATTTTCCTACCTAAGTCCCAGAATCATCTATTTCACCAAGGAACCTTTGTTTCTTTTATTAGAAAATGGTGTCAGAAGCCAAGCTCTAGGACGTAGGTGTGCTCATTGCTACTGAGGTGTCATTTCTTCTAGTTCTCTCAGCTGACAGAGCAAGAAAATGCATGCTTATGTACTAACCTGGATATATACGCACACCTACAAATATTTCTGTATGTAGCCATCTGGACCTATATTAAGCCAAATAAGTTCGTACTGGTATCTTCAATTCAAACCCACTACCACACAAATAATTCTAAACTCTTCAAACTGATACCAGTATTTTAAAATAAGAACAAAAAATATTCTCTTTAAAGTATCTAAAAAAACTAGAGACCATGCTTGAGCCAAAGATTATTCCAAGTACATATGAGATTAACATTGATGCAACATTTATTCATGTACAGGATAATACATTTGCAGTTGTCTAAAAAGCTCTGTACACAAAACAGCAGTGTGGATGTCCTTCAGGTGTAATTTGAAGTTTTCCACTATCTATTTATTTATAACTTCTGGAATCTCACTGTTTGAAAGACAGCTACTTTGGTGTTGCAGCTACTTGATCTTTATGATCTCTCTGTCAAAATAAAAACAAACCTAGAAGGAATATCAGGAATTTTTGTATAAAGCAAGCCAGTACCATTCAGCAGAATGACGATGTTCTGACTTCACAGGAAGTTAGTTTGTTGTTGGACAGAAGACTAGAAATAGCAAAGAACTGAGTTAATTTGGAGTGTGAGAAAGGTAAGCAGATAGACTAAGAATAATGGTTTATAATCTCATGCAATGTTACATTTTAGCACCCAGAAGGCAGCACAAAGTCACTAGGAAATTATTTGGGGTTGTACAAACTTGGGGAAAAATATAAATGATTTCTTAATAAGAATCTTATAGCTTAAATGCCCTAAATTCTATCAGTATAGGTGAAAGAATAATTAATTTAAAATTTGTCAATGCAGCAAATTATTTTACGTAAATTAAACATTGTTCAATGATTGAGACAATTATTTGTTTCTAAAGGAAAAAAATATACAGCTTATCTTTGTGGTATAATTATTATCCACAATTATTTAATAGTCTTTACAAAGGAAATGAGATATAAAGATCTGGGCTATATAAAGAAGCACAGTTAATATTTAAATAATCTTTATTTTATTAAAAACACATGTTAAGGCCTCATGCAGGTTTACAGGTATTCTGGCTACGGCAGGAGGGAAGGAGAGGGTGGGGGTGGTGGTGGTGTCTCCCTGACTTTCTCATGCCAGCCAATGGGACACAGGCATTATAGTCATCTTCACGTGCAGAAGGGAAGAGAGAGGAAATGAAAAACAGCTAAATACAATGAATATTCCTCTCTCTCATAACTACCCATGAAAACCTTAAGGGAGTGTTAGAAGTATTCAACTAACGTTGGCTATAGCAGGAAAATGGAAATCCAGCTAATTGATCTATTTGTAAATTAATGAAAGAATCAATTCAGTGTAGTTAATGTCTATCCACTACTTTAAAATATGTATAATTTCTCCCCTCACCCCTGATCTCCCTAACTCACCTATAGTCTTTGGATGTCTCTCCCTCTTCCTGAACTTCTCTTCAATATTTTGGTGGATATTTTCAGATACTTTTGCCTCTATTAATTGGGTCGTAAGACAGGAAGAGGACAAAATACCAGATTATTTTTCACCTTTTCCTATTTGCTATCTTGTCTATGCAGCATAAAGGGAAGTATCAATGTTTATTTGTTCTGAAGTATAAGACAACTTTGTTCCTCAGGCATGACCAGAAACAAAAGTCCAATAGAGTTAGGAAGGCTGGCAGAAAGCAGGTAATCGAGGGTCGGGCTCTGGAAGACAACACAGGCTGGAAAAATCAGGTATTTTCAGCACAGATAGGTAAGAATTTGAGACTAGAGAGAAGTAAGCTATGGCCAGTACCATAAAGCCGTTTCATTTTTTATTGTACATGTGGTCTGCAGACAGCCTTCACTGCTGACAGTGAAATATTTATTTAAAATGTAGATTTCTGGGCCATATACTGAGTCGCTAAATCACAATTCTTGAAATCTTCAATTTAGGAAGTTAACGTTTTAAACAATGTCTTAAAATTTGAGAATTATGGCTAGAAACGTATAATGGTCCAAAAGCACTTTTTCGGAAAATCTAAATAGTTAACAAAAGTCATATTTGGTACCACAGATCTAAAAATTTAGTTATTTAGCAACAACGGCCTTGGAGAAAGATAATGGAGCTGATAAGCAGAGCCCAGGCTCAAGTTCAGCCCTAAAAGGAAGCTGAGGGATGTTGTGCCTTGTGCCAGCTCCCTTTTAGGTAGAGATAGGCATTGGCACTCAGGCACTAATTGGTACCCTAAAATGCCTAGAGACCTATGGACAATGCCTGAATGACATCCTGTTTAATTAATTGAATTCCCTGGCAATTTGAGGATCTGAAGTGAAAGAAAGAGAGGCAGGGAGGGAGAGTCCGAGAGAAAGGTTTTCACATAAATTACTAATACACCTGGGATTTTGATTTTCTTCTGCAATCACCACGACATAGCATTTCCGCACACAAAATTCATAGTTTACTTTTCAGAACAGTCTGCTATGACAGAAAGACAAGCGAGAAGGAATTTCAGCGATCATCGTTTGATGTAATACCCCTGAGAAGATTCAATTCCAGAGGACTCTTTTTACTCAAGATCAGCAAAGTCCTGGTGGATAGTACTGCTTTTGTGAAGGCCACTATCTTTGTTTATACTCTCCATCCTCAGGAAGCCAGACACCAACAAAAAGCCTCCTCATTTGATCACTGGGTGTCCTTTGATCTCAGTGTGCCTGGTTGCCAGTGTCTTGCTGCCGTCCTCAGGCGGGCAGTCTGGGGTAGCCCAGCACACAGTCTCCTTGTGGAATTGTGTTTCTACTAAGTTTCAGGGTCATGGCTGAGAGTCGATAGCTCCTAATTTCACATAATCTCTCTGTTTGTCAAAAGTACCATTCATTCATTTAAAAGTATATTTTTCTTTTTCTTCCTAATTGACCTATTGGCATAATAATACACTTTATTCTATTAGTATTACAACATGAATTGTGCTCACCATTCCTCACGAATGCTTAGCTATTTATTCTTTGCATTATTAATATGGCCATTATTAACTCAATATCTCAGGCTTTCATTAGTATAATTGTCATCATTATCTGCACGCCACCTCATTCACACTAGGCAATTAGCCAATTCATTGGATCAAGTTAAAGAGACAAAATGATTAATTAAGTTGCCTGAGTTATCTTTGACTGTCTATACTGATTGGGATAAAATGGTTTCTACAGGACAGCAGTAGAACCAAGCACAGAAAAGATTCCTGGAGTTCATCTCAGTTAGTGACTAATCTGCTAGGAGTAACAAAAGGCTCTATCTAGCACATCCACAGCTCTTGCCTAACACTCAGCCACATACGCTGGAAACAGAAAACCAGATAAAACACATTCTATTCTCCAGTGGCAAAATGGTTCTGTTGGAGGAATGACTGGTCTGAGAAGACTGTCTGTATGAAAAGGAGAGCTTGCATTTGTTGAATATTTACTATCAGCTATGGCATAGGTGTTTCTGCACATGGAGCAACATACAAGGAAGTAGTGGAGATCGAATAAGCTCTCCCAAACCACAAGGTCCATTCTCAGTAGAAAGCATGCTTTCACCCAGGCCTGTGACTCAGTCAAGTCAACCTTCTGCACGCTGTGCTACAAGGCAATTGAAAGGCAGCTGAATTGCTGCTGAGTCAGGAAATGGATTCACCGTTTTTCAGCTTTCTTTATCAGACTCCTGTCATCTCCACTTTTGGGATAATTATGCTTCCTATTCAAAGAATGGATCTCAGAGGAAACTGCAAAGTGCTTCCAGTATTTTAGACTGCACCATTTATTTAGGGCAGTAATTGCCTCATTCTAAATTAATTTAAAGATTCTTCTCACATGTGCATCTAACCTGATCTTTGGGTTTCTGTGGGCTCCCCCTGAGTGTTTCCATTTGAAAACATCCGAGTGGCAGTCACCATAGCATGATTATGAATTATTTTTAATAAAATGGACTCATGATCTATGTCCTAGGGGGTGCAAGGGCAGGCAGGTGGGGTGCTTTGCAGGCAGTAGGAGCAAGCCTGCAAGGAACCAATCCAGCCTTTCCCAGGAAGAAAAGGTTTCAAGTTAATCCATCCACTGATCTACTCAGTGACTTGCATATAAACAATAAAACCACCTTGCCTTTCTGTTTACAAGCTAGAGCCACCTGTGGTTGCTGGTGGCCAAGATCTGACCGCCAGTGCATTAATCCACAGAGCTTAAGACAGGAAGGGAAAGGGGGGAGTCAGGAGACAGGAATTTTACAAATTGACTTAACATGAAAAGAACAAGGTTAATAATTAGAGCAGGAAAAGGGAGGGAGAAGAGAGAAACATTCTTGTCCTAGAGCCCTCTGCTCTTTTTGGTTAAGTTTCTGTCATACCTTCCCAGTCAGTAAAAGCAACTCTGTTCTGCATCCTCTCTCCATCTTTACCAGTCTATTTTTGACTTCATAACATTTGCTGACTTGGAAGCTGGGTGGAAAGCTTGGGTCTTGACTGTCATTTAACGGCACATCCTGGTCAACTATGTTTCCGTGCTCTACTTTTTTCGTAAGATTTGTTGTTGTGTGCAAAGTGAGCAGAATTACATTTGGTTGAGTTTGCATTTTTGGAGAAGATAATCCTTGGAGGCTGTCTGAGGCCAGTGAGATCCTGGGGTGGCCTCAAAAGAGGCTGAGGCAGGAGAATGGCGTGAACCCGGGAGGCGGAGCTTGCAGTGAGCCGAGATCGCGCCACTGCACTCCAGCCTGGGCGACAAAGCGAGACTCCGTCTCAAAAAAAAAAGACAGATACAGAGTTTTCTGCATTGCCCAGAAGGATCTTTCTGGGGAAGTTTTGGTGTATTCCTAGTAAGATTCTTACTTCTTCTGTGTGGGCAACAACTTCTCTGTACAAAATTCTCTAACATACCAGAGATGCTGTATGATCATGGAAAGTACACTGAATTGAGTGGCAGAAATACTGAATCCACTAACCAGCAATGTCATTAGCCTTGTTTATTTTTCTGAATCCTAACCATTTTGAAATCAGGATATCTATGCCAGTGCTATCTACCTCATAGGGTTACTGTGCATTTCAAATGAGGTGATATACACAAGAATGGCTGATACATTCTCAGGCACTATATAACTGTAAGATTGGCATGTCTGTGTGTGCTCGTGTGTGTATTTAATCAGTTATTCATTTAGCAAATATTAAGAAAGTATTTATATGCAATACACACTGTAATAATTGCTGGTCTTTGCCATTATAATCCATACATTTTGATGGAAAATAGTGTAAAAGAAGAAGTGAAATTCCTGCTTATCCAGCATTTGCCAGGTTTGGGGGGCATTGTACAAGGCATATTATTTAATCTTTCTTACTATCATCACCAACATCATGTTGGCCCTGATCCACTGAGCACTTACTATGTGCCTGGTGCTAAACCAAGTGCTTCTTATTAATTTCTTCAGTCCTGTCCACTTGTTTGCTCATACATCATAAATGGCAAATTCCAACTGAGGTCTGCCCTGATCTAAAACCCTTGCTCCCAACCACCAGCGAACATGGACAGCACCCAACTTCTGGGTAACAAAGCAAGACCACGGAAGTTAGGTAATAGTCTAAGGTCTACAACAGGAAACAAAACCAAGCTTTGAACCTAATCCATGTTCTTGCCAATCCCTGTTCTTGCCAATCCCTGTTCTTTCCACCATACTCCCTCAGCATCCCATTGTCAAGATCCCAAACCATCTGAGACTCAGAATAAACATGTTGGATTTCAAAAGAAATTATTTGAAACAGTTAAGCCTCAGAAAACGATTCTGTTTGAACCATTTTCTTTTTAAAGAGTGTAAGAAATCTTATTTATAGTGTTTAATTTCACTTCTCATTTTATTAACATGACTGAGGTGGTATTTTTTCTTTTCTGTTATAACCTGCTGATTTCTTAGGCTATATTATTTTACGATGCATCCTTTAATTTTTTTCTATTATTTCACACTGAGTGTTTTAATAGGTTTTTAGAAATTTTCTGTTTCATTCTCAGAAAAAGATTTCTTTCTTGGAAAGGTTTTCTTTGGTACATTTCCAGCTGAGGAATGGTCTCCCTTGTGACATCAAAGGTTGCTAGCTCATTGTTCTCTCCTATTGGTCTATGGAGATGAGCTTTTAATATTTATTTCTAAGGGCTGGTTTCTCTGTTTATAGCCTGCTGTTGAAATGAGCAGCTCAATGAACTTCTTAATGAAGGTGGTCGAAGCATTTCCTTTGGCTTTCATTTCTATTGCTTTTGAAATGATACTGTGGTAAACAGTT
Source organism: Hylobates moloch (assembly GCF_009828535.3). Taxonomy (NCBI): domain Eukaryota; kingdom Metazoa; phylum Chordata; class Mammalia; order Primates; family Hylobatidae; genus Hylobates; species Hylobates moloch. The sequence goes on from NW_026652279.1 coordinate 166,649,693, forward strand.
TCAGTGCTTTTAAAACTTTCTGTGAACTTGCAATGCCCTAGTAAATAATCCTGAAATCGTTAATTGGCATAAAGAGTCACTGAGCTTAGAATTATACTGTTTTCAGCAAATAGTCATGCTTTTGAGCTTATATTATCTCTTCAATAAATTGTCCTAAATTTAATCTCTATAAGGCTTTAGTGATAAAAGCTACATCTGGCATTAAGGTTCATTATGTATTGTATCCCAATGTAATATAGAGCCCCAAACCTGCGACATTAAATCAGTATTTCAGCAGAAGAAAATTGAGAGAAACAGGAAGATTTTCAAGAGTCCTGTGAGAGTCCTCTTACACTATTAAGTTGACTTTTGGTTATTTATTATTTTCCTTATTACATTCTCCAGTGAATTTCAGGTAGGCTAATGTTCTTTTTAAAATATAGGCTCGGCCGGGTACAGTGGCTCACGCCTGTAATCCCAGCACTTTGGGAGGCCGCGGCGGGCAGATCACAACGTCAATAGATGGAGACTATCCTGGCAAAAATGGTAAAACCCCGTCTCTACTAAAAATACAAAAATTAGCTGGGCATGGTGGCACGCATCTATAGTCCCAGCTGCTAGGGAGGCTGAGGCAGGAGAGTTATGTGAACCTGGGAGGCGGAGGTTGCAGTGAGCAGAGATTGTGCCACTGCACTCCAGCCTGGCAACAGAGTCAGACTCTGTCTAAAAAAATAAAATAAAATAAAAAATGTAGGCTCTCAAATCTTGAAACTACACCTTTTTTTAGAGTCTTAAATCAATAGATGCTTACTGTATGTCTAATATTCCAGTTGAGTAAACCAATTCCTGAAATAAATTGCCTATGATTAGAAGATGAATTGTTTTTCCAGAAATGAGAATACAATAACCTTTTTTGGCAATGATACCCTAAAAACAGGAAACTTGTCTTCTCAAAGGTAGGTAATTTTCCACCAGGTATGAGTTATTCACTGGGAAGGGTCAGGTCAGACCGTATCTATCTATTTATTACCTATCTATCCATCTATCTATCACAAATCTATCTATCATCTAGCTAGCTAGCTATCATCACTGACTTCAGTGGAGGAATTTATTCAATTGAGAAACTGTTAACGTATCAACATTATTTGAGCATATATGGCATATGATGATGATAGTTTTAATTGTAGGTGATCTAAATAGATAAAAGAGATTGTCTTTTCTCTTTAATTGCTTATGATCTAATGAAAGTTAAAGCATGCATTCAACATGAATTACAGGAGAATATATCTGAAACAACTGCTAAAGAGTATACGATAATATGTTTTAGAATAGCACCAACTGAAATGACAAGTTCAAGAACACAGACAGCCTCAGAAGTGGACTGGCTGTGAGTAAATGGAATAAACTTCTAACGGCCAGAGTTGTACTTGCTATCAGGAGCAGAATGAGGAATGTGTGTCAGGTCTCTGCTCTACACAACCCTAAGAGGAATTAGTCACTTGTGTTCTCTTTTCTTGGCAGTATTTCACACTGGATATGAGGAGAATCTAGCTCTGGAAAGTTCTGTAATTTCCAGGCTTGATTCAGCTTGATAGATTCCTGCTACAGGGGGTAATACAGTCAAATAAGGGAAACTATTCTATTGGTCAGGTATGGGGAAGAAAATGCTGGACACTCCCATGAAGATTCAATCTCCAGTCTTAGGAAATTCAAAGCCATCTGTGACTATCCTTCTCTTATTTATCACTATTAATTTGTCCTGAAGAGTGTCTCTTTAATCCTTGTCCCCAATTCTTCAATTACAAAAAAACCATCATGGGCTAAGTGCCTACCATGTCCTGCACACTGGTATCACCATCTCTTCTTAATGATACCAGGATGATCTGCCTGAGTCCTATATTTGTACAAGTAATTATTCTAATTAGTGGCTCTTCACTGAACAGAAGTTAAGGCAATTGTTAAGAGGAATAGCTTTTATTCAGACTGTCAGAATCTTGTAACCCTAATCAGATTACTAAATATTTTAGATCCTTACCTGTAAAATGGAAAAAAAAAAATATTTCACTCACTTTACTCATTAGGAAACATTTATTGAGATCCTGCTATGAGGCTGATGCTGCTCTAGATCTGAGAGATACATCAATGAACTAGACAGGAAAGCTCCCCACCCTCATGCAGCTTACATTCTAGTGGGCCATAGACGAGATCCAAGGAGAAGGACTACATGTCCTCTGACCTGGAGGATCTCAAAACTGCTAGAGGGACAAACAAAAAAATAAGTCATTATCTAGGCAAATACAAGCATTTGAAATAGATATAATCTCTTTCATCCTCAATGTTTGCTATAAAGAGTTGTGAATTATGCATGTAAATAAAGATGAACAAAATAATCTACATTTGCTTGAACATTCCTTGTGAAAACACAGCAAACATCATGAGAAATTGGGAGTAGTTTATAAAGCCACTGAAAGCATGTCACCGAGATTGTCCAGCTCAGTTCTTGGCACACAGTAAGAATCCATTAAAAGTTAACAGCCAGTAGGAGCACTTCCTTAGTTGAATTCCAGCCTCCTTTGTCAGCCCCCACCCCAGCTATTCCACCCCACCTTACCCCTGTGTAAAAGCAATATGCCAGCTTTTTGGGACCAAGAGTTCTCTGGCCCTGAATCAGCAAATTAGTCTAAAATACATCTCAAATTCTGCTTCTTATTTTACGTTTTGTCCCCTTTCATCATTATAACGCTTAGAACTGGGAGGATTTTGTGAGGGGAAAACTCGTATAAGCAGCTTATAAGTCAGAAAATTAAACACACTTTTATATTAGATAAAACTTAATAGTTTAGAATTTGATTTTGTTGTATATTCAGGCTTTGAAAATTCATCCTGCTAACATGTACATAGGATGAAAATAGAAATGTCATTAGCCAAATCTGCCCAGACACTTTTTGTTTTCTTCGTGAAGTGATTTACAATACTGAATGTGAATATCTTTATATGGGGAAGGACTCTCCATTTTGCCAAAGCCCTAACAAGCTATGCTTTCTTCACCTGATGTCTGTACTCATTTAAATTATGGACATGCTCCCTGCGGCCACGTAAGGTTGCCATCTCTGATAGTTAAATAAATGATAACCTTCTCCTAGGCAATATATTCGATTGAAAACAGAACAATTTATCTGTAGTGCCAGCTACTCAAGATGCTGAGGTGGGAAAATCTCTTGAGCACAGAAGTTAGAGTCCAGCCTGGGAAACACAGTAAGACCCCCATCAATTAAAAAAAAAAAAAAAAAATACTAGGCTAAAATGCCTAGTACTCTTAATATTCATGCCACGTGAAGGGGAATCTGTATTAAAGTTTAGACTCTGATCAAGCTAACTGAAGGACAAGTAAACACTAAGAAGCAAAGAAAAAAACATACAAACAAAAAAGACTGCAGCAAAATACACTGGTTCTTATTCCCATCACCAATAATAATAAAACCCTAAAACCACCCCCACACTATCTTGGATAATGATGAAAAACACAATTAAATAAAAATGGTATTTTTTAAATACACTATTATGTTTACAGTATACAATCTATAAAGCTAACCAAGAGAATTTCTGGGGCATGGCTGTTGTTAGAGACAAGATAATAAAACTTCCCGGTGCTCTCAAATTATATTAGACATTTATATTGTTTATTGCAAATAATGAATATAATTATGTTCCTGGAGGAAAATCTTTCTGCAACTTGAATTCAATGACATCATAAACTTCTAGCAAATAAAGTCTAGGAACCCCTCAACTGAAATGTATGTTCATGCTGCTGGAAGGAGATTGGGACCTGTTTGTGAACAGTTTATTACAGAATTACAATGAGAATACTGTAGAGGGTAAGTGTTTAACGTAATCCTCATGATAACCGCAAAGCAAAACTAACAGTAGATACAAAAATAAATAAATAAAGAGAAAGGAATCAAAACATATCACTACAGAAAATAATCAAATCACAAAGAAAGACAGCAAAAGAGGAACAAAGAAACTACAAAACAATAAGAAGGCAGTTAACAAAATGTTGCTATTAAGTCCTTACCTATAAATAATTATCTTAAACCCAAATGGATTAAATTCTTCAATCAAAGGACATAGAGTAATTAAATGGATTTAAAAAAAAGACCCAATTATATACTTCCTAAAAGAGACTCACTTTAGCTTTAAGGAGTGGCAATACATATTTCAGACAAAATAGAGTTTAAGTCAAAAACTGTAACAGGAAACAAAGAAGGTCCCAATATAATAATAAATACAATCTTCACTATCCAGAGGATATAAAAATTTTAAATATGTATTCACCCAATTTCAGAGCATTTAAGTATATAAAGAAAGTATTAACAGATCTAATGGGAGAGATAGACAGCAATCCAACACTAGTAGGGAACTTCTATACACTCACTTTCAATAATGGATAGATTATCCAGACAGAAATTCAGAAACATTGGACTTTATAAAGATCCTTTGAATAAGTGTTTAAATAAGGACATTTTAGACCAAATAGGCCTAACAAACGTATCCAGAATATCCCATCCCATAGAAGCATACAACCTAGCAAGACTAAATTATGAAAAAATAAAAAATCTGAACAGACCAATAACAAGTAAGGAAATTATATCAGGAATCAAAAATATCCTATCAAAGAAAAATCCAGAAAGTGATGCTTTCATTGATAAGTCCTACTAAACATTTAAAGAAAAATGAAATACTAATCCTTCTCAAATCCTTCTTTAAAAATTAAAGAGTAGGGAATACTTCTAAACTGATTTTACAAGGCCAGCATTACCCTGATAACAAAGCCAAACAAAGATATTACTATAAAAGAAAATTATGAACCAGTATTCCCATGAACAGAAATGCAAAAATCCTCAACAAAACATTAGCAAACCACATTTGACAGCACATTAAAAGGATCACACCAAGATCAAGCGAGATTTATTTCAGGAATACAAGGATGGTTGGTTCAAAATATACAAATACATGAATGTGATACACCACATTAACAGAATGAAGTTCATGAAAATCATGTGATGATCTTAATAGAAGAGATAGCTAAAACAATCTTGTACAAGAAGGACAAAGCTGTGATTTATTTCTGTTTTCAAATTATATTATGAAGCTGTAGTAATCAAAACAGCACAGTACTAGCTCTAGCTTAAAGAAAACACACAGATTAGGGATACAGAATTGAGAGCCCAGAAATAAAAGTGCCAAGTAAACACAATGAGAAAAGGATAGTATCTTCCATAATTGGTGTTGGGAAAACTGGATATTTACATGCCAAAAAAAAAAGAAAGAAATTGGACCCTTATCTTACACCATACATACAAACCAACTCAAATTGGATTAAAGACTAGTAATGTAGGATCTGAGACCATAAAATTTCTAGAATAAAACATATAGGAAAGACTCCATGATATTGGCCTTGCCAATCAATTTTTGGATATGACACCAAACAAACATAACAAAAGCAAAAATAAACAAGTAAGACTACATCAAACTAAAAAGTTTCTTGATGGCAAAGAGAACAATCAACAAAATGAAAAAGGAACTTACAGGATGCAAGAAAATATTTGCAAACTATATATCTGATAAGGGGCTAATATGCAAAATAACCATGCACTAAAAGATCTATACACTAAAACTATAAAACATTGATGAAATAAATTGAACAAGACACAGTATAGGCCATATATGACAAAGTCACGGCTATGATCATCCTCAAAGGTGAAAAGTTGAAAGCTTTTCTTCTGAGATCAGGAACAAGACAAGGATGCCCACTCTCACCACTTCTATTCAACATGGTATATTGGAAGTCCTAGCCAGAGAAATAAGGGACATTCCTGCTATTCCTACTTTGTTGAGAGTTTTTATCATAAAAAAGTTGAATTTTGTCAAACGCTTTTCTCTGCATCTATTGAGATGATCACATGATTTTTGTCTTTCATTGTGTTAATGTGGTATATCACATATGTCATGAACACATAGAATATATGTAGACACTAGTCTATTTTATGGGTTAATCAATGGTTTATGTTATTGGTAAAGCTTGAGGTCAACAGTAGGCTATTAGTAGTTATGTTTTTGGAAAGTCAAAAGTTAAATGTAAATCTTCAACTGTGAGAGGTCTATTCCTCGAATCCCTGTGTCATTCAAGGGTCAATTATTGAATGGAATGTTATTCAAGCCTTAAAAAAAAGAAATTCTGCCATTTTACGTGGATGAGTCTGAAGAATGTAATGCTATTTGAAATAAGCCAGACACCCCTTTCTTTGACTAGGAAAGGGAACTCCCTGACCCCTTGCACTTCCTGAGTGAGGCAATGCCTCGCCCTGCTTCGGCTCGCGCACAGTGCGCCACACCAACTGTCCTGCACCCACTGTTTGGCACTCCCTAGTGAGATGAAACCGGTACCTCAAGCAGAAATGCAGAAATCACCCGTCTTCTGTGTCGCTGAGATACCATCTCACACCAGTTAGAATGGCCATCATTAAAAAATCAGGAAACAACAGGTGCTGGAGAGGATGTGGAGAAATAGGAACACTTTTACACTGTTGGTGGGACTGTAAACAGTTCAACCATTGTGGAAGTCAGTGTGGCGATTCCTCAGGGATCTAGAACTAGAAATACCATTTGACCCAGCCATCCCATTACTGGGTATATACCCAAAGGACTATAAATCATGCTGCTATAAAGACACACGCACACGTATGTTTATTGTGGCACTATTCACAATAGCAAAGAGTTGGAACCAACCCAAATGTCCAACAACGATAGACTGGATTAAGAAAATGTGGCACATATACACCATGGAATACTATGCAGCCATAAAAAATGATGAGTTCATGTCCTTTGTAGGGACATGGATGAAACTGGAAAACATCATTCTCAGTAAACTATCGCAAGGACAAAAAACCAAACACAGCATGTTCTCACTCATAGGTGGGAATTGAACAATGAGAACTCATGGACACAGGAAGGGGAACATCACACTCCGGCGACTGTTGTGGGGTGGGGGGAGGGGGGAGGGACAGCATTAGGAGATATACCTAATGCTAAATGACAAGTTAATGGGTACAGGAAATCAACATGGCACATGGATACATATGTAACAAACCTGCACATTGTGCACATGTACCCTAAAACCTAAATTATAATAAAAAATAAAAAAAAAAGAAATAAGCCAGACACAGAAAGACAAATACTGAATGATCTCACTTATATGTGGGACCTAAAAAAATAGCCAAATAAATACATGTAAAATTGAAAATTAAAATTAAAATTTTAAAATTTAAAAGTGAGTAAAGGACTTAAGTAGACATTTATCTAAATAATATAAACAACTGGCCACCAGGTATATAAAAAAATGCTCAACAGTGCTAATAGTCAGGGAAATGCAAATCAAAACCACAATGAGGTGATACCTCGAACTGTTTGGATGGCTACTATCAGAAAGTGAAAAGATAACAAGTGTTGTCAAGGATGTGTAGAAAAGGAGACACATAAAACGTGAGTGAAAATGTAAACTGGTACAGCCATTATGGAAAAATGTATGAAGTTTCCACAAAAAATTAAAAATAAAACTATATAATTATGCAATTATATTTTTGGGTATACATTTAAAGGAAAGAAAATCACTATCTTGAAGAGATATCTGTATTCCCATGTTCATTGTAGCATTAGTCACATAGCCAAGACAAACAATGTGGCTGTTCATTGACTGTTGAATGGATAAAGAAAATGTGGTATATATTTATATATGTATATATGAGCACAGTTGACCAGTGAACAACACAAATATGAAATGTGTGGCTCCAGTTATAGACAGATATTTTTCAATAAATATACTGGAAAAAATTTTGGAGATTTGTGATGATTTGAAAAAATTTACAGATAAACCATATAGCCTAGAAATATTTTTTAAATTGAGAAAAAAGATGTATCATGAATGCATAGAGTATATATAGGTATTAGTCTATTTATGGGTTAATTAACTGTTTCTGTCATTGGTAAATCTTGCAGTCAACAATAGCTATTAGTAGTTAAGTTTTTGGAAAATTAAAAGTTAAATACAGGTTTTCAACTGTGAGGTATCAATCTCCCTAACCACTGTGTTGCTCAAGAGTCAGTTGTAGAATGGAATATTACTCAGCCTTTAAATAAAAAAAGAAATTCTGTCATTATGACAACATGGATGAATCTGGAGAATATAATGCTATCTGAAATATGCCAAACACAGAGACAAATACTGAATGATCTCACTTATACATGAACGCAAAAAAATTTTAAATTTATAAAAACAAAGAGTAGAATGATGGTTATCTGGGATCAGGATGTGGGGGGAAATGGGAAGATGTTGGTTAAAAGGTACAAATTTGCAGTTCTAAGATGAGTAAGTTCTGGAGACTTAACATACAGCATGATGACTATGGTCAACAATTATGTGTTGCATACTTAAAACTTACTAAGATAATAGAATTTAAGTATTCTTAACATACACACAAAAAGGTAACTGTGAGATAATAGCTAAGTTAATTAACTTGATTGTAGTAATCATTTGACAACTGAGAGGGTTTGGAGATTTGTCCCCTCCAAATTTCATGTTGAAATTTGATCCCCAGTGTTGGACATAGGACCTGGTGGGAGGTTTTTGGATCAATAGGAGGGCTCATTATGAATGTCTCGGTGCTACCCTCAAGATAATAAGGGAATTCTTGTCATATTAGTTACCATGAGAATCGATCGTTAAAAAGATCCTGGAACCTCCACTCCTTCTCTCCCTCTTTTCCTTCCCTTGCTTCCCTGTCATCATGTGATCTCTATACATCTGCTCCACTTCACCTTTCTCCATGAGTGGAAGCTGCCTGAAGCTCTCCCATGGCACCCAGATGCTAGTGCTATGCTTCTTGTACAGCCTGCAGAAACATGAGCTAAATAAACTTCTTTTCTTTATAAATTACTCAGTCTCAGGCATTCCTTTATAGCAAAGCAAAATGGACTAAGACATCAATTTATATGTGTATCAAAATATCAAACTGTATACCTTAAATATATACAATTTCTATTTGCCAATTATACCTCAATAAAGCTGGAACAAAATGAATTATAGTAAATGTAGAAAGTGAGAGTAAGCATTTAAAAGCTTTTACAGAAATTGGACATCACTGTATCTTTTAAGCATATTTTATAAAAACGTGAGTCCTCCATGAACTGGAAATTTAAAAAACAAAAACAAAAATTGGCCCTTCACCACAGATAATTTGAGAGTCCCTCTGAGATTATAACAAACCATTGTAAATTTGCTAAGCATCAGTATGTAAGTTTACTAAAAACAAGGGGTTTTGTATCAGACAGATCTGGATTCAGTTTTGGGTTAGCCATGTGCTGTCTGTGTGATCTAAGGATAATTGTTTAACTGTCTGAGACTCAGTTGACCTTGTAACTGAAGATGAAAATAGTACCTATTTTAAGGGTTCCTTTTGGGGAATAAAATGAGATAATGTTTATAAATAAATCAACATATTGCCTGGGATTATTTTTTAAAACCTTGTTTCTGCTAGAGAAAGATACAACATTTATGCAATTGCCCTTTGAACAATGCAAGGGTTAGAGGTGCTGACCTTCCTCCCTGCACAGTCGAAAATTTTCATACAACTTTTGAATCACCAAAAATTTAACTACGGATAGTCTACTGTTGACCAGAAGTCTTACTGATAATACAAACAGTTGGTTAATACATATTTTGTATGTTATGTATTATATACTACATTGTTACAATAAAACTAAGGTAGAGAAAAGAAAATTTGAAATACGTATTTGAATACTTAGTATGATATTAAGAAAATCATAAGGAAGAGAAAATATATTTCCTATTTATTAAGTGGAAACAGATCATCATGAAGGTCATTCTTATGGTCTCTACATTGAGTTGGTTAAGAGGAGGAAAAAGAGGGGTGGGCCTTGCTGTCTCAGGGATGGCAGTTCATCTGCAAGCTTTTCAAATTGTCACAAATCTCCAAAAATTTTCCAACATATTTATTTTTAAAAAACTGTGTATAAAATCTGTGCATAAGTGGATGTGCACAGTTCAAACCCATGTTGTTCAAGGGTCAACAGTACCTGAATTGCACCTATCACATACATAACAACCTTTGGAAAACAACAGACAAAGCAAACCTTGTATCTTTTCATAAGATTGATTATAATAATCAAACAATTTAGTTTTTATATGGACATCAGATCATCTATCAAGTGAATGTTATATCTTCCAGAATTATAGACATAATTAAATCATCCTAATAAAAACACTGTGCTATGGGTAAACTCACATTTGTAATCCAGGGTTATTTTGTATGTCATATTCTATTTTTTTCTCTTTTCTCTGTCACTAGAGGAAAAAAAAACACCCACACATATATGTTTATATATATATGTTTATATAGGTATATGTTTATATATATATACATGAATCTGTCATTTATTTTTCTTGCCATTCTTGGCTGAATCAATATCCTCTGTGCCAATTTTTAAAGCAACTATCTCAGGCTGCAATAGGTTATTTTCCATGTCCATTTTAAGTTTAGTATTTCTCACTAGACTCGTCTGCAAATGTGCTTTATAGTGCCATTATCCAGTTCCCTTAGTGAGATAGATGTTTTTCCTTGGGCAATTGAAGCAAGGTTACCCATTTGTATCATCTAAGAGTCAAACCCTGAATTCTATGTTTCCATGGAAAACTATGTCTCACGGAAAAATTTTGTGAATCCTCCTTAGAGCCGTTGTAACTAGTGGAAAATCTTAGCCTCCTGTGAGAATAACAATAATAATAAACATTTGTATTTTGCTTTAAATATTCAATATGATTTTACATATAGTATGTTGTTTCATTAACTCCTCACAAGCCAGTGAAATGCACAACCTTCCCAACTCACGAAAGAGCTATACAAGCTCAGAGACAACAGTAGTCTAGCTATTAGTGTCCAAATGTTAGATGTAAGCATCCCTGGACCAAAGAGTTGTCAAGGTAATAAGTGCTGGTTATTTCTTTTATAATAGATTGCTTTCTGCTAAAAGACATTATGTTCCTCCAGTCCACTAAGCCATATGTACCTGTCTCAATTCTAGATTATATTTGATTACCGGATTTTCTTTTAATAAAACATTTATAATCATTTCCTTTATTACATCGATGTGCTTGGTTCCAGGAAAAATAAAGATTCATTAAATTATCAAATGCCAGTAATCGTTTTGTTTAAGGCAGTAGTGTCATATAAATATCCAAAAGTATATCTTAAGTTATCAACGTGGCTGTTTTACTCAAAATAGGAAGATAAGCTGATGTAAGCACAAAGCAGAAATATGTTTCGCCTATGAAAGTTTTCTAGATAACAAAATTGAAATGAGAAAGAAATGGATAGGTGATTATTCATAGGAAGTTTGTCTAAAATTTAGCTATTTTGTTGTTTATCCAAAAGTTTAATTTGACATATTTTCCCCAAGGGAATAAAACGAGCAAGTGGCAAAGTCAGGCCTGAATCAAGTTTCCAGACTGCAGATGCAGATTTCTTCCTCCCTCTATGCCAGCGAGGCAGCTGTATCCATTACTCAATTTCCACATCTCGCCAGCACGTCACATGTATAATCCAGGGCTGTCTACCTAGGATCACCGGTGTGTTGAACTACAGAATCTGAAAAGCCTGAGATTGTGTTTGCTAGGGTTGGTATTTAAGCCTGTCTGAATATGCCACTTTCTAGCCAAACAAACCAAACCCAAAACGAGGGAAATCTGCCAAGACAAACTTTCAAACCCAAAGTTTAAAAACATTGGAATTACTGTCGTGTAGCACTCCAATGTAAATGTTGTCACATCGGGCCAGACTATCTGCTTAGAAGAGGCCAGAATTGTGGGAGGAGTAGATGGAAAATCGTTCGGTGTCATTGACTGGTCCTGTTGACAATAGCAGAGAGCACCATCTGCCTACTCCAATATTTCTTCTCCCCTTTCTCCTTTAACAAAGCCCTGAATTTTAGGCAGACACATTGTTCTTCATGCAACAGTCTCTATTTCCTAGTGGTCCTCTTCCACCTTAACTCCCACAGCTTTGATTCAAACCCCATCACTTCTGGACCAAGTTGATGCAACAAACTTCCAGCGTTTTTTCCTGCCTTCTGGCTTGCCTACATATGTATTGTTTTTCCCACTGCTGAAGGTAATCTTTAAGAAATTCAAAGCCAATCATGGTTTTTTTTTCCTCCGCTGAAAATTCTTTAATGAACTCTACAATTTAGACTAGGAAGGCTTAACTCCTTAGGTTGGCACACAAAATCCTCAAATATTTGAGCCCTGGCCATCTTTCCAACCCCATCCTTTTGCCACTGTCTTCCAGTATGTCCTATATTACAAAAATATTATATTTTTTTCAAATTTAATTTAATTTAATTTAAGTTCTGGGATGCATGTGCAGGACGTGCAGGTTTATTACACAGGGAAACATGTGCCATGGTGGTTTGCTGCACCTATCAACCCATCACTGAGGTATTAAGCCCTGTATGTATTAGCTATTTATCCTGATGCGCTCCCTTCCCCTGCCCCCAACAAGCCTCAGTGCGTGTTGTTCCCCTCCCTGTGTCCATGTATTCTCATTATATTTTATGAATCTTCCTGAACAGACCAAACCCTTGTACAATTGTTATTTCTTCATCTTTGTAAAAACACTTACTCATCCTTTATGAAACTCTGAAACCTCTCTTGACTCTACCCTTCTTTTCTGGGCAGAAGCCAATATTCTCTGCTATGTTCTCAAAGAGTATTATATACATTCTCATTTTATAGCTCTTATAACATTTTTATGGCTGATTATTTCCAAAAACTATTCTTCTTGGGGAGAGTGCTGTTTTTCTTGTTCATCTTTCTATACTCAGGGCTTCCTGGAGTATCTCAATCAAAGTAGGCAGTCAATATATGTTTGACCACTGCCTGGCAACATACAGTTGGTGATTTAGGTGAGCCATTGATCATTTTCACAATGCTGACATAATTTCTTTTTATCTTTCTTCTAGAGATCTCACATACCCCAGGAATAGGAGATTCCCTGAGGCATCAAAATACCAGCAAGGGCCTCCTCTAACTGCATGCAGCACGTTCAGATCCTTGACAAAAATCCTCACTTATAGCGTTAACCTGGAACTGAGTCATATGCTTTTCAGATTGAGACAGACTGGGAGAGAGACTCTGTGATCAATACTATTTAATTTCATTAGCTTGATACTCAGAAGCACTCTGTGAAGTAGATGATCTTATGATTCTAATTGTATAATTATTAAAGTATATTTATGTAGCCATGGTCATCATTAGCAAAGATCTACAGCATGCAGGTTCCAAAATTCTCTGCATGGGAACAACCCATGAACTGATGTAGTCATTCTATGTGAAAGGCAATTTTTAGTCTCTTCAGTGGGATTCTCACATATCTTTCCTAGAGAACCTTAAAAATCCTTGACCTACTTCACAGAACATCTGCTATTACTATAATAAACAGCAGACAACACAAGAGAGTGGATCCAGTAAAAAGTCACATCCTGGTATGACCAGGTTTTCCTAAACAGTGGTCATGATATACCAGGAACACTCAAAGCCATAATTAGAACATTCCAAAACTGGGATCATAGCCACATACTTGTTGCTTGCTTTTATTTTTTCTTCAGGATGTACTGAGATTCTGGAGAAAGAGAAGCTTGCCAATACTCATCCATGAATCCATCTTTTTACCCACTCAGATACTTAAGTGCCTCAAGTTCATTATTAAGGCTTAAGTGAAAAAAAAATCACAGAAAGTTTGAGAACATTCATTCTAATTACAGGTTAATACTCGGTACCAGTAGCCATATAAAGTGATATTGTCATTTGGAAGGTTGTGCTCCTAGTCAGTTTTCTTGCTCATTTTCTTGACCCTGTATCTAAAAGTGTATCATTGCATCTTTGTTCTATTGTAGTGAGACTTTAAAGTCTTCAACAATTCCCTTTATAAATAACAAATCACCCTTGAAGTCTTAATCTATTGTCTGTTAATAATACTTTAATTGGATGTCAGTTCATCAGATCATTTCCCAGAGTTGTCACCAGATCAAAGCAGAGAAAATGTCCCAGTAGGAGATGGTTTGGAGAGATCTAGGTAGGAACAAAGGTAACAGACCTGGGCATGATGTTATAGTGACTTCCACGGTACTTCTGCAATTGAAGGAATGATAACAAGATTTATTGAGTGCCTATTTCATTCCAGGTACTATATTAGGCAACTCATATATGTTACTCATTCAATAATATTCCAGTATTCTCAGAGGTTAGTGCATTATCCCAATTTTATAAGTGAACACATTGGAGCTGAAAAGGCTTAAATATCTTGCCCACAGTCATAGAGTTAGCATAAGCATTAGCATCAGAATTCAAATTGGATATATTTGAGCCTGAAATATGCTCTTTTGTTAAGCTTCATAAGGGATAATCAGGTGATCATTATCAATCATGACCATTGGTTTGTTTGAAGAGGTGTATCAGGTCCTTCCTATTTTATAAAGAGTAGGATGTTATATCCTTTTTTTTTTCTATGAAGGGATATCAAATATCTATGAAGGACCTACCATACTGTACATACGACCCATTTCTACTTGCTAGGATACAGTTGTGAACAAATTGAAAAGTTGTTGCTCTTATCAAGTTTCTACAATAGCGAGAGTGGAGGCAACTTTATTACCTGTGACTTCTGCTCTGTCTGCAAACATTTCCAATATTGACAAAAATATACTGTATCGTATACTCTCTAGTGTACATATTTGAAAAACTATATAAACCACAAATAGTAAGCAACTAAAATATAGTTGTGTTTCAAGTCTTTTCCCCCTTGTTTCCACATCCACGAAGAAGTTTTGTATTGGCCAAATGAACTAAAACTGTCAACTCAACTATTAATACCTACAGCACTTAGCATGAGCTGTCAATTTTCAAACATGTCAAATAATGCAATGCCCAACTACATACCTTGGCCTTCTACACACTGAAAAACTGTTTAATTATGTGCATTTGTAAATAGCTAAGTTACCAATGGACCTCTAAGGTCTTGTTGAAGTTACTGAATAAACATTTCATCTCATAGTTGCATATGAATGAATATATGTCTACCTCTGTGATGATGTTGATAATTTTATACATCAAAATATTATAGTTTCCAACTTAGATGTAATTGTTCCTGAGCAACAGAAGCTATAAAGATGAAAGTTCCATCTCTAATTTGTTTCCTAATTTTTAGTGTATTTAGGTTTTTTGAAAGCATATAATACATAAAATCCATGTTAAACTACTATACCATATGAATAAAAAATAAATGGGTTTAAGTTAACATTTTTACTTATCTGAATAACTCTCATATTTGTTTCACTAACACTTCACTGGAATAAAGGATTAGAACATAGCATAAGTTCTAGGAGTACTTATCTGAATAACTCTCATGTGTATTTCATTAACACTTTGCTGGAATAAAGGATTAGAACATAGTATGTTCTAGGAGACCAACATCCAATATCTTGTAAGTTTTTATTTTTAAAAACCAAGAGCATTTTCATGTTTTAATTTTATGTTTCTTTACTTTATATTGCAAATACTGTCTTGACTTGAAAAACATCATATACTCTCTCAGAGGTCACAGACTTTAACAATTGTTGTCAATAATGCGCTGAACATACATATTAATAAACAGGCATTACAGTGAATGCATGGAAAGTAAAAGACCACATCTGTTATCAAGTAAGCATTTTTCCCAAATCCACTTGTTAGGCTCAGCATTACGCTTCTATTAGCAAGCATCATCTTTGGCTTTTTTGAAGTCATATTCAGTTTATCACAGTTTTTCAGTTACAAGAAATCCGTGATTGTAATGTACAATTCTATGTAAATTCACAGATCTGCTGGGCACGGTGGCTTATGCCTGCAATCCTAGAACTTTGGTAGGCTGAGGCAAGTGGATCACTTGAGGTCAGGAGTTCGAGATCAGCCTGGCCAAAATGGTGAAACCCTGTCCCTGCTAAAAATATAAAAATTGGCCAGGTGTGATGGTGGGTGCTTGTAATCTCAGCTACTTGGGAGGCTGAGGCAGGAGAATCGCTTGAACCCGGTAGGCAGAAGTTGCAATGAGTCAAGATTGCACTACTGCACTCCAGTCTGGGAGACAGAGCGAGACTCTAATTCAGAAAAAAAACAAACTTGCAACCCCAGCATTTTTGGAGGCTGAAGCGGGCGGATCACCTGAGGACAGGAGTTTGAGACCAGCCTGACCAACATGGAGAAATCCCGTCTCTACTAAAAATACAAAATTAGCCAAGCACCGTGGCACATGCCTGTAATTCCAGCTACCACCGAGGCTGAGGCAGGAGAATCGCTTGAACCTGGGAAACAGAGGTTGCGGTGAGCCGAGATTGCAGCATTGCACTCCAGCCTCGGCAACAAGAGTGAAACTCCATCTCAAAACATAAATAAATAAATAAATAAATAAATAAATAAATAAATAAATAAATAAATAACAGACCTTGCATGAATGGGGAAAGGCCCCAAATCTGTCATTTTTACATGCATTAGTAAGAATTTTAAATGAGACTTAGGGTCTCACCTGAAGTAAAAGGAAAAAAGCATTGTCTTTAGCCAGAGAAGTACAAATATGAACACAACTGATAAAAATATAAAGACAAGAAACACTTTATAAATTGAAAATACAAGCAGAGTTGTTTGAAGTGGTAGGGACGGAGATTCATGGAGACTCTAAGGCTAAGGCATGCCATCGTAAAAAAAGATGTTTTAGAAAATATTTGTCTGACGGCCGGGCGCGGTGGCTCACGCTTGTAATGCCAGCACTTTGGGAGGCCGAGGCGGGCGGATCACGAGGTCAGGAGATCGAGACCACGGTGAAACCCCGTCTCTACTAAAAACACAAAAAATTAGCCAGGCGTGCTGGCGGGCGCCTGTAGTCCCAGCTACTCGGAGAGGCTGAGGCAGGAGAATGGCGTGAACCCGGGAGGCGGAGCTTGCAGTGAGCCGAGATCGCGCCACTGCACTCCAGCCTGGGTGACAGAGCGAGACTCCGTCTCAAAAAAAAAAAAAAAAAAAAAGAAAGAAAGACAATATTTGTCTGACTAATTAAGAAAGGTAAACTAGCAAAACAATTGGAGGAGAAAGGAATTAGGTAGTGTATTAAGTCGTTCTAACATTGCTATAAAGAAATACCTGAGGCCCGGCGCGGTGGCTCACGCGTGTAATCTCAGCACTTTAGGAGGCCAAGGCGGGCGGATCACGAGGTCAGGAGATCAAGACCATCCTGGCTGTAATGGTGGAATCCCATTTCTACTAAAAACACAAAAAATTAGCTGGGCATGGCGGCAGGTGCCTGTAGTCCCCGCTACTCGGAGAGGCTGAGGCAGGAGAATGGCGCGAACCCGGGAGGCGGAGCTTGCAGTGAGCCGAGATTGTGCCACTGAGCTCCAGCCTGAGCGACAGAGCGAGACTCCGTCTAAAAAAAAAGAAAAGAAAAAGAAAAAAAAAGAAATACCTGAGACTCGGTAATTATTGATAAAGAAAAGAGGTTTAATTGGCTCATGGCTCCGCAGGCTGTACAGGAACCATGGCAGCATCAGCCTCTAGGGAAGCCTCAGGAAACACAGTCATGGCGGAAGGCAAAGGGGAGTGAGGCACTTCATGTGGCTGGAGGAGGAAGGGCGGGGAGGTGCTACGCAGTTTTAAACAACGGGGCCTCATAAGAACTCACTATCTTTTGCATTTGTTTTTGTTATTTTTGTTTTTGTCTTTTTGAGACGTAGTCTCGCTGTGTCGCCCAGGCTGGAGTGCAGCGGCGCGATCTCGGCTCACTGCAAGCTCCGCCTCCCGGGTTCACGCCATTCTCCTGCCTCCGTCTCCCGAGTAGCTGGAACTACAGGCACCAGCCACCACGCCCAGCTAATTTTTTTTTTTTTGTATTTTTTGTATTTTTAGTAGAGACGGGGTTTCACCGTGTTAGCCAGGATAGTCTCCATCTCCCGACCTCACGACCCGCCCGCCTTGGCCTCCCAAAGTGCTAGAATTGCAGGTGTGAGCCACTGCACCAGAACTCACTATCACAATAACAGCACCAAGGTGATGGTGCTAAACCATTCACGACGGATCCACCCTCATGATGCAATCACCTCCCACCAGGATCCGTCTCCAACATCAGGGATTATGATTCAACATGAGATTTGAGTGGGGACAAACCATATCAGGTGGCAATTAATGTAATAAAAGAGGTGAGAAGAGCCCATATTAAGATGTTTAGTCCTCAAAGATGCATATCAATTCTTTACATGCACAATATTCTTAAACGATAACATTTGTACACTTGTGGATTTGGTAAAAATGCTAACCTGATAACAGGAGTGGTCTTCAGCTTTCTATGCATTCATGTAATGCTTCATTTCATTGAGATGTATGTAGACTGCCTTATTGGAAACACTTGTGAAAATATGTGACCTCCGAGAGGATGTATGATGTTTTTCAAGTTGTCAATACAGTATTTGCAATATAAATTAAAGAAATATAAAATTAAAACATGGAAATGTTCTTAGGTTTCTTTAAGAAAATTTATAAAAACTTAAAATTGACTTACTACTGCCTGCATTTTATTTAAGAAACTTAAAACAAACAGCTACCATTAAGATGTTCCACATGTGTTTTTCAAAAGCTCTTGTAGGTAAGCCAATAAACCAATTAGATCAGCCTAAACAAATTCTTAACTTTTTGAGTATTTCCTGTGTCTTGCGCATGTATAAACATTAATGGCATTATAAAAACCGTAGGAGTGGAGAAATGCAATTAGGCAGCTGTTTGTCAAATCAAGTTTTCCTAATTTTCCATTTCCACAAGTTTCGTGAAATTTTTCCTGGAGAAGTATCAGTCAATTAAAATAAAACAATGGTGTATCATCTACCATGTGAACTATAAATTGTTATAGACACTAAAATTCTATGTTTATTTATAGTAGAGTCAATTAATGTGTCATAACTCAATTTGAGAATGTACCATAAAGAAAAAAGAACTAATTTCTGGTAGAAAAAAGAATTTAGTTCACCAAAACTCATATACAAACACACATACTTGCCTATACACTTTCATAATTTTTGTAAAGATATACTTGATTAAAGAGTATTCTCTCTAATAGAGAAAAATTAACAAGTTCAGAATGAAAACAGATCTTCAAATTTAACATCATATAGCCTTTGTGTTCTGTGCTTTACATTTTACAAAATATAACAACATACATAATTTTTGGTCATAATGATGACAGCCAGCATGGATATTTCCATGTTATCAATGAGAATGACTCCAGTTCCTAATAGAATTTCAAAGGCAACTCTAGAAAACATGCACTATTTATTAATATAGGGCAATGGCCTCTAAGCATTTCTCTCACCTCTCCTCCATGCCCAAGCCCATAGCACCATCACCCAGAGTCAGGGCCTAATGCAGCACACCGAACACATAAATCTTTTTCAGCTTTGCTTTTACAACATTTATGTGAATTTCAAATTTTCTGCCATATCTGACCATATTTTTTAATATAAATTATTTTCTCCACCTCTGAATCTTCCAGGAAGATGCAGCGTGGAAGATGCACCTCTGAACCCTCCAGGAAGATGCACGTTGATCCCGTGCTTTTGAGGAGACCTAGAATGCTATGTCACATCTTGCCAGCCAAGCTGCAGAATCACTTCTATAATATCTAAAGACCAAACACCAAAAGCTAATATGAACTAGGTGCAAAAAGCGTAGCCAGTCTCAAACCCCTACTTCTCTGTCTATTGCATAGGCGTCCATGTATCCTTCTGATAGTGAATGGAAAAAATATTGGAAGCAACTATCAGTGGGGAGAGACCCTCACCCTGTCACCTTACCATACATAGGGACTTTCACGGGAGAAAAGGAAGGACCAAGAGGATAAGAAAAGACCCACCAAGGATACCAAAGAGTTGGCCTAGTATGCAAATACAGAATTTTGATTTCTCTCCATTCATAGTTTTCAATCCTCATTTCTTGACTTTAAAGACACTCGGGTTTTGAGTCTTGACTCATTAAAATATTTCTCGTGGAAGATTGGGTTGAGCCCTTGTTTTTTCTAGAGGTTGGATTATGATCACTGTCATTCCTTACATTTTGACTGTTTTTGTGTTAACACATGGAGCATCACAATTATGAAATATATTCTTTTCTGCTATGGGAAAATCAGCACAATTTGGAAGCAGTCCTGCCTGCAATTTTAGAAAATTGATTCTTCCTCCTTGCCACTTTTCCCATCAATCAACATGGGCTCAATGGAATACTCCACTCTACTATGTCTTCTGTCTCCTTTGTGGTACATCTGAAGTTGCTGAATTGTATCAGGTCATTGCTTTGACAATGTTTGTCACAAGGGCCTGTTGTAAACTCTCCCAAGAAATCTTCCTCTGTGTATTTGTCTTCTCAAGTCATTATGTTGTACCACCAAGTAAATTAGACATTAAGCAAAAGTACATCCATTTATGAAATATATAGCAGATATTCAAAGATATCATTTCCCAGTAAAACAGAATGTCACAGGATGTTTGCACACTAAGTAACTATGTTTACTGTCATTTAAAGATCAACAAATTCAAAAGTTCATTAAAATGCCCAGGGGCATCCAACTAGGAAATGGAAGAGCCAGGATCCAAGCCCAGGTCTAACTGAGGGAGAAAGGGATGTTTCCAATGCTGTTTACTGTCCTGTACCCTTCCATCCCCGTGCTGCCCATCTCAGAGAATTTCAATCTTGGAATTCCCTCTCCAATGTATCCAGCATTCTCTAATCACTCTTTCCCAGACAATATGTCTAACTAACAAACAAATGAACCAATAAAGAAAAAGAAATGGTCTGTTAAGTAAGAAGCAAATCAAAAAAACTAAACCTCCATACTATTTGAATATTTCGCATTTTAAATTTATTTTCTAGAAGCTCTTTGGTAAGAAATAAAAAGCACTAAAAATTTCGAGCTTTGGGCAATAATGTAAATCAATTTCTTTTCATGTTCACTGTAAAAAGATATTGCACTGATGCTTAAGTCTATTCCTGTCTTAGTATTACAGTATTAGTGTTTTCTGAAACATAAAGTTCAGAACTTCAAGATTATTTTTAATTTTACTTTTAAAGTTACAAAAATTTTAGAGACAGTTTGGGGGAAATCAGTGAGTATTTTTGGCAAAAGTAAAAGCAATAGTAAATACAAGGACCAGGATACAGGCAGGTGTATATGGTTAGAAAGAGTTTCACTGAGCCAAAAAGCTCTGGAAAGAAGTAAGGGCACCAACTTGCCTTTAAATAATGCTGATCCAAAATTTCTGCTCTAATTAGTCAGACTTGTGGATGAAAGGCTAATACTTTGAAAAACATAGAATTTCTGTCAGGCCAAAGTTGAGGCATGCTATATAGATTTAGAAAAAAATGCTGTTTTTATTTTTTTAAACTTTTTGGATAATAGCTTTCTTTAGGGTAACATAGCAATTTCTTTAAGCACCAAGTTGTTTTATGACAATATCTTGTTACTGATGATGTTGGTTTTATTAGTACCACTGCTGACATTGTTATCATTATCCTTGCCATCCTGTACTATTTATTTCAATTAGTCTTTTATTGAGTTCACATGGAACTTGTTCAGAGTAATGCATTATGGTTAAGTAGCTCTATATGTTACAATTTGGGTTGTTGCAATAGTAGTATTTATATTCTCAATGATTATCAGATTTATACAGTACAATACTAGAGAAAATAAGAAAAACAATAAAAGGCTATTGTTTTCTGAAAGAAAGTGATGAATGTAATACACAACTTTGAATATTAATTTATAAATATTTATGAACATGTTCTTGTGTCATTTCCTCAGTCTTTAAAATATTTTTTTCAAAAACTCTTTAAATGTGTGTAAGTAATTTTGAATTAAACTATTTGAGTTTTACATATTGAGTTTATATGTTCATTCACTTACAAGGAGAAAGCAAATGGCATGGTCTGTTTTTATTATAAAGAATTTCCTAAGCCTATTGGCTCTAAACAATTGTGAAACGAATCACTTACATAGTAGTACATATGAGATCCTTTGCATGAAGAAATAAAGATTTATATTGCTTCTTGTTAAAATTTCTTAAAACCATTCATATAAACAGACATGATCTACTACATATATGTAGTATCTTTGTTATATGTGTGCCTGTTTGAGACAGTTCATTCTCCATTATTGGCTTACTGCATTAATAGACTGAAGACTTATTCATAAGAAAATGCATTACGTATATCCTCCACACAGTGATGGCAACAGCAGGCAGTCTTTAGCTACGGCTTATGTTACAAAGAACCTTTGGTGTGTAAACAGAATATATCGTTCAACCAATTTTAGCGAAGTATATACGAAACAATATGTTTTTCATAAACTTTTTTTTGTAATATTGGAAATGGAGTTAACGTATTTACAACATGTCCCCATACCTTATTTTATTCGATTGCCAGAAGTTGAAATTGAACAAAATTAAAGAAAGAAGGCTGAATCACAAAGCAATGTGAGATGGGGGAAACTGAATGCAGGGTTATGTTCCAAAATTTGTATAGAAAGATTATATGACAAACAGAGTAATTCCAAGTTATGCTAACCTATACATTTTTAGCTTTCTCAATTCTAAGCAATAAAAAAGTAGTGAAATGTCTCCATTTTCCCCTACAATTTTACAATGAATGGTTCATGAACAGATCTTGCCGTTTACCCAAGAAGCTTGTTCATAAGTTGACAAATATGTCTAAATATAAAATTCCAAGGTGAGTTGGAGAAAATGCCATGCAAAACTCGGAAAAGCCCAGATGGTCCATCCACAGTTAATTAAGTAGCAGAGCCTAAAATAGATATGAAGCTGTGTGCCCAAAGGCTGCAGTCATTTCTAGCCTCCTATAAACAGGAAACCAAAATGGTCTGAAGCTGGTATTAAGGATCTGTGATGTCATAGGGAAAAAACAGATAGCAGTGCATGCACCTACACACATAGTACACACAGTCCTCAGTACAGGCTAAAAGAATGATGCCAACACTCAGAGACAAAATGAGTTGGGATACGGGTAATGCAATAGAAAGTCTTCAGCACAGACCTTTAGTCTTTGTCAGCATCTTTAATATTGTTAAATGCAACTGGGATTAAGTCATTAGCCTCTCCCATCTGTTCACATAATTATATAAAATAGAACTGAGTCTACGTCCCATGCCTGGATATTGCTGTCTGTAATCACTGCTGTGGCAGCCTCCAAAACCTTCATGTTAAACTGTATATATGTGGGACAATATTTAATAATTTTCAAGGCAATATTTCAGAATAACCAAGGCATACTCATTCTGCATGCAAATATGCAAGTTACATAAGCTCTCTGAGCCTGGAGTTCACTATCTGTAAAATGGTATCATTAGTACTATAAAATAGTAATGTTGTGAGGACAAAATGAAATAATTCATGTGAGAATAGTGGCACAGTGAAAAGAATATTATGACAAAAATATTAGCTGCTTAAATGATAATGATGATGATCATGGTGGTGGTGGTGATAATGATGTCATAGGCATGCAATGATTTCCGTTCTTGGCACATGACAGCCACTCCGTAAATATGTGTTGAAAGAATGAAAGAATATAACAGCATAACTATGTGGGATAGACACTGATGCCATCGTGTCACAAAGAATAAAGCTCATTTCCAAATGGGTTAAGTGAACAATCTCACCCGGCTAATAACAATGTGCTGAGCAAGCAGAGATCTTCTCATTGTGTCCTGTTATTCCATCACAATGGGCAATTTATTTTCATGGATCTGGTTTTCATTTGATCAACACAACCCCTCTATTAGTCAGAAATAACAGGTATTTAAATCTAAATGCAGACGAGTTAGCTAATGTCCAAAGAGGTTGAGCATTTTGCTTGAGATTATTATATATGTCTTAGGAAAAATGGTCTGTAAGCTGATTTTAGTGATGTGAGTGAGGAAGAACAGAAGAAATTGGTTCTGGCCCTATAACTTCTGCAACCTAGGTGATGAGTCTGACCCAGTGGACACCTCTGGGCAAACAGAGTTTAAAGAAGTGACACATTGTGTTCCGAGACCTCATTATAGCTGCCATTTGGCCATTTAGCTTGTCATATAATGATTCATATTATAAAGAGGTCTTTATTCCTTATTACTGCCCACCACCATGAATATTCTATTTTTGCACATAAAAGTACACTATTGTGTACTTGAATGCAGCTTCTTTCTCTTTATATGTTACATTCCAATGGAAAAGTACCATAGATGTGACAAGCAGAGTGTCTCATTTGGAATGTGGCTTTCCTCATGAAACCCTTTTGCACAATGCTTTTGAAGCAATGGAATGTAATTCTTCAACACATCTCATGATTGCCAAATGTGGACAGGAAACAAGAGAAATGGCTGTTTAACTGGTCACAAATTCATCTTTATTACAATATATTTGAACAAGTAGAATGTTTCTGGTTTTCAAAGTACATATTGATAACAATACTAATAAAAATAATAATGGCTAACTTATCTTGAGTAATTAACATAAATCAGACATTTTCTAAGTAATGTATTCCTACACAAAAATGTTAGTACCTTGCCCCAGGTCGCACAGCTACCTAAGAGTAGAGCTGTAGTTTAAATGCAGGTGGTCTGGCCTCAGCACTTGTGTCCTTTCTCACCACAGCATACTGTATCTGCTCATCACAGGTACTTAGGGATGCTAATCGCTTCTGTAGGTGCCCACAGTTTGGCAAGATAAAGCACCTTCAGGCCTTCATGAAGACAAATAATGTCTGCTAACAGATTTTATGGAAGATGGCTGTATCACGTAGCCATAGATGAAACACCAATGCATTTTCTGCGGTAAAACTCCTTCTGAAGACGGTCTTTAGCATGGTATTGAATATTCCTCATAAAAGACGTGTAAAAAATTCTATCAGATTAGGCAAAAATGGTCTCCTCTGATTAATTTGCTTCCTTTTAAGGAGAGCCATAAAACTTCTGATTTTCTATATTTACTTTGGCTACTAGAAAGCTCAGAAAGAAGCTCAGAGTGAATTGTAGGTTTACAGTGTTAGAGTTTTGTTGTGATTATTTCCCTCTCCTATTCTTCATTACTGAACTCTGTTATTTTCTTTTTAATATAATACAAGCTAAACAAATGCAATTGCTTTAATGTAAACATTTAATCTTATTACTTATATATTTTAATTTGAACATATTTGAAAAAAATCTGGTCTTTTAGACAAGCAACCAAACTGGACTTTAATGGATAATTTTATCCACTCCTCTGGTTGAAGGAATGCTGTCATTTATGGTCTGCATTATTCACTGTACAAGACAGACGTACTGTTTTCTAGAATTCTAGTGGGTACAGATTTGGTTGAGAAACCAATATAATTTGCTCTATTATTTTTCACAAACTTACATTTCAAATTTATACTGAATATATTACATACAATCCAAGGATATAAAGTCTACTATGCATTAATAAAAATATTTTTAAAGCCCACATATAAATCAATCACATTGAACTATAATTATAATCCTTATTCACATCAGACTAATAAAATAGTTGATCTTTGACATGTAGCTCTGGGTAAAATTGACCCGAAGTCCTTACTACCCTATAAAGGCTTTTTGAATAAAAAGTTGTTTTTTAAAAAAGTATGGAGAATCATTTGACAGACTACATCAAGATAAAAAGATGCTCTATTAATTTGCAAAAGCCAGAACCCCTTGACTCATTTAGCTAATAATATAACAAACAGAGCATTTAGCATACCCGTCTAAATACTCATATAAAGAGCTCCACACAAATGACTAGCAAGTGTTTTAGGTTCTCAAAGATTCTACAGATATTTCTCCCAGTTTTGTTGGGCCTTTAATTTTTAAAAATATGAGAAAGAAAAGTTACTTGTAAAATAATTAATCCTGTTATGTAATCTGAGAGCAGTTTAAAAAAAAAAGAAAAGAAAGACATCTCACTAAGCATCTATTATTTTTGTTTACTTATTTATGTCATTGATAAAAATAAGGTATGTAATCCATTTAATAAAATAATACAGCTTTATTTTTTCTTCATAACTACTAATAATTCAGTTGGAAATATAGAAATTTAAAAATCCTAATATATAAGCCTTTTTATTATGATGAAAGAGAAAGATGTGGAGTCCCCAGATGGGAAAACATATCATATGAGTTGGAAGATATCTCTTAAAGCATTCTATTGCTGCTACTCTCAACATATTTTAACACTTAATATGAGCAATGACAATTGTAGGACATGAACTATTTTCCCATTTCTCTGTAATTTAATTTTAAAAAATTAAAATAACTAGAAAACACAGGGAGAAGATATTTTCCCATAGAATAAGATTCTATTACAAGTGTAATGTATCTGGAGGACAAGTGGAATGGTTGTAACATGAGTGGGAGGAGAGTAAGGAAGCAGAAGAGAGAGCTGCATTAAATATTGTCATAGCAAATCATCCTCAATTTAAGAATGGTGATTTTAAAAAGAAGCTGAATACAGATGCTATTTTCTTTCAGAGGAAGATCTTTGTGCTCTAAGAAAATTATGCATGAATCCTACTAATGAATGAGCAAGAGGCCCTTTTTTCATAACACTGTTGTAGAACACTGTTTATGTCAATTGTATGAAAAACCAGTCCAATAATGGTTTCGTGATCTCAATCCTTAAAATTCAGCCAATGAAGCCCTTAGAAGTCAAAATAAAAGTTAGTATTATTATGGAAGGTTACACTTTCATCAGTAGTATTGGGGCAATCCGCAGTATTGGTGCAACCCTTCTGAAGTCACAGGAATAAGTAAGTAAATAAATAAATAAATAAATAAATAAATAAATAAAGTAGCATATATATGTACATTGTATATATATGTATGTATATGTATAATGTATATATGTACTATATATGTATATATGTATAATCAGTAGTATTGGTGCAACCCTTCTGAAGTCACAGGAAACTATATATATATATATATATATATATATAGCAGCATATATATATATATTTTGTAGCATATATATATATGCTACAAAAACGGGTCAACCCTTTGGTGCCATAATTATAATTGTAAGCATGTTTCCTACAGAAATAGAGATATGTAAAAATATGTTGCAACAAACAGATACAATAGTAAAAAGTTGAAACAATGTGAATGTGCAATAGCGGGAGTTTACTTTAATGTTCTGCATACATATAGTGGAATATCACGCAAACATTAAATACTTTTAACAAAGAAGAAAAAAGTGGTGACATGGAAAAATACTCACATTTTTGTGGAAAAGAAATCTGGAAAAAAATTATTAAGTATGGCCTGTATTAGTTAAAGTTGCATTTGCTGCTATAATAAAAAAATATTCTAGAAGGCTTCCCCAAATAAAAATTTATTTCTTAACACATAAAATCTCATTGTTAGGAGGCTGTCATTCAGGGACTCATTCTGATAGAAATGCTGCCATTTTCAACAGGGAGCTTTTTCAAGTTAATCTGGGCGACAATCCTCAGCCAGCAATAGGTGAGGGAAAGAGAGTAGAGAACAGATAATCATGCAGCATTGATTTTCCATGTATGTTCATGTATGTGCACACACATATACAAATGTATTTGTTTTCTTATTTATACCTTTCTGTATTTTAAAACATGTCCATAATGTTGACATTGCTTTTATAATCAGAAAATCTTAAAATATAAGAAACTAATCCTGAGATTGCATTGTGTACTTGGTCTACATCTTTCTCTTTTCCACTCCAAATTTACTTAACTTGAAAGTAAAATTTTAAAGTTAGAATTACCTAACTATGGACAAATTATATTTTCTATGATTAACTTCTATCTGAATTGAGGCCCACTTTTAAAAACAAGAGTCAGACAGTTCATGATATAGAAAAGTCTGGTAATACGTATGAATTATCTCTAAATTATATACATATACATATACATATATGATATATATGATTATACATATATAAAATGTATATGTATATACATATATGTCATATATATCATATATACACATGTTTGTATATATCATATATACATATATGTGTATACGATATATACACATATATGTATATATATTTCAGGCACAGCTCTTTGAACCACCAATGGAACATTCCATGAGAGATGTTTACCAACAAGGCACAACTGTATGTCTCTACATCTCTATTAATGTTTTCTTCACGATATAGTGGTTAAAAATGCATGAAGGAGCAGAAATAAAGGATTATAAATGCGAGAAAAGGTACATTTTAAGGGATCAATAGGCTTCCTTTCTTTTCCCTGATGAAAAGTGCTGAGGCTCCATGCATGAGTTCCATAAATAGGCAAGAGAGAGCATAGCTTGGAAATGTACCAGACATTCAGCAGAATGAGCCACACGCTAGTGGTCCTCTCAAAGCCTAGAAGGATACATCCAAGCTCCATAGTCAAGAAAAATGAAGCAAAAGTCTCCAACATCTTTGTCCACCTGACCTTTAAGATCAAAGTACACCCAAGTCTTTTATCTCCCTTGCTTTCCTCTGCAGTTCTGAAGAACAGCAATACAATTTATTAATAGACATGACAAGTTTCATGAGGAAGACTCAGATGGCTTGTGCTTATATCACTTCCCAGCACAACTGGTTTCTCTGTGAATGCAGGGCACAAACTGGACAAGGGAAGAGTTTCCCTTGCTAAGGCTCCTTTCTCTTGCCCTTACCATGAGCAGATGCTACGGCAGCAGCATCTCCTGGCTGCTCCCAGACATAGTAGACTTTAGGTTGGCTGATGACTTTGGCTTTCCAGCTGTCCCTCTAGATGGGGGAAGGATGACAGCACTGGGCTAGAATCTCAACCTAACAGGCTCCATTAAGGGAAGAAGAATGAAGGGAACCTGTCCTGCATGGATAACTGAGGTCATGTCTGTGGCAAGGGTCTCTATCACCTGCTGTCACTGAGGATCTTAGAGCCATATTTTCCTTGTCAGGCTTGTCGCTGCCACTTTCTGCTCTATCCAGATTCCCTCTGCATCTCAATGTATCTCCCAAACATTCCTTCATATTTTGGAAAGAACCATTCGACATTTTTTTCTCTCTTGATATTAAACATTTTATACATTTATCACCAAGTGTTAGAAAAGCCAATAAATGCAGAGAAAAATTCCTGCAACATTTGGGAAAGGAGTTTATTGCACTGATTTATTTTTCTTTTTTTAATCAACGCTCACACATAATGCTCCTTTGAAGGGCTAGGCTACTGAACAGTCAGTGGCCTAATGTGATTGAGAGTGGCCTTAGGAGGCAAAGCCAGAGGACAGCCTGTGAAATAATCTATTTCTCCAATATGAGGGATGCTACTGAGAGTTGCGTAAACAGACAGGGTTAAAAACAGTTGAAAAACAGATAGGGTGATCTATCTCCATTGCCTGAGCCAAATTATTTATAGAAACATGAAGAAAAGACTAGCAAATTAAGCAAACTGTATATTTGCATAGAATAAAACGCCAGAAACTGTTCTTTTAAAATTATTGAAAAATAATTATTGGTGGTATTGTACAATTTACTTCCTGGAGAAGAAAATGAGGGTATATGCATTTTTTAAAAGAAAAGAATCTATGCTCACTTATTACTGTCCCATATATTTTCCCCACAAGCTCTGCAGTGAGGGAGACTAAGTGACTTGGCAAAAGAAACATACAACTAGGAAAACTGAAAACTACATACAAATATGTGTTTACTTTTTAAAGTCCATTCACATTAGCTCATCCAACTTGGAGTTTCTCTTTAGAGTTCATAAGCAAATAGATATTAAAAAGGTCCATTTTCCGAGTAAACATTTATTTTTCAGTGGAATTACAGAAATGTCAGCTCCTTTTTCTTTGAGTTTTTGGCTATAGGTATTGGTGTGTTATTTTATGGAGAAATTAATCTGTATCTTTCTACAACTAAGTTTCAAAGGAGGCTCCCAGCGTATATTTTTGGCAGAGAATACTGTTTAAATCCTGGCTGATTCACATATAGCATTCAAGGCCCAATTTTCTTGCGTCTGTTCAATCATTGATGATGTTAATGTCTGAAGTTACCAGGGACATGCATTTTAAAGTAGGGACAAGCCGGGAGCAGCCGCATGGCTGAGGCAGAGGACTGAAAACTCAAAGCTGAGAACTCTGCTCCCTGTTCAGCCGGTGACCCAGGGTGTAGTCTCAGGCACGTCACTTAACCATTATTAATTACTTAATTATTATATTTGTAATAGAAGGCTTAGGGAAACATGAGGTAATATCCAACTTCAGGAAGAAAATTATGAACCCAGCTCTATTCTAAGAGGCATTTGGGCAATATTTTTAAGGTGAGTAAGGAATTGTACCTCCTGCTGCTTTTTAGTTTCTGAGTCAATCTCTGGGTTGGGCAAGGACTTGGAATGTGCTCAGTTGTAACTCCCCCACTCGTGCTTCATTTAAGTGATGATATATCAAAATATCTTGGTAAATCAGACCTACTTTGGGCTGAGAAAAAGTTTTAGTATTTAGAAAAATATCTTAAGTAAGCCTTCCCTCTCAATTGAGAATATAGTTTACACAGCCCTCCATAGTACTACAAACTTATATTAGACAATTTCTGTAAGAGTACAAGTAGTAATTTTTTTAAAGATTATTAAAGGTGAGGACCTGAGAGCTTGAATTAGATATGAAAATCTCTATGTATCCTATTTGTCAACTTATCGGGGCTCTAGATTACCAATAGACAAGGTTGCCAGATAAAATATAGGCTTCCCAGTTACATTTAAGTTTCAGATAAACAGGAGATCAACTGGGTGCAGTGGCTCACCCCTATAATCCCAGCACCTTGGGAGGCTGGTGGGAGGATCACTTGAAGCCAGCAGTTCGAGATTATCCTGGGAAACATGGTGAGACCCAGTCTACATGGGTCACAAAAAATACAAAATATACAAAAATTACAAAAAATACAAAAATTAAGCTGGCATGATGGCATGCCTGTGGTCTCAGCTACTCAGGAGGCGGAGGCAGGAGGATTGCTTGAGCCCAGGAGTTAGAGGCTGCAGTACGCTATGCTTGTGCCACTGTACTCCAACCTGGGTGAAAGAGCAAGACACCATCTTTTAAAAAACAAAGAACATGGAATTGTTTTATTTAGTTAAGTGTATCTTATGCAATGTTTGGGACATATTTATACCAGAAAAAATGAATATTTATGTGACATTCCAATTTAATTGGGATGCTTTTATTTTTTTTTATTTGATAAACCTGTCCATCCTCTCCATAAACCAAGCTATCAACTTGATTCCTGTTGAGTACCTAAATTTCGTCACTGCCTCTCTTCTCTTGAGGTGGCACTAGATCCTTCTCCGATGCCATGGTACTCAGCAGTTGCTTCTGAGGTTGAGAATGATTTACATTTTTTAAAATTATTTCTTATTCACGTATATGGCATATCTCGTAAGTATATATGAAAAGCTTTGGCACCACTGTCACTCTGCATTTCTGAGGAGCAATCCTCAGCAGTTGTGAAGAGCAGGATTTTGAAATTAGAAATGTAGATTTAAAGAAATTAGGCTCTTCCTAATTTCTAAGGCTAGTGTTACTACCTCATTGGTCTGGTGGAGAGACTGAAAGAGGTAACACTTGTGAGACACTTAGTACATTGCCTGGCCCAAAGTAAGTAACTCAACAAATAGTACCTGCTGGTTTTATTAGGACAGATTGAGGATTACCTTTTTGAAAAAGTGTTATTCACCCGTGTTCAAAAATGCTTCCTGGAGGAGACAAGAAAGAGGTGGAGTTAAAGGGAGAAACTTACCCAAGTTCCAGGTTCTCCTATGAGAAGGAGTCATACACAGACACACAAAGGGTTATCTACTGTATTAGCCCATTTTTACACTTCACACTGCTATAAATAACCACCTGAGATTGTCGGTAATTTTTAAAGAAAAGATGTTTAATTGACATGCAGTTCTGCAGGCTGTACAGACAGCGTGGTTGGGGAGGCCTCAGGAAACGTACAATCATGGCGGAAGGGCGAAGGGGAAGCAAGTGCCTTCTTCACATGGCAGAGCGGGCAGAAGGGCGTGGAGGAGGAAGTACTGCACACTTTTTAACAACCAGATCTTGTGAGAAGTCATTCTCTGTCATGAGAACAGCAAGGGAGACATCCACCCCATGATCCAATCGCCTCCCACCAGGACCCTCCCCCAACACTGGCGATTAAAATTCAACATGAGATTTGGGTGGGGACACAAATCCAAACCGTATCATCTGCCATGTATCATGTGAGAGGAAATGAAAAGAAAAACAAAGAGAGACAGAATGGTCCAGGAGAAAGAACGGCTCGGGAGTCTTATTGATCCAGGTGCTGATTGTCTTACAGTGTTGAAAAGGTGACTTAACCTTTGCGAGGCGCAATGACTTCACTGCAGAGAAAATAGTATCAAACTTGTTTTAGAAAGTGAATAAGTTATGTATCTATGGTGTCTAACCTAGTGTCTGCCACACACACAAGTCATTTTGTAAAGGTGATTTTTTTCTCATTTCCGGTCTTCTTAAAATATGACTCCTATGTTCTCATCCGGGCTTCAAGTTTACCTAAACTAATATTGCAGTTCCCTAAACTCATGTTGGATTCCTTTGAACAGGATGTCCCCAGACTTAGTCACTCAAGCTGAGTTGAAACTCCTTGCACTTTTTGCTTTCATATACCTCAGCATATTCTGAGCCACTTTTTATCAATTTTTACACTAATATGGGGCTATAAAAGTACAAGAATCCTATCAAAACTCTTGCACATGCACATCCATGGCAGACCTCACAGATCCATCGGTGACCTCACAGAGCCCATACAGTGCAATTCCACCTGTCTCCTGATGAGTAGGCATCACTGACCTTCCAACATGGAAAGCTTCTTTTCAGCTCCATCCTGACATCCCCTTGACTTATTGATTGGCTGGTTTTCCAAATTGCTTCTATGCCATCATCCAAGTCTTTCTTGCTGGCTTTTTTCTCAAACTTGCCCCAACTATCTGTCTATTATATACAATAGACAATTATAAAAATAGATGATTATTTTTAATTCCTCTGATCTCTCAATTATAGAATATTATAGATTTTCAGAGGACTAAAAACCAATCATGCCCAGAAAGAGTCACAGAATGAAAACCAAAAATCAGAAAGAGAAACAGAGATCACTACACAAAATGCTTATCCTTTAAAAAGAGACTCATTTAAAAGAAAAGCAGAAAAATAATTTTCTTCCACCCCCATTTTTAGTCTTTTCCATGGAGTAATTTTTGTTCTTCAATGAATATCTTCCTCTTGTCACATTTTAGAATCTTGGTTTTGTTCTCTTATTTACAAAGATGTGTTGTTTTGTTCTTGTTACGAGAGCTTCTTAAGGTAATCTCCTTACACTTGCTATAGCAAAACTAAGAAATTAATGTCTTTTGAAAAACTAGAAATAGTTCTAATTACCTCTTCATCTGAAAAGAATGACCAATTTGAGCCTACAATTTTGGCAAAGAATGTTTTCTTACTTGAGTTTTTTTTTATAATATACCATTTCACATAGGAGAAGAATAAACAAACTCCAACAAAATGAGTTAACAGTTAAATCAGTAATTTTGTATAGAAAAAAAGATAAAGTCTCATTATTGAGTGCTTTGTATTACCCAGCATCTTCTTGATTTCTTTTAGACAATAGACACCTACGCATTCACTTTGCTATAATCTGTGCAAATGATGAAGAATGCTTGCAAGTCCATCCAAACTTGCTGTCACAAGCCTCTGCTACTTTTTAATACAACAATCATGATCATTTTTTTCTGTACATAATTGAGGTAATACCTTTAATCAAGTTGTTTGTTTTCTCTTGTGTGTAATATTAATATTTAATATTAATATTGGTTTTGGTTTAATATTAATAAAACAAAATTTAGTCAATAATGGTAACTGTCAGAGTTTAGCAAATATTGTAGCAACTGTGATCGAAAAGAAAGTACAGAATTACTGGGAAGCAAGGAATTACTGGGAATTACTGGGAAGAATTACTGGGAATCAAGGAAGAGAAGAATTACTGGGAAGAATTACTGGGAAGCAAGGAAGAGAAGCAGAAGGAAAAGAAGGGGAGAAAAGGAAGAAGCAGAAGGAAAGGAAGGGAAGGAAAGGAAAGGAAGAAAATGAAAAAGGAAAGGAAAGGAAAGGAAGAAAATGTAACCTTGTAAAAAATCTCCCAGCTTCCCTTCCTGTAACTGTAGCCATTAGAATGGATATTTTCCTTTCATCTAACTTTGATCTCACTATGAACCATGTGCCCAGCACTGTCCTTAGTGCTGGAGATAAAAAGAAATGCTCCATTCATTGTCCTTAATGAACTCACAACCTAAAAGGAGCAACAGGTACAGTCAACAAATGCTTTACTGGGTGAGAAAATTCTAAACTCGGAAAAAAAATCTAAATTTGAAATCCTTT
Source organism: Hylobates moloch (assembly GCF_009828535.3). NCBI lineage: Eukaryota > Metazoa > Chordata > Mammalia > Primates > Hylobatidae > Hylobates > Hylobates moloch. The sequence goes on from NW_026652279.1 coordinate 166,684,312, forward strand.
GGAGGTATTTAGATGGACTACTCAAATCACAAGTCATCACATGTCTTAAACCAAGATGGCAAACTCCAGAGGGTAGGTAAGCCTGTCAAGGAGATGCTGGCTACATGCCACAGGACAGATCTTTCTAGGAGGAAGAGTTAATGCTGTTGGTAAGATACAGGCTTTAGGAAATAGTTCAGCAATATGGAAACACCATCACTAACACAAGACATTTCAATGTAATGTTTTTCTTTAACAATAATGTTGTTTTGAGAAAAAATAATTTTGCTTTCCATGTTCATAACTGTTCAAAGTGTCTTATTGAGACAATGAGCATAAAACTAGTGAATATTTTGGTTACTTTTTTGTATGCACATACAAGAGCAAGCACTCAGATAACCTTGTTTCTCATCTCTGACCCATAAAATGCTAAAACCTTACACTCTTCACAGTTTGACTGCACAGATAAGTCAGTGATTATTGTTCAACCTTCTATGAACCAACCAGTTGAAAATGAGATTTTCTGTACCTTTTAGAAAATTAGTATTTAGGATTATGCTTTTGGAAAGAGAAAGGTCAAAGACTTTCATAATTTACTTCTCATTTTTTAAAAATAAGGCACTTACACTCAAAGACTACTCATACTTCACATATGTATTTATTTACTAAGGCTGGCATACAATGTGCCATAAACTTGATGGCTTAAGATGGCAAAAATATGTTTATTTTCCAACAGTTCTGCAGGCAAGAAGTCTGAAACCAAGGTGTTGGCATGGTTGGGTTTTCTGGAAGGCTCTAAGACAAAATCTGTTCCATGTATTTCTTTTAGCTTCTGATAGTCACATGCTGAGATACTAGAAATTACTACTTCAACATACTTCTTTGGAAGACTCAATTCAACCCATAACAACATGCGATGATTATGTCACAGTATTCTTCAAATTGGTAGAGTAATAAAATAGAATATCCAAAGTCGGAAATAGCTACAGAAGAAACAGTTGTCCTGTAAATCAGGCAATATTGGGTATTTAATGCATTAAAAAAATGAATAGAGACAGATGACCCAATTTAGGAGTGTTCTGGTGAATGGCAGATATTTATTTCAAATCTAAGAACTTGAAGCTTTAAAATTTAATATTAATCTAAAGCTTACAGAAGTAAAAATAAGCTAATAATTTCAAAATGAAATATTTAATATATTGAATATACTATTCAGAATTCTACTGAAACAGAAGGGTTTTAAGTAAACTGTCAATTACTTTGCGATTGTTAAAAGTATACATACTTATTCCTCTGTGCATTCTGAGGTGGCTACTGTATGTGATATATTTAAAAATCATCAAAATCTGTACTAGTTGTACTAGTTGCCTAGGGTGGCTATAATAATCTATCACAATTTGAGTTCTTTAGTGTAACATAAATGAGTTCTCTCACAACTTTGAAGTCTAGAAGTTTAATATCAGGATGTCAGCTGGGCCAGCCTTCTTCTGAGCCTCTTAGCAGATTCTTTGACTCGTCCTAGCTTCTGGTTGTGGTCTTCAGTCTTCAGTGTTCCTTGGCTTGCAACGGCATTACTCTAATCTCTGCTTCCGTCACTGCATGGCCTTCTCCCTGGGTGTCTATGGTTCTTCTCTTCCTGTAAAGACATCAATCATATTGAATTAGGGCCCACTTTAATCTTAACTTGATTACATCTGCAAAGATGCTATTGCCAAATAAAGTCACATTCCCAGGTACTGGGGATAAGGACTTCAATATATCTTTTTGAGTGACACAATTCAACTCCTAGCAGTCTGTCCTCTGAATGGCAGCTTCTGTAGGTAATCTCCTTTATAAACATAATATAAAAATAATGTGGTTTAAAACCTAGAAGACGGGTTGATAGGTGCAGCAAACCACCATGGCACATGTATACCTATGTAACCAACCTGCACGTTCTGGACGTGTATCCTGGAACTTAAAATAAAAAATAAAAATAAATTAAAAATTGTAAAGAAATTGAAAAAAAATAATATGGAGTGCCTCAGAGTTGATCCCTCGATGCTTTGAGTTATGCCTTGGAGTCAATCAGGAATTTCAAAATGCATTTAAGGACATTTTTCCTTTTGGTTAAAAAAAAAAGGCCTCTAACCTATTTGGAACAGAGACTCTCTCTGGGATCTGCTGGATTGGGAGAAATGTCAATCCTACTCATTCTCTCACATCAGCTTAGAAGGTCCTATGTATTCATTTTTTAAGTAAAATAGAAAAAAAGCTGAATTGCATTTAATAAATTATATCAATAATGCCTTTTCTTTGAAATAATGAGAGGCACCATGAAGGACCCACACTGCAGCTGAGAATCACTAGTACCAAAATATTTTTCTGTAGGAATAAATATTTGAATATATATTAGAAATTAAGTGATCCAAGTCTTAGATATTTTTCTTCTGATAAACTCTATTATCTATTCTTCCTTTTGCTTCAGTTGTCTATCTTAAAAAATGCTTTTAATAATGTCTGTGAGGCAGAAAAATTACCCACTCTGAAAATGGCATTATGATAAATTATTTTATTTTTCAAAGCAGCATCAAGATAAATTTGAGTAATTTTAACATACCAAAAATTATTTTTAAAGATAAATAGAAGGGTATCTTTGAATGAATGCTAAAATTTTGAAATAACTCTCTTAATCATTTTGGACATGAACTTGAATATTGTTTTGTAAAATTCTCATTTACACACCTATTAATTATTCAACAAATATCACAAAAACTGTTTTTCTCAAGAGTTGAAACTTTTCTTCTCATAAATGTAGGTTTATCTTATGTAGATAAGGGACAAAAATCTGTCATTTTCTTTTGGCCCAAAATGCCCCAAGCTTCCCATTAAGGGGCTGATCTCATTAGATATCACAGGCTCTGTCATTAATTGTGTGACCTGGGGCAACTTCCTTAGTCACTTTGTCTCTCCTTCCATGTATTCTGAAATAAAGGGAATTGGATTAGATTCTTTTCAAGCCATGAAACGCCAGTTTTGAAATACTTGTGGATAGTCTTGATTTACAATAACACACTTGGGCAGCTCAGTATTTAGACAGAGCTCAATGAAAGGGGTGCAGAGAATGGCAGAAGCACACAAGGATGATTCAGGCATAAAAAATTATACAGTGAGCCAGAGAGGCACACCTGCCTTCTTTCTGGGAACAAAACACGTGTGTGACTAACCAATAATCCACCCCAACATTTACAAGGGCGATTAATTAGCCGGGAATGCATGATTCTTGAATGCAAACTTGTTTTTATGCAATGTGAGTCATGCAATACAAATTAATGCTGTCTTATAGACGTGCAATTCTTGTGAGTCGATGCCAAACAGCCAGCAGTCTCCCATTGCCCCATCTTTTCTTAAAGGAGAAAAAGGAGTAGATTAGACTGCAACAAATCTCATCATTTCATGTCAAACCTGCCTCATGCTACAGCTCATCCAGCCTGTGCCACATGTTATCACTGTCACACACCCTGGCTCAGTCATTACGCCTTTAGGTGTCCAAAGGTATTTAGAAAACAGCAAGACAACTTCATTAAGATTGGCATGGCACCAAAAATCCAGATGCTGAATGCAGTGTGTACAAGAGGGTTGGCACAGACAAGTATCTGGCTCATTAGATGTCTAGGGTGATCAGAGCCATCAGCAGGTGTGTCCAGCACCCATCAGGGATGTGTCACCCAGTGGGCTGTGATTTAGGAGGGGGACAGTAAAATAGTACATCAGAGATGACTGTTGTTGAGGCCAGTAATGGGGACTGATTCTCGATGGTGCTTGGCAGTACCCCAATCCCTTTCTTATACATTATCTTACCTGCCCTATCACGCCCTTCAGCGTGTCTCAGATGTACTACATCGAGATTAGCAAAGTGTTCATAGTGACCTCAGCTAGTCAGGGTCGGAGCTCAGACTAATACTAGATCCCATGATTCAGATACCTTAACTTTTCTAAACTTGTTTAGATAACACGTACTTCACCTGTAAGGTAATATACAGATACTTTAGTTCCATATGGAAATACATTGCCTTGATTACCTAGATATTTTAATAAAACATGTTATCTAGATATTTTAGTAACATTTAAATTATCCAGAGGTTTGAACAAAAGTTAAATTATATAAATATTTAATAACATTTCTTTGATTTGTATTGTTATTGAAAAATTGCTTCAGTTCTCAAAATTCTGTATTAAACAAAATGAAAAAAATGAGCAAAGAAAAATAGATAAATAAATTTTAGTATTGCACTCTAGATAACTTACACTGAGCCAGATAAATGGGGTGGAATTGAGATAGCAAATTATCAAGACTGGATATACCTTGGGGTAAGTTATTTGAAGTAATTAAGTGATCTTCAAGAAATAGCATCAACTTAAAGATATAATTCACACCAGGAGATAAATACGTAACTTCTCCAATACTTACTTTCCCAGTCACCTTGACAAAAGCCACTTTTACGGTATAGTCAGAGGAGTGGAGATGGCCCGAGCTGGGTGTAGGCCTACGGGGAGACATGGACTGGAGAGTTTTTAGACTTGCATAGACTGGTTTCAGATGTAGAAGAGTTAATTTTCTAACTAATTACTTGAGAAAGCTATATTTTGTGCCAGTGCATAATGAAGAAAAATTAATTTCCTTAAACACTAAGTAAAAATTGCAAGACATCCGTCTGTCTCCCATTTTCTTCTCTTGACACGTTGGGTACTGATAGTGCTAGCAAGTTACTTAAGGCCCTAAGGCCCTACATAAAATGAACAGATGTTTAGCCCTAGTTTTGCAAAATTTGCTGTATGAGTTTTTAGGTGTTATGTTTTCAAACCCTAGAGTCAGAGATCGGTAGGCTTATGATGTAACTATCTAAAGTTTTTATTGTATTTCCAAAAAGTTTCCATTTTCTCCCAAATAAAAAATCATTGTGAAGAAGTGTGAGTTTAAATTTGATGTAATTGAATCATTTTACATAATTGATTTCATAAAATCTTTCTGGGCCTAAGTTTTCTCACCTGTAAAATGAGGGTAGAGATGAAACAACTACATAAAGCACCAGCCCACAGCAGATGCTCAGTAAGCACTACCCACACACTGACCATTGAAAGCCTGGGTTTTGCAATTGGTGGGACACAAAGGTATTTCCCCCTCTGATCTTGAAGCCTTTTTCTGGTACATTATCATGCTTGGCCTTGATTTACAGTTAACTCCTTTCTCATCATGCCTTTTGATAAGCTGGTAAACTTGTTCATGTCAGCGCCGCATCTCCATCATTTTTGTTTTTGTTTTTATATTCCTGTAGCAATTCACTGGTGCAATCAGTGACTTATAGTATGTGCTCAATAAACTGTTGTATGGAAGCATGGAATTTGTAATGTACATTTTTAACAATAAAATTATGTAAAATGATTCAATTACATCAAATTTAAACTCACACTTCTTCACAATGATTTTTTATTTGGGAGAAAATGGAAACTTTTTGGAAATACAATAAAAACTTTAGATAGTTACATCATAAGCCTACCGATCTCTGACTCTAGGGTTTGAAAACATAACACCTAAAAACTCACACAGCAAATTTTGCAAAACTAGGGCTAAACATCTCTTCATTTTATGTAGGGCCTTAGGGCCTTAAGTAACTTGCTAGCACTATCAGTACCCAACGTGTCAAGAGAAGAAAATGGGAGACAGACGGATGTCTTGCAATTTTTACTTAGTGTTTAAGGAAATTAATTTTTCTTCATTATGCACTGGCACAAAATATAGCTTTCTCAAGTAATTAGTTAGAAAATTAACTCTTCTACATCAAGGGCATGTTAAGTCTTAAGGATTTTTTTAACCATAGTGGATATATTTTTTCATGATTCCTGAATTTAAGGCAATTAGGAACTGATATGGGGATTAGAGCAAGACAAACAGGTGAAATCACATACATGCCACTTGATCCTTAGTGTTTATTCTAGAGGACACTCAGCTCCTTGGATATTAAGTAAATTTGTGTGAGTATGAGATAGCTGGAGAGGAGCTCAAATCAGGGTGTTCATCTCTCTGTGCCTCTCTTTCCTTCTCTCTCAACTATTTTTTCCATTGTCTTGTACTCTTTTCTTCCTTGGATCATGATCCCTTTTGGAGTCCCCACCACTCCCTATGTCCTTCTGAGTTCCACAAGAACTGCAAGGCTTCCCTTACGGATTATGGCAATTTGGCTTCTGGTACTGACCCAAGCTGAAATAAATAGGTGTCACTGGGCGAGCAGGCAGCCTGAGATTGGAAAGACTCCTCAGACCTCATTTTGCACCTCACTAAGCACAGTAGGTTCGCTCAGCTTTAACTCAGGCAAATGAAAAACAAAAGCTGCAGGGCTGATTTTCTTTGAACTTCAGGGCCCTACCTGTAAACAGCACTTAATTCCCATAGTCACAGACAGGTCAGGAATTTGATTGTTTAACATTCCTCAGAATTTATGACCTTCATCTTGATGAGTGAGATCACTCAAAGGAACACTCCTGGAGCAATGGTTTCAAGAATTATTATCACAGCATCTGTTAACACTAATGGCTGCAGGACGCCTGCAGCAGTTCAGGACGATACCCATCGGTATGTGAAAGGCACACGCAGGATCCTTCGTAAACTCTAATTTGATGCAGACATATTCCTCTATAAACAACGTCGATCGCTGGGACAGAAATGAAGAATGTCAGAAAGGATGAGCTCTCGGTTATTTTGTCATGCTGAAGTTTGGGCAGTGATTGAAGAAGGAAGGCTGGGTAGGGGGTCCAGGATTGAATCCTATTTGGAGGTCTGAGTATTGGGTTAGGTGCTGCCTTCCTCTGCTACACCCATTGCTTGCAAGAATCACCTTTTACAGCAAGCTCAGCCTTGCCCAGGCCCAGAGGCAATATTGGCCCCACCTGGCTTATGAGAGCAACCTCCAGACCTAGGCAGAAGGCCAGGAGATACGTGTGCCATGTAGGGTGGGCATTACATGAGAAGGTCATAAAGCCCAGTGCTTACTACATAGATGCCCAGGAGGCCAACCAAAGTCACTCTCAGGTTCATAAGAAAGTTCATTTAGGTGATGTTTTTTCACTGATCTCTCTCTCTCTCTCTCTCACACACACACACACACACACACACACACACACTCAGGTTGGGGGATGGAGTTAGTAGAATATGAATTATTCAAAAAGTAAATGGGAAGGCCTTCATATGGCAGACCGAATGTAACATCCCAAGAATTAAAGCAAGGCCAGGGAGAAGTGGGCAGGCACCTTTGGACTGGACACGTATGGATTAGGTCCAGCTGGGTAAGCCACAACACAGACTTAACCACCTTATGCAAGGACAGAAGCAGAGTCAGATACTAAGGAACAAGATTTCTGGGAAGCCTGCAATGAGAGTCTTCAGCAGTATCTAAACAAGACGGAGGGGGCAGGACTGGGTAAGAACAGAGGTGACAAGACCAGAGTCATGACATGCGAGGCCAGGCTGATGGCAGATCTTGCATTCCGGGTCTACCGCGCTTGAGTCTGTTTCCTTGAGTAAATCAACTCCAACCTTTGGCCTGTATCCTTCCTCTTTAAAATGTCGTGGATTATACCTAATTGGCTGGGAAATAATCTAGGTAGAGGGCCTACTAGCATAATGCCTGGGATGTTATAGGCTCTTAATAAATACCAGTTTACTTTTACTAAGTCAATTTCCTGTTGTTTATGCTACAACCTCTGCTTATAATTAGGATTGATTTCGGAGTGCGAATGTGACCCAGACCTCTGAGGGGTCTAGACCAGAACAACGCCTGGGAATCTCACAGTAATTTATGGAACTCATTAAAGTCACTAATAAACATGGAGACCTCACCCCCCAAAAGTCCAATCACTTCTGGTTTTAACTTAAAAGGTAGATTCATGTAAAATATAATTCAAATCTATGACCCGATAAGATGAGAATATTAATTTGCATCATTTTAAATATAAAGCTATCACGAAAATTTGAGTTGTAAGATAGCTTGCACGTTTTAGTGGAAAAAGTACAGATGTTGAAGTTACGGGTGCACAGTCCTGAACCTGTAATACTGAATATTGTTTTAGTGTCTGTGTCAACTACAGACAACCAAGCCCTGCTTCCCTGCTACATACACAAATACATGAGCACACTTCCAGAAACTTTCAAAAGGTTATTTTTTCTTCTTCTTTTATTAATAATAATAATAATTATTATGATTATTTATACAGGGTCTTGCTCTGTCTCTCATGCTGGCGTGCCGTGATGCAATCACAGCTTACTACAGCCTGGACCTCCTGGGCTCAAGTGATCCTCCTACCTCAATCTCCCAAGTAGCTGGGACTATAGGCATGCACTATCATGCCTGGCTAACTTTTGCATTTTTGTAGAGACAGGGTTTCGCCACGTCACCCAGGCTGATGTCAAACTCCTAGGCTCAAGCAATCTGCCCACCTCTGCCTCCCAAAGTGCTGGGATTACAGGCCTGAGCTGTTTATTGTTAGACTGACCTTTAAAAAGATTACTTAGAGCTTATTTGTTAGTGTAGCACCTATTGAACACGACGTGTAATATGAGATACACTTATGTATAAAACTTGTATATGTAGAGACAATGAGTTTTCTTCTTTTTCACTGGAGTGGGGAGTGAGAGGGCTTTTACCTACTCAGAGAAAAATATTCCTGCTATATTCCTGTAGCTAACAATGGATCTGTGAAGCCCTAAGTATTGAAAGCTCAGAAGCTGTATTCTTCTACTGAGTTTGCCCAGAGAATATCTGCTTCAAAGCATGGAATGCTAAATGGTCTAAAAATCCTAGCTGGAGTGTTTAAATGGGTCAGAAGTGCCCTTGACCACTAAAGATTTATTTTAAAGTCTTATTTTGGGTTTTGTAAATGTGCTGTACACATGAGTTTTTAAAGCAAGAATAAATTATTAAATGATCAAATATAAAAAACAAAAGATATAATTACATAAAAACATTATCTTACCCAAAAACTGTCACAGAAGAGAGAATTCTGATACAAATATACTGGTTGATTAGGGAGCATGGAATTAATTGCATTCAATCTGTCCAGAAAGTGAGTTGATATCACTACACTAATCAAATTCAGATTTCTGCCTTCTGTTCCATTTCTTTCTCATTCAGAGTGATGTATTTCAGATATATGTTCTACTCCAGGACAATGACTTGTCTGAGAGTTCCCTGGTCTGTCAGGAGACATTAGTGACTGTTGCTAAAACTGCTTCTGCCTCAAACAAAACAGTACCTGTATCATGGGTTCCTGGTCAGAAGGAAAAAGGAAGAAAACACCGCTGAACTTCAAACAAACATATATATGCGCTAAAATTGGATCAGGATAGAATGTAGCTGAACGTTTGAAATATCATATGAGAAAATGAAATCCTGGACATCTGATTTGCAAAGTTTTGCTTCTGCTTTTTAAGTGAAATAAGCATCATCTAACAAATAAGACATAGCACTAATAGAAGGATAGATGAAAACAAACAAACAAACAAACAAACAAAAATCTTAGGCGGACATCCAGGACTCGTATCTAGATGATCTCGCCCCGTTTCTTAAGCACTTGGAGCCTAGTTTCCCCATCTGTGACACTGAGATTTGTATATTACCTATCTCACAGGGTGGCGTGAAAAGTATCTGAACTCATTCAGGTAAAGTTCTTAGCATAGTGCATAGCACATGGTTAGAGCTCAACACTATTTAGCTAAGTATGGCTATTACCTTATTGATTTACTTTGGGTAGCATGAAAAGTGCTGACATATGACATACTCAGCCATCAAAACTATTGAAATTATTGAATAATCAAATTATTGATTGAATACTCAATTTTTTTCCATGTCTCTGATGTTTTGCAACTGAAAGGATACCTCACCAGCATATCATTTAAGTTTCACAGAAACTCTGTGGGCTAAGTCAGTATGAAATTGAATTTGGAGGACACTAAGTGTCCTTTTTCCAGTGATCTGAAACCAGAGAGCATAAGGAAAACAATATCCTAAGAAATTCAGGAGCTCCCATAAAACAGCGAATCAAAGGCAGCAATTCAGAAATGAAGTCAGAGTAACTGCCTGCATGGCCTTCACTATGTAATAAAACCATCATGTTCACCCATGAATGAGGCTACTGGAACTAAATGATGGAAATAAACTGGGGATCAAGTTCTACCTATTCAGTTTCTCGAGCTCTTTATACAGTGAAGAGATGCCTCCAGAATCCTGCCCTAGCACAGGCAAGCAGGGAGATACAACCACATCAGCGTGGGAATGAGAGAGACCTGGCCTTTCATCTAGTCCCTGGTACTTTTTAGCTGTGTGACCTTGAACTCACTACCTTACAAACTCTAAAATCCTTATGTTTCCCCTTTATAAAATGTGCGAGACATTACTTATAAGTTTGTTGCAAAACCTAGGTGAAATCACTTGTGTAAAGAGCTTAGGGTAATGCCGAGTGTAATAGTGTCATGTGTATTAAACACCACTTAGTGGTAGTTTTCACAGAGTTCTTTATTATTTTATAGCTCAATTATAAAAGTAAGAGAATTTTGAAGTCTAAGATTCTCAATCAACAAACCACTTTGCAAACCAACATAACAGAGCACTTCTGTGTGCTATGTACCACCAAGAACCTCTTGTCAAAGGGGCACTTATGTACCCAGGAGACCCAAACTCTGCTGTAACCACCTCAATGAACCTGCTAGCATCAGAGAAAAGGCCTGGCAAGCGGGCAATGCTAGGGCCTTCACAGTGTGTTTCAGAGGCAGAGAGTATTTCGGACCATGTTATAAGAATAGTCAAAACTTCAGACCCAGAAATATCTTAAAGTAGTTGGAGGATGAGGAAAAAAGTGGGAAGAAAACATGAAACAAATTGTGTTTTATGTGCTTATTGTGTTCGAGATTCTATATTGATATTTATAAATTATATTATTTAATACTCAATCCAGTGGGATATGTCTTATTCTGATCTTGCTCACAAGGAAACTCAAGCTCTAAAACTAAACCATGAGGCAACCCACTACTGAGAGGATAAATTGAGATAAATTAGTACTGGTTTCTGAAGCTAACCTTTCTAGAAAGGTGAGAAGTCTTTTACTTTTTTCTCATCCCATGTAATAAACAGAGATTACAATATTTGTAGCTTCAGGTCAGAGCTCAGAGAATCTAGATGAAGGAAAAGTGTGTCTTCACTGAAGCTGTTTTTGACCCGTCCTTATAAGCATTCTTCTTCCTTGGTTGCCAAGACACCTCATCTTCAACTATTGCTTTATATTTCTATCTCTCCTTCTCAGGCATCTTAGCTTCCCCTTTGCCGACCTCACCTCTTACCCGATGGCCTAAGGATCCTACTGGCTCTGCTGGACCAGGTGATTCAGTTTCCCCAAGTATCTGACAGCAGCACATGAGGACGAAAATACACACTGTGCTCCAGGGGAAAGAGAAGGGCCAGAATACTCCCTCTGAGGGGGGTGATAGGGAAAGCATTACAAAGTCAGAAGACACAAACACGAGGAGAAGATGAGAAAGCTCACCACAAGACAGATAGAGTGCTGCTGGCTCTGGTAGGTTAAAGCAAGACCGTGCAACCCTGGTGTCCCCAGGAGCCTTCCTCTGCATTTAGTCCTCGGGGAATTCACTGACACACACCCCCTACTTTAACCACCATCTGGGTGGTGATGACTCCGGTTCATAGATGCTACCTCTAACTGACCCCTGGGTGTCTCTCTTTTGATGTCCAGGTGGCAACACAAGCTTATTAACTTGACCCCCAACCCCAAAAGCACCTTCTCCTTCCTCCTTCATTATTTTCTCTTCCAAATTCTGTTTTCTGTTAATGGTGCTATGAGCTACTCTGTCACAGAAGCAAGAAACATTGGAGTCACTCTCATCAAAGTTTTCTTCTATTACCCCACATTCAAGTCACCCAGTTTTCTGGGTTTTAATTCAGGCATGGCTCCATAACCTTGCCTCTTCTCGCCTCTGCCACTCTCATAATCCCAGCCCTGGACTGCAATAGAATCTCGGCCTAGAAAGCTGGCCTTCTGCTATGGGTTCTTCACGTTCCAGTCCCATCATCGTCCATGCCCCAGGGTGTCCTCACGACAGGTACCTGCAGCCACGTCCCCTTCTGCTTTCGCTCAGCCAGTGGCTTCCCATTGCATCCATGCTGGAAGGTCTCAGCTCCGCTTTCACGTCTGTCACCACCTAGTCCTCCTGGCTCAGCCCTGGCTTCTGCAAAGTGCCAGTGTTTCTCAAGCCCACCATGACCTTTCAGGAGCTTGCCTTTGTGCAAACCAAGATCTGTGTCCTAGGATGTCTTCTTAATGATAATGTTGCAGATTGTTTATTGGACACTCTGCTATTTTCTTGACTTACTGTCTTTCTTAATTTAGACAATAAACCTCCAGAGTACCTTCTATTACCACCTCCTGTTCTCACAAATGAAAAGCCTGAGACAGAAAGATTAAGTAAATCCCCCAGGTCCCAGGACTAGGAAGAACCAGAGGCCAGATTCCAAGCCCTGCAGTGTGTCAGGAGCACTGGGACATTCGACCCTGCACGGCCTCCTTCTCCACAGCTGCCTACTCCTCCTCACCCTTCCACGCCCAGGACGGTGCCATGTCTGAAAAGCCTTCATCTAGTTCGCAGGCAAAATCAAGAATTCTGCCTGCTGCTTTCAAAATATTTTGTTCCTTCTCCATATTACTTCATAACTACCTAATATTTTTTTGTTTTTAACACCTATCAAACGTGAGCTTGTAGAGTGATTTTAATTAATCTTCTTGTCTTAACAGAAATTATCCAGGTAACCTTGTATAGAAAAAGAAATCATTAACGTTTATTCAGGTGAGTGAATGGCTAATGAAATCATGAATAGAAAAATAAAGAATGAAGTATTGCTGGTTTAAATTCTTATTTTCCTGGATCTGGGGTGTAGACCCTGTTGTTCAGCAGTTCATGTTTTTCCCTGTGTTTTCCCATTCTCTCCACACACCATTCTCTAGCTCTATTTGCACTTTTTCAGAGATGATGGCTTTTTTACGCTATTCTCTGACATCAATAAAAGATGTATACCTATGTAAAATAATTAAGTTTAGGGGCCAGGTGTGGTGGCTCATGCCTGTAATCCCAGCAGTCTGGGAGGCCAAGGTGGGTGGATCACATGAGGTCAGGAGTTTGAGACCAGCCTGGCCAACATGGTGAAACCCCATCTCTACTGAAAATACAAAGTTAGCCAGGCATGGTGGTGTCCACCTGTAATCCCAGCTACTTGGGAGGTTGAGGCACAAGAATCACTTGAACCTGGGAGTTGGAGGTTACAGTGAGCCAAGATACTCCAGCCTGGGTGACAGAGCGAGACTCTGTCTCAAAAAAATAATAACTATTATTATAAGTTTAGTTTACATAGGAATGCTGATGTTGGAACATGAGATCACAGGTTGATATTATGACCCGGAAACACCTTTGAACTGACAAAAGCATCCTCAAGAGCCCTGCTCCTCCTTGACCATGATCCACCTACCATCCTTACCACTCCTCCCACAATTGCTCCCCCTCCTAGCACCACACCTGCCTCTTGGAATGTTCCTCTTTCCATGACTATGAAGCACACTCCCTCCTGCTTCAAAGACTCAGGAAGGTCCATGTCTTCCACCCTGGGAATGCCTTCCCACTGCCAGCTTGGATGGCAACTCCCTGGCCACTTCACATAGCGACAAGACATGACATGACTCATGCTTGGGAATGGGAAAAGTCACTCGTTGCAAAACCCAAAATGAGTGCTTCCCTTTTCAGTGTAAATAATAACTTGTTTCTCCATCTAGTGGCTTACCTGCAGGAAGTATATCCAGTCATCTTGGAGGTTACACATTCCCATACACAGCCATCTCTGTCTTTGATTTCTGTTTGGACTGAAAGGTACTAGTGGGCAAAGATTGTGTTTATTAAGTAGTCACTTACTTTAGATGACCAATTAGCTGCCAGCATTGCCTGGCTCTACCGTGCAAAAAGAACATGCTGTGTTTGATTCCTCCTTGTGCTGTGATGGATTTACTGGAGAAAACAGGAGTTGAACATTGCACAATACCATGTATGATGTGTTATTTCCCTAAATATTTTAGCTTTGGGTTCAGAAAATTATTTTACCCTGACACAATCCATTTTCTTAAAATATAATTGTTTACTGAGTGGCAAAATCACTAGTCTCTCTATATATTTGTTAACCTAGACATGGATTACTGAAGTCAGATTTTTATTAAAAAAAAAAAAAAAGAAAGAGAGGTAAGTTGCAGAACCACGTCTTGTATAAACACAAAGTGAACGCCTTTGTATGATGCAAAGCAATGGAAAGATGAGATGAGTGCAGCATCTGCAGAATTCATTCACCCCTGCCTTGCTTTTAGAAAGCAGGTGTAAAGTCAGCTGGCTCTTGCCAACACTTGTCTAGCGCATGATCATGCGAGTGATTAAGTGCCTATCCTAATAACCCACTGATAGTAGTAGTAAAGTCAGAATAATTGATGATAAACATCTTAAGGGGTTGAATTCTTTGTATCTCTGTCCTGAAATGTTGATGACAGAAGCAGGATTTACTCAGGCTGCTTGAGTTCTGACATTCCCAACAGGGTCGGGGACTCCTTGAAAAGGGGATTCCCCATTACTTCCAGCGTGTTTTACTTCCAGGCTTTCCAACTGATGGGGATTTCACTGGGATACAGCTATTGGCGGTTGCCTTGAGCGAATCCCACCGTTCTGGGATGAGTGTTCACTATAGAATTATCCATAATATTAATTAAGATTAATGAATATTACCTGGGATTTAAAACTGCATTTCAAGTAAAATACACACATGCATGTGTATGCAAGTATACACACATGCGTCCATATTGACGTGTGCTGTTGTGTGTAATGTGCTTAGAAGGGTGTCTGACACCTTGTAATCATGTTGCATGTCCTGGAAATTCTCTATGGCTGTCATCCCCACTTATTCAGAGGCGGACTATAGTGATGCGTGCAAACATTGACTAAGGGCTACTGCCAACTAGTGCACATCCTGTGACCACTGAAATGTCCCAGGAGAGGAACCCACAGCAGCTTTCTTTATCCTTACACTAAATCATAAGAACAAAATTGACTTTAGTGAAACAAAACATAATTTATGGATTAAGTGACACCTGATTTTTGCATTTGATTTCAGAAATGCAAGCTTTGGTTAACACTACTACTTAAGCAGAGATATATAATCCTTCCCCTGGATTCAAATCCGATGCTATTCACATAATAGAGTAATTTCTCCTATTTTTCTACTCTGACCCTGAGACATGACCCTTGTGTAATATTATGTTGAAACCAGCATGGCCATCTGATTTCCCATTTGCATGCCCAATATTTGAAGCAATAAACCAGAAGAAACATGGGACATAAAGGCTGTTTGATGCCAGCAACATGACTACCCAGGTTCTCAAGGGTAAAAGATGCTGGAAAACAAAATTGAACACAGTACTTATATCAGTAGAGAATTATAGACTGACCACACCCTGACCTTCTGGGACAGAGTCGTATCACACCTGAGTTTCTGCACAGTCACTAAATGTGCCCCTTACACTCCCAAAAGTATCCTCTTTAGGAAATGTAAACTCACGATAATTTTAATAAATGCTGGTAAAGTTTCTTTTGAATAATTAATTAAGGATGAAAATCAATTAATCATCTTTTTGGGGGGAATGTTAGAGAAATATGAAGAGCATTTTTTGCCAGATCCGGCAAAAATTGTTAAATAGAAAATTAATCTAGCAGTTTTGTTAGTCTCAGTGACCTGGAAATTCACTTCTGTGGAACACATGAATCCCAGAAGTTGTTATATTAATGAAGTGTGATGGTAATATGCTCAGCTTTAGCTATCATTTCTCCTCCTATCTCATGACTGTACTTTTAGGTGAATTTTATTGCTCACTTGCCTTTAATATGTCATGTTTGTCTCGTGTCCTTTCCTGTTCTTCTTTCCATCCCTAACCTTTAATGTGACCAAAGACTTGGATTAATCCTGTAATCACTTTATCATTGTCACATAGGCCCACGCCTACAAGAAAGAACTATTTCACATAGGCTCATGCCTACAAGAAAGCCAGCCTATTGTTGCTTTTCTGTAAATGTTCCATTATAATGACAAAAACACAAGTTATTTTGGAGAGAAAACAGCTAATCTAACTTCCCATCTGGTTTCCAGGAAACATTATCCAGAAGCATTTCCCTTGAAAATGTTAAGTGTCTTCGCTGGTGACCAGGGTTGCTTTCAGCTTGATCATATTAGTTTTACTTCTTTTTCTGTCACTTTTCCCTTGCTTCGAGTACTTTAAATTTCCAATTAAGATAAGATTTATGGTTTGTTGAAATGTGCTTGTTCAGCTGCCTTTGCTCCGTCTCATCTGAAAGGTTATATGTGGCTTCACTTAATGCCACTCAGGCAGGGAACTTGAATGTATGCTGTTAGGAGCAGGAATCCCCTATTTCCTTCAGCGTTGTTTTGAGCAGGCTGAGAATGCTTGTGCATGCGGCCTTTCACATGAAGGAACCAATGCACTGTAACCGTGCTCTTCCCTTTGACAATGACAACAACCACCACAACAGAAGTCATTGTACTCTCTTAAGGACTAGATTTTTTTGGATGCTAAAAATTGGAAAATTAAAACTAAGAACTATGAATCAAAGAGCATAAAAAAATCAAGAGAGAAAGATAACAGTGATCATGCATTTTATTGATTGCAGAAGAACCCAGGCACTGTGTCATCCCTTTGATTCTGTGCCCTGTCTGACTGGTAGACTTGTCGCCATTTTACTTAACTGATGGAACATTTTTATTTCAATGAGGTATGAAAAATAATCAAACTTTTATCTTAATCAGAAATGATCAGTTTTTTGTGGTTTTTTGTTGTTGTTGTTGTTTTGGTTTGCTTGTTTGTTTGATGGAGCCTTGCTCTGTCACCCAGGCTGGAGTGCAGTGGCGGGATCTCAGCTCAGTTTAACCTCCACCTCCCAGGTCCAAGTGATTCTCCTGCGTCAGCCTCTCGAGTAGCTGAGACTATAGGCACCCGCCACCACGTCCGGCTAATTTTTTTGTATTCTATAACAATTTGTAAATTGCTAAGAAAAAAATTTAAAGTTAAAAATCAAAATAATGCATGGTATATTGATGTCATTTTGCTCTGAACATAACATAAATCCTATAGCTAATAAGATTAAAAGTAGGCAAAATATTAATGTTCTTGGAGAAGAGGTATTAGGTAATATGTTTTGGGGTTTCTTTATATTTCAAAACTATTCAGCATCAAGGATATATTTATTTTGTAATTAGTGATAAAACCATGACTCTATATGCTTCATAATCATTAACTAATTTAATATTTACAACAGCACTATGAGAAAAGTTTGGTGACTGGGAAACTAAGATACAGCGGGAGAAAATAACTCTACCAGGGCCATTCAGCAAGCAAGGGGGCAGCGGACAGAGTGGAGTCCAGGTGGGCTGTTTCCCACTCTACAGCTTATCTTTATCCCTCTTCCATAGCCTTGGCTCCAGTTAACTCCCTCAAGCACTGTCTTCTGCACCAAAATAGTTTCTCAAAGTAGTTTCCCAATAAGGCAAAATAAACAGAAGCATTTATATATTCTGCCAGATAAATAAAATGTTATCTCTCTGTAATTGTGAAAAAAATCATAGCAGATTATTAAAATTGATCAAATATCATTAGATCTACCAGGTTTTTTGCCAAAGGGAGACTTGGGAATCTGTGAATGATGGTTGAGTCAAACATGGAGCACTGGTCTGTGACCTGGGATGGGGCAGCCCCACCAGCCAGACAATGTATGCCTGGACTTGATGGAGATGATGCTAATAGGTGTTGAGAAAAGACAGGGAAGAATTTGAGAGACACGTAGGCGGGGAAGAAACAGAAGGTGCTGTTTTGGGGGTAGACTCAACACTTTGATATGGACATGGAGCAAGCAGCAGAGAGAGAGCCTACCAGGGAACAGGCGGTCATCACAGGAGGGTCCTGGCTCATCTCCAACATGTGGTATAAGCTCGGCCTCTAGTTCCAGAGGAGACAAGCAACAGATGAACACGAGGAAGTCAGCGTCCTTATGTAATGGAGGACAAGGGTGGCTATCAAGTGATGTCCAGGTGCAGAGAAGGAAGACAGAATTCTATATGAAAAGAGGTATAAAGTGGAAGGAAAGATAGGAATCAGGTTGATGAGACTGCATCATGAGTTCAGAGAGGTGCTAGAACAACCTTGGCTGATCCCTGACATGATATGGGATGTACTTGCAGAGGCAAAGACCAGAGGCCGTGCTGCATCTTCCTCCCTGTATGTATGGGTGGGGATGAGGACAGTCCATTGCTCTTGGGGTGTCTACTCAATGGAGCTGGAAAGGAGTTGTCTGTGCTTGCTCTGAGTGTCTTTTTTATAAAGCTCTCAAAGATAAGAGTGGTCTCCCTTACCTTTTGGCTTGTCTGGTGCAATGCCTGTTGCTTATTAGTGATAAGAGCCTCTCCTAGATAAAAGATTAGAGGTTCTCCTAGATAAAAGTCCTACTGTATTGATTGAAAGAATGAAGTAATCTTTCCCCCTTTTTAGAAGACCAAAATGGTTTTTCTAAGACTCTTGCCTATTAGAAGTATGTTAGTTTTTCTCTTCCTTTCCTCCGTATTCCACAGCCACATGTTCACTGTAAAAGGCGAAATAATGGAAGGACAGTTTTATTCCAAGTGTGTACATACTGTTTTCTAAGATAACTCATGGATATAGTTAATCCTGTGATTTGCGATCACTGTTGTGTTCTGATATTTCTCAAGGGATGCTGCCACTGAAGAGTGCTGAGTTTCAAACAGTCTGGTAAAATAACATCCTCTGCCCTCAAATGCCAGAGGAGCGGGTCTTTGATCCCAGAACTCATTGATGGAGGAAGAGTTGCCATAGAATGTGCTCAGCATGCAGGGTCAGAAGGAAGCTGGTGATTAACAAAGGCAAGAGGTCCAAATATGTATCCCTAGACATATGGCATTTCCCAGAACGTGGTACAAGAAATTATAAGAGGCAGTGCACAAACTTTCTAAAATTACATTAGGAGTTATGTATTCTTCACACATTCATCTATAACTAGCACAATTCAACCTTGATTTCACAGGTATTACTGTAGCACCCAGGCAGAAAATGCTGTGTTTACTTCAGTTATAAGTAGTGAAATACTTTTGACAGCTTTGAAGGTAAAATCTCCAGGAATAAAACTTTAGGACTTTATTCTGAAAATGGGTTTTGGTGGTAGTCATTTTTGGTCTTACTTTTGATTTTTTTTTTTAACTATATGAAGTTTTCTCACATCCTTCCCTTTAAATAGCTTCTTATTACTCAACTATTAGCTGCAAAGTGAGTACTAAAAAATTCTGGTCAGGAGGTTTGATATGAGCAGCTGGTGGCAAAGTCACTTAAACTACTCAAAGTTTCAGGAAGATCCAACTTTTTCCACCTAAACTGCTCGCTGCCAGCCCCTTCCTTTCCCTAGTGCCCCCACTTGTCCACAGCACATCGGCTGCTCTCCTTCCTACCCAGCTGCCAATTCCCCAGAAAACCTTACAGAAAATTAGACTGGCTCTTCCTTAGGTTCCCTTGTTTATTACTCTCATTTTAAAATTTAATAACATAACTTACATTGTCCTGATGTTTAACGTTCTCTTCTACTAATGAAACGTGATATCGTCACTCCTTTTATGTCACACTGATAAGAAAATCATAGGCCTCAGGGAATTAACAGGAACTGTTATCTTATAGCTTGATGTTGCCTTTCCACCGTCCTTTACCCCCTTGTCATCCTTCTTATTTTCCTATTTTTCTTTTCTTCCATTGATATCTTTTCTACTCAATGACCTATCATCTATTTGCAAATTTATTCATGCCACTTAATCCCTTTATGTTAATTCCGCTTCGATACCAAAAACATACTTGGACTTTCAGGCATCCAAAACCTCAATACATGTAATTGCCCACAAAATTGCAACCAAATACAATGAATTAGAAAGCTACTAAGTATTCACCAGCTTCTATTACATCTAATTATCTGAGATCCTTTGAATTACAATGAGATTGTTCATAGTTTAAAACATGCAGGAGTGAATAATTTGTTAACGTCTAAAATGCTACTAAATTTACTTGGTGCTGTTATTGGCTTACCTAAAGAGTTAGGTAACTTCATATTCTGCTACACGTGAGGCAAGCTCTCCAGTGAAAGCCAGCCGCTCCTACATCTTTCCTCAACATCTTTCTACTGTGAAGAAATTGTCAAAATGTAAGGAGCTTCACAGGCCTTCAGTGGGGAACTAATGGGTCTCTAAGAACAGTCGTAACTGTCTCTAATGAAACCCATGTATTGATAATTCTCAAGATGCTTTGTGTGAGTCATTCCTTCCTTCCAGTTCGCAGTCACCTTTCACACCTGCTGCTCTGTTATGGATTTTTACTGGGGCAAGTTTTTGATTCCAGAATAGCCTCTTACACGTGCAGGGTGGAAAAAGGGGAATATTGGGTTATGTTAAAGAATCAATGGGCCAGGCGCAGTGGCTCACGCCTGTAATCCCAGCACTTTGGGAGGCTGAGGCAGGCGGATCATGAGGTCAGAAGATCGAGACCATCCTGGCTAACACAGTGAAACCCTGTCTCTACTAAAAATACAAAAACAAAATTAGCCAGGCATGGTGGCAGGTGCCTGTAGTCCCAGCTACTTGGGAGGCTGAGGTGGGAGAATGGCGTGAACCGGGGAGGTGGAGCTTGCAGTGAGCCAAGATGGGGCCACTGCACTCCAGCCTGGGCGACAGAGCGAGACTCCACCTCAAAAAAAAAAAAAAAAAAATGGATCAATGAATTTGTGCTGTTGGGGTTCAGTATGTATTTGTCAGCACCTAACAAGACCCAGTTAGATCCATTTAAAAGAATGTAAGTCCCTCTCTCAGTGCTGCTTCCCTTCTGGAGTATTTTGGTGATTGGTTGTTTCAAAGGAGACACAATCAGGGTCAGACTGGAGGAAGCTGGACACTGGAACCGGCTCTTCTGTTTCCACATTATGACAGTGGCTTCCTCTTTCAAGGCATGCAGCAAAGCACATTCTCAGATGATCAAACATGCTCCCCACAAACAGCAAACAACACTAGTCCTTAGGGAGCTGAAGGGAAGAATTCCAGAAGCCAGAGGATCTCTTTGCTCAGATCAAAATATCAAGGCCACTAGGCCTCCTGTGATGGGACATCTTGGTATTTTCATACCTGTTTTGTCTTGTTTCCTGAAAGCATCCTCCTTTGACACACGAAAGTCAGAGGCAACTTGGCTGGTCACTGCGGCAGCAGGCACAGAGGGAAAATCTAGATTCAAATCGACCAACAGCAGCAGTTCTGAGATGTGTGGGCAACTTATCAAACTTATTTGAGCCTCATTTTCCTTATCTCTAAAAAGTAACACCTAACTTTCAAAATCGTGCGATGTTTTACTGAGCTGAGAAACGCCCAGCCCTCGGTAGGGGCTCAACAACTCCGCCTTTCTTTGCGTACATTTGCTTTGCTGTAATGTTGTTAATAGAGGCAACCTAATTCACCACTGTGTGTTTTAATCTGAAATGGCCGGAGCCCTCCAAAGCAACCAAAAGGATTATCTGACTCTCTAGAAGAAAATCTTCATAATTCTCCTGCAAGCACTTTACAGACACATTACAGTACACATTATTAATGTTCACACTGGAAGCTTCTAGACTCCAGAAAGGATGCAACTGAGACCTGAACAAGTTCAGGGACTTGCCAAAGATGACAGCGACAAGAAACAGCAGAACTGGGGCTGGACCTGAGGTCTCTTGTCTCCCTCTCCTAAGAGCATCTGTTAAATAGACCTTGTTTCTTACCCAATTAGTTATATTTTTCTGGCAGAAAAAAGGCAGATCAGGAGAGAAAAATGCACATAAACAATCCCACTTTCACGTGCGCTCTTTCTATCCACACATGCGGACTCACTGGTGCGTGGCCTAGTTGTGGATGATTCCACAGCTGTCAGATTCACACACAAGCAGCACTTGCAAACATTTTGTGATGTGGTTTTGTAATCCTTGCTAGAGGACTTTGGGTCTATAAAATAATGAATGGATCATGCTGGGGACTAAGAATAGTATTTTTATGTGTGACAAATGTAATCCTGCAGAAAAAGAAAAAAAGACGGTTTTCATGTCATTTAAAATAAAATGTTATTCCCTTCCAGCAGCCTTAGAGCTCTAGCAAATGAGAACTTGTACCATCTCTTAAGATCACCTACTTCTGTAACGTAGCGAGTCAGCCCTGCTTCTCTTTTCTGCTTGATAGAAGTACGTGTCCGTTTCTTTTTTGGAGGTGCAACCACAGAGAGCCGAGGCATGAACTGAATTAACAACCCCAGAACACAAATGGGGTGAGCTTCTCAAGAGCAGCACAAAACCAGCTTCGGTTTCCACCCACAAAGCTCAAGCTTCTGCTTCACAAGGCCAGGAGAAGAACGAGGAGTCCTAGAATGGACTCAGAAGTGGCTGACTTATTCCGCTTCTTTTTTTTTTTTTTTGAGATGGAGTCTTGCACTGTCGCCGGGGCTGAAGTGCAGTGGTGCGATCTTGGCTCATTGCATCCTCTGCCACCTGGGTTCAAGCAATTCTCCTGCCTCAGCCTCCTAAGTAACTGGAATTACAAGTGCCCACCACTGCGCCCAGCTAATTTTTTGTATTTTTAGTAGAGATGGGGTTTCACTATGTTGGCCAGAGTGGTCTCAAACTCCTGACGTCATGATTTGCCCGCCTTGGCCTCCCAAAGTGCTGGGATTACAGGCATGAGCCACCGCTCCCGGCCTATCCCACTTTTAAATATGATCATAGGGTTCTGTATAGTCATTGTGGCCGAGTCTTTGTCATCATTCCAACAACTCTGTGAGCGCTTCCTTGGAGTACCACTAGATATCCCTAATTCCCCAATGCTGTATGTTAAATTTTCCCTAGCCAAGCCAGGGGCAAGATTAACTGCTGAAAACGATGGCTTGATATAAGCATACATGTGCCTCCAATTCCTCAGAAAGAACAATCATTGTTTTCAGGGAAGAGGTTCCCTAGACTCATCGTAAGCAAAAGGCCTGGGGTCAGATTGGAAACATGACTTCCATTTTGGGATTTTCTAAGAGAAATTCTACCTGGGACTGTATCAACAAGTCCAAATTGCTTCATCTTTAAATGGCAAAATTTCCGTGAATTTGATTAGGAGCTATTTGAAATATTCAGATTATTCCAATCTTATTTTCTTTTTAGTACCCCCCCCACCAAATGCTTTAAAAATAGCTTTAAATAAGTCTGAAAAATATCATTGCTTTGAGCAATCATGCTAAACATAAAAGGCTATAGATTACCGTATTGACTTCCTAGGAAGACTTATGAAGGCGCTTCTAAATGGGGACTAATAAAAGAGAAAAAGTCATGTAAAAGAGAGTGGGTGAGAGGATGAGTTGAAGCTGGAAGCCACTTAGCTCAAGGTCTTTCTCTCCTTAGTCTCCAGTTTTATTGTTGTTGTTATTGTTGTTTTCTTGTTTCAATTTCATTTTAAAAGCGGGGAGGGGAGGCCTAAGAACAGGTGATGGAGGCCTGGATCCTATTTGGCGCTGAGGCACCCAGTAACGAAGGATGTGTATCCTTCCTGGGTTTCATTGGCAGGTGTGCTGTGTTTTGTCTTCCTTTTGAAGTTCCACAGTGACTCACAGTTGGAGGCAGGCACCTAGCAGCAAGCTTCAGAGGAAAACCAGCATCTCATGGTGCCTTCTCAGCGGCCACAGCAACGGCAGACTGTGCGTTTGGATGAACGACTGGTCCTCTGAAGAAAGGCACAAAACACAGGCCCCCTTTCTGTTGACGTAGCATCATCCCTCAGTAGGAGTGGCCCTAATAATGCTCGGAGATTCATCCAGCGAGTATGATCACCCTAGATCTCAGCCACCCTATAAAAGCTCCCTTGCTGGGCTCCGGCTCCCCACACCCGGCAGTGGGAGCAGCAACAGTGATATTCACCAACAGAAATCCAATCTGCCCCTTTAGTCAGCACACATTGCCTCTCCGAGGAACGTCCGCAACAACAGAGAGGTGCCACACATTCAACCTTTCACATCCTATTAAATACATGACAGTTTGCACATGTTAAACACACACTCAGTCATGGCCAGACCCAATTCTCTTTTTCTGAACTGCATCTGAATGGTTTATTTGAGCTCCACCCCAAACTATAGCGTATTGATAGAAAAACACAGCCTCATAATTGGGAAAGTTAGGTCTCAGCTAACTGAAGATTCTCAGGAGAAAGTTTCAGTTGAGCTGTGGGAAAGTTTAGTCTTTTAACTAGATCACGAATCCATTATACACACAGACACACACACACACATAGTGGTGCCTGTAGTTACTATTGTGCAGACTGGGAAACACACACACAAACACACACACACATAAAATCTTTGTCTTAATATTTCTGAGTGTTGATGTGTTTTTCACCCAATAGTTTAAGTACACTGTAAAATATCCCATCACATATTTGAACAAAAAATGGAATCGTGTGTTCAGACATACATTGGAAACTAAGTACTTGTTTCCCTTTACTTATCATTTGCATTCTTTCAGTTCTAGTGCGTTAATACTATATGAACATTCACAAAACCCCACTAGCACTGTACTGTAGGAATGCTTTATGCATGTGACAATTTAGCTAAGGCGATCTATGATCTCATACTGTTTTATACAATTTGAGCTAAACCGAATTCTTTGAAACTTGGAAACATTCAAGAATCCCACTTGTAAAAATATCCAGGGATTTTAAGTTTGTACTAAAATGACAGATTTATAATGAGCAGAAACAGCCTTTTCTGACTGCCGTGTTTCTGACAAAAACAAAACCAGGAAGCACCTACCTCAGCAAAGCCAGTCACTCCTTCAAAGCGTGGGTAATTATTCTATTCAAGCCAGACACTTATCATTCATCAAAAATGTGAACGGCTTTGATTGACAAAACAAGGTGCTTCCTTTACTCAAGTATAATATCAGAATGCAAATTTCTTGATTTCTCATTTTCTGCTGGGTATCGTGTTACTGCAATTCATTGTGGAAACAACTGATTTTTCTTAGGTGGCTTTTTCACTTTCCAAGTACTTTAAGGGAAGGAAAATGCTATGATTATTCATTTTCAGTTATTTAAAAAAAAAAAAAAGCCCTGGCCAATTTGCAAGACTTAAAAGAAATCCTGGAGGAACTAATTAGCATTCATTCACTCATTC
This sequence comes from Hylobates moloch, assembly GCF_009828535.3. Lineage (NCBI taxonomy): Eukaryota > Metazoa > Chordata > Mammalia > Primates > Hylobatidae > Hylobates > Hylobates moloch. The sequence goes on from NW_026652279.1 coordinate 166,709,677, forward strand.
ATTCATTCGTCCCGAAAATAGTTATTTATTGAATAGTTACTACATACCTGTAATCACTATTCTAGAAATGAAGGAACAGTTGTTGCAAATTATATGTGTATTTAAGACCCTTACATATACGGGTGAGCATTTGAGGTGACTGATAACAAGCAAATTGGCAGTTGACAGGCTCTTTGGGAAAATATAATAGGGAGGTGTGAGGGAGTCTGGAAGCGCGTGTGGTCTGAGGACACAGCCAGAGGAGGGTCTGAGAGGTGCACATCAGGGAGCCAGCATGAAAGAACCTCATACACCAGTTTGTGCTGGTGAGTTTGGATGGTTCCTAAGGGTAGAATGATGGGAGACTGCCATGAGAAGATAAGAGAAGATAAACAGGCGGCAGCATCTTCCTGGGCAGTAGCCAAAGAAGGCATCTTTTTCTGTTGTTTTTTGTTTTTGAGACAGGGTCTCACTCTGTCACTAAGGCTGAAGTGCAGTGGTGCAACCTCAGCTCACTGCAACATCAACATCCTGGGCTCAAGTGATCCTCCCATGTCGGCCTCCTGAGTAGCTGGAAGTACAGATGCTCACCACCATGCCTGGCTTATTTATTTATTTATTCTGTGGCAACGGAGTCTCCCTATGTTGCTCAGGCTGGTCTTGAACTCCTGGGCTCAAGTGATCTGCCTGCCTCAGCTTCCCAAAGTGCTGGGATTACAGGCATGCACCACTGTGCCGGGCCAAAGGCATCTTTTAGGAAGTAACATTTAAGCAAAGACCAGAAAGAATGGATTCAGGTTTGCAAAATGAGCGTGAAGGTGCCCCAGGCGGTGAGAAGCCTGTGGGTGGAAGCTTAGGGTAGAGAAAAATTTCGTGTGTCTGGAAAACAGAAAGACGATACATTAGCTTCCTGCTGTTGATATAATAAAGTACCACTAACTTGGTACCTTAAAATGACAGAAATTTATTCTTTCACAATTTGGAGGCTCCAAGTCCAAAATGAAGGTATCAACAGGGCCATTTTGATTTTGGGTAGAGTTTACCCTTGCCACTGCCTAGCTTCTGGCGGTCTTTGGATCCCTGGTTGTCCTTGGCCTGCCGCTGCGCCATGCTGATTCTGCTGCTAGGCCATGTGCTATTCTTCCCATGTGTCTGTGTCTTCACATAGCCATCTTCCCCTTCTATAAGGACACTGATCATATTGGATTAGGGCCCACCCTAATGACCTCATCCTAATTACATCCACAAAGACCTTATTTCCAAATAAGATCACATTCACAGGTACCAGTGGCAAGGACTTGAACATATATTTGCAGCAGGGGAGGGAACAATTCAACCCATGACCCAGGGGCGCCCAAGGCAGGGGCTGGTGAGCAACTTGGAGAGGGGTTTGGGTTTGCGGTGATGAGAATGGGTGTTGGCCACGGCATTGTAGCCTGTGGTGAGCAGTTAGCATTTTATTCTAAGTGAATAAAGAGCCCTTATATAAAGAAATAACACCCCGCAGTTTGCATTTTTAAATGGGTTTTTAGATGCTGGGAAGGAACTAATTAGGTTGGAAGTAAGAATGGTGGTAGAGAAAAGAAGCTACTGCCACGCTGGGGATGAAAGGCCACAAGGTGAAGAATCCACTGGAGGAGACCAGCACGTATTTTGAAGAAAGAAACAACAGGATTTGGCAATAGGCTAGACATGGAGATAAGGGACAAAAAACCGTCAAAGATGGCTCCTTGGTTTCTGACAGGGGCAGCTGGATAGAGTGTAATGCCATATACTAAGAAAAAAAAGAACAGGGTCTGAGCAGGTTTGGAGAGATGATGGAGAGTGAGTTTTGCATATCTCCGGCAACTGGCATGCAGTACTTGGAAGTTAGGAGGCACTAAATAAATGATATTTTTTAAGTTTTTAAAAAAGTGAGTTTTGGACATAATAAACTGGAGATGCTCGGGAGACATTCAAGAATATATTTGATGATAGAAGTCAGACAAATGAGCCTGGAATCAAGAGAGATTTGAGCTAAAAATGTGCTTTTTGAAGATCTTAAAATATATGCAAGATAAACCCTATTTTATTTGTAAAGATCGCTTCAATGTGCTATTATTTCTAGATACAATGATAGTTATGGATACACTTGTTAGCTACATGCAACAAAACCAAAATATTTAAGTTCATTTTAAGATAGCTCAGGAAGACAAACTGATGACACGAAAAAGATGACAGGATATTGTTTCTGGGACTCGCAAAAATCAGTGTCGGGCCTAAGACAAGTCTAAATCATTGATTCTGCTATTGTTCCTCAATCTTTACATCTGTATGCTAATTGGGATGCATTTTAAAGTGTGTAGGAAGCAAAGAGGGTATTACATTTATAAGTATTTACTAATCGTGTAAAAAGTATGCTGGGCAAATTCTACCAGGAGTGGTTTTCATGAATTTTTTAAACTCTCTACAAGATCACCTTCTTATATGGCCATGTTCAAAGTCAAGATTTCTCTCAGCAGCTCAGGCCAAGTCTTGTACCTATTTGTAAAATGCTTTTGTTTCACATACAAATCCTCCCAAGACCAGACTAAAGAGACTAAATTACTAAGACTCAAGTCTACAAAGAAAAATATTGTACTTGTTAAAAAGTTGGCTTGCTAATTCTATAAACTCTAATTTTAAACTGCTCATCTTCTTGTGTTTCCTGCATCCCCCTGACATCCGCATGAGGGGCAGTTGGGATTTGAGGAACAAAATTTTGGTTCAGGCAAATTTTGTTTTAATTTGTATTTCAGAACATATCTGTTTTAATCTAACAGTATGACAAAGTGGGCAAACAGTTGGAGCCAGTGAGATCTTTAAATAGAATATTTTAAAAGTGTCTTTATTTATATGATGGTGTTAAAACATTTAACATTCAGCAAAGTTTTCAAAAATATATATCTTAAAATATGTTTTATATATTTATCTACCTATATCTTGAATACATACATATATTATTGATGCATAAATATGCATATGCATTATATGTATATATGTATGTATATATATTTCTTAAATTTAAGTGATGATAAGTTTATCTTTACAGTAAAATCATTGCTAGAGTCAGTCTCTAGCTGACATCGTATGTTTTCAAAATGGAATGTTTTCTATTGTTTTTAATCTGGGGTGATACCAAAGGGCTTTCAAATGTTATATATTTTAAAAATAGATTATTATCTTGAAGGCTTTTTAGGAAGAGACGATAGTGCTGAGTTACTTTGTAAAATATGGGAGTGATGAGCCAGGCTAATGTGGTTATTGTGGTCATAGACTTTTGCCTGGATCAAAACCACAAGCATCAAGAACAAGTAGAGTTTCAAACATCACATCATTACAATAAATATAATTAACTACTGTAGAGAGGCCAAGCTCAGGAATCTGGGGGACTCTAAAGACATTGAAGCATATTTTAAAATTATTTTCAGAGAACAGAAATTACATGGTTCCTGAAAGCAATGCTTACACTCAATCTGATTCCATTCGTTAGAAAATTTATCCTGGATATTCAGTGGCTCAAGTGAGCACATGTGGCATCCAATTTGGAGGAATTTGTTTGTTTGTTTTGGGGCTGACTTTAACACTGGGTTATATTTCATCATTAGAATCAGCTATTGTAACCAGTTGGCATATGACTGGCCTTGATTGGCTTTGCCTGGTTTAGTTTAACAAAGGGATTCAGTTCCAGGGTTGGCAATGCTAAGGGAATTGGATAGAACAAGGAGGCGGGGCGGTTGGGGAGGGGCGGAAAGGCTTGATAAAAGCAAACTTTGTCAAAAAGGTAAAGTGCAATCATTAATTTAAAACGTCTTTTGTGATGTTGTCATTGCTTTGCATTGTATATTATTGTAACTAAAGACTGAACAGACACAATACCAAAGATATTCTGACAATCAGAAAAGTTGCCTGCAGCAATTTTGACTCCAAATATCAAAGTCATGATTTTAAATAATGCTTTTGAAATTAAACTTCTTCAAGCTGAAATCATAGCTCAGAAATTCAGTGTTCCAACAGGATACTAGAAAATTTTAGAAAATAATGTTCAGAATTTTTAAGCCTAGGATGCTATTTTGAAGATAATTTAATTTAAAAGTAATATTTTTATGTATTTAATTACTCAGGGAATTCTCATATTCCTTTACTTACAAGCTGATATTGTAGTCATTCTTTAATAACATACAGACAGGCATCTCCAACTCATCCTGTCTTGCAGACCATGCTTTCAGAGACACCTTAATTTGAAATTCCCTTATGGATCTTGTAAGACGCAAATTCTGATACAGTAGATCTGGAGTGGGCCTGAGGTTCCGAATCTGACAAGCTCTCAGATGATGCCAACACCACTGGTTTGAGGACCACTCTAGAAGCAGCAAAATCACCAACAGCTCTTTGTCTTCTTCCCCAAACTTGTTTTCCATCCTGTGCCCCATCTTCCAGACAAAGCATTATTATTTGTCCATAAGCTTAATCACATACATATCTCTCTGTAGCATCACTCCACTCCTTCCACATTACAGACAAGTCCTATGCGTTGGCCACCCCTGCAAACACAAATGCTGACACACTTAGATTTATGCCCTACTCTTCATAATTTATTTGTCCCTCCATTCTCTATTTTTGTTTGTTTGTTTGTTTGTTTGAGACAGAGTCTCACTCACTCACCCAAGCTGGAGTGCAATGGGATGATCTCATCTCACCACAACCTCTGCTTCCCAGGTTCAAGCAATTCTCATGCCTCAGCCTCCTGAGTAACTGGCATTACAGGAGCATGCCACCACACCTGGGTAATTTTTGTATTTTTTAGTAGAGATGAGTGTTCACTATGTTGGCCAGGCTGGTCTCAAACTGCTGACCTCCAGTGATCTGCCTGCCTTGCGCTCCCAAAGTGCTGAGATTACAGGCATGAGCTACTATGCCAGCCTGCCTTTCCAAGCTCTTATATTTGTCCTCATAATACTCAGAAAAGCTTTGTAATTATCTCTTTAACTGGCCAGTGTCTTATTTCACTAGTTTATACTCTACATACTACAACACAAAGATCTTTCCAAAGCACAACTTTTTATCATACTATTGTATGGCCTCAGTACCATTCACTCAATCTAAACTTTCTTCTCTGTTTTTCATAGTGATAAAACTCTTACCTCTCTTTCAGGTTCCCACAAGGAAGCCTCCTCTTTAAAACCTATTCATCTACCCTTAATAGCAGAAAGAGTATTATCTCCTTAGGGCCTTTGTAACATTCACTAATATCTCCTTCATGGATCCAGCAACACTTTATAATAATTACTTATCATTTTTGCCTTCTTTCTAGACCTCAAATGTTGAAAGGTAGGAACTGGATCCTTCTTGTTATTTCATTCTCAAAACCCAGCACAGTGCTTGGTAGTGACTAAATTCACCATAAATGTTGAATGATAGACTTTAAAAAATTAAATGATCTAGTTCATTTAACAGGAAAAACTGCTTTCCATATCTAAGACAAATATAAAAATTAAAATGTTGACTACAATTTATCAGTGTCCTTAGCTCAAACAATTTCTCCTATAATTTTTAAATGAACTGTGAGTCCCTGTTAAACATGAAGCATTTAAGACAAGAATAGTTGAAAATGCAAAACTTTCATTTTCAATAAGTCTTGAATATTTCATTTCAAAGCTTCAGATTTTTAAAATCAAATTAATTTGAGTCCGTATAATTAGTGAAATTATATAAAACAAGTTAACTTGAAGTAAGGGATAACTATTTGTCAACTACTAATAAGCACATGCAGTACACAAGTCATTTTCAGCGCATGTTTTTTATTGTGTGCCTACCATATTTCAAACACCAGCCTTGTGCTAAAAGGAGCAAGAGCCAATCTTTGCCAATGAATGACTCATGGTGCCATGGAGGAGGCTTGATACTTCCCCCAGCTTACTCCGTGCCTCAACAAGGTGTATAAAAAGAATGAATGCGTGGCCTGCTGTTGGGAATGTTCTTGGACCAGGAGGCCAGTAGAAGTGTCTGGAAGGAAAAGTGGAAAGTGAAGCTAACAAGAATAGTAAGCCATCAGTTTCAACACACACACACAAACTAGCATCAAGAGAGTGAGCCACTTCTTTACAACTCATATTTGCTGTCTATACAGTGTTTTTATACTCACTTGCTTATTTCATCCTTTCAGTCATTCTGAAAGGGGAATAGAGAAAATACGATTTTCCTGATTGTACAGAGGCGTAATTGAACTGTTTCGTTCAAGGTTACACAGGTATAATCAGAACCCTTGTGTGCAGGTGTGAACATAGCCTCTCCCCCACAATATCGCCTTGTGGCCCTTGGGTCTGATCACCACACTTGCCATTCCAAGTTGGCATCCAGCAGGAGTGCTGTCACCAACGGGAACACCAGCAATCTGAGCAACCCCACAATGCAACGCTGCAATCTGGTGTGGGGTTAACTGCGGCTACTTGAAACCATGTTGTTTACCTGCCATCTTGAAATTTGATTTTTTTTTCTTTTTGCTTTGTATTTTGCTTTCCCAGTTGTTTATATCTTAGCCAATGAAATGAATTAGAAGATATGTGATCAAGACAAATGAAAAAGTCTTGCACAAGTGTGAGCAGAAGGAAGGAAAAGGTACCTGGGCCAAAGTGGATGTGGAAGAATTATCAGAACTGTCGGTAGTGATGCTAATGACAACCGCTCTGAGTTGGCATCTGTCTTAAACTAAAAAACAGGTTCAGTTGTCTCAATAGGAGTTCACAGTTTTAACGTTTACCTTCAGGCATGAAAACTCTGCAATAATGAATTTAATAGAACAAAAAAGCAGAACTACAAGGTCAGGCACCATCTCAAGGACTTTTCCTCGTGAAGATAAGCCCAAATTTTGCAGGTAGCAATTCAAAATTAAAAACCAGCAGGGTAAAATGTTGACAGGCATTTGGAATCTGAACTACACATTTCTTTCCATTTATTCTTCATCCATGTTTGGATTTGTTTTCAATTACTGCTGCAAAACGCTTCCCCTGCAGCACAGGAAAAATGTGAAATTCTAAAGGCTGCTACTATTTTTCTGGCCTATCTGTTTAATCACTTGACCATCTAAATACTATATTTTGATTGTAAAAGTGGTCTCAAGAGAGGCTGGATTGAAGGCAGTTAATGTTCTTTAAAGGAAACAAGTGGCATAAACAGAATACTGTCGGGGCAGAAACCAGAGCTGTCAGAGTCCATATGCCTTTTATTTTTAGAACAGGATGCAGCAAAACAGAAGGAAAGGGATCTAGGTAAATAAATGAGACACCGTTTGTGACAAGCAAAAGCTTTTTTTACCTATTGAACAAACATGAAGACTCCAGTAGTCTTTGGCAGGAACTCCATAGGACAAAGCCAAGACTGAGAGCTGTTATTTATGTAGTGATCCAATCTTTTTCCTGAATGTCTTTATATATAAAAGGCAGACCATTAACAATGGAATATTAACCAATTTAAATGTAATAGCTTGCCCATGTGGAGACGCTGCTGCTGAAATGTATCCCAACAGTTATTTACAGGTCTCCACGGCTCTTTATCTGAAAGAGGGAGGCAGGAGCCCGCGACCGCAGAGATATTTTTTTCCTCTCTTATGATCCATGATAGATATAAACAAGATGATGGTGCTCTGAATATATTTAATTGACCTGACTGTAATAAATTGCAGCTGGATCTTTTCCCTTTATTGTGCGCTAAAGCCACTCACACTTCAGGCATTAGGAAGTCATCATATTCCGAAAGGTTTATCTCAGAGTCATGGAATCAGACGACCAGAGCTGCAAGGGCCTATTTCATCCTTCTTTTGCTTTCCCAGAAAGCCAGGTTTAGGTTTGGCTGTCAGCCCATAAAAACCTTCCAAACAGTTATCAAGAACAAAATGGGTTTCCAAAGTCTGCATTATAGAATATATAAAAGCTTTTATTGTTTATTTTAAAGTGTAGACATAACAGCTGCATACATTTTGTGGATGAGGTTTTAAAAGAAAAGAAAAAAGAAAACTCATTGGCAACTAATAAGGTGTTTGTGAACAAACAGGTAACTTGGATCACTGATATTTGTCTTTTTCAACATAAATCAAGACCCATATTTTGATATTGCCTTGGACTTTGTCTTCCATTTAAAAGCATGAACATAAATATGTCTGTAGAAAAGCACGTCTTACGGTCTTGTCTACCTGGGGCAATGAAAGTCAGCTGGGTCTGTACAATTCAGTTCATTCTAGCCAGAGGCTGCCAGCCTGTCTGCACAGATGCCAAACAGCACAAATTGGGACTTGCACCGAGACACATTCATCACAAACAGGAGCATGCCTGAGCACAACTTCATCTAATTTGGCAGCGTCAACAGCTCCCAGGAAACAACAGTAGCATGGGCTGAAGCTCCCAGCATCATCTTACCAGCACGGAGTCGCTTCTGAGCAAAACGCTCAGGTGTTTCAGCAGGGATGGAAGCAAGGTCGAACGTATCAACAATGATTTTAACAGTGCCTAGTTAGTGAAGACAATGATGGTTCAACCACCAATTTTATCTGTCAGGTGCTTTCACACACAGGTAGTGATATATGAATAACAGAATCGTATTCAGATAACGATGGTCTACAGTGGCATTTTCTTTGCTGAATTCCAGCTGGTGAGTGAAGCATTTTGATGAACATATAGCCATGTTCTCTCAGAGTTACCACAAATGCTATAGAATTGTGCAGTCCAGTGGGGTAACCACTAGCCACAGGTGGCTTTTGAGCAATGTAAATGGGGCTGGTCAAAACTGAGATGTACTGTGCATATAAAATACATATGGGATTTTAAAGAATTAGTGTGAAAAAGGATGTAAGTTGTGCCATTAATAATTTTATGTTGAATATATGTTAAAATGCTTGGATGTCTTGGATTATACAAGATACATTATTGAAATTAATTTTGCCAATTTGCATTTTTTAATGTGACTACTAGAAAAATTTAAATTACACGTGTGGCTCTTATTCATGGCTCATATTGTTTTTAATTGGGCAATGCAACTATAGAATGTATGGCTAATTTTTAAGCCAAAAATTATCAGCTTTATTCATTTTTGCAGTCATGCTGAATACAATTCAGCTTTCCAAGTGGATCAGAAATTATTTTCATATTTTTCACAACCTCAAAATAAGTTTTTTGGATGTTGAATTATGGATTTATAGATTTTATTCCACATCAGATAAGCTATGTAACTTTTGCATGTAATCGACATTCTCTGAAGACAAAGTATAGCACTCTACAGATAAATAGTAAAAAAAAAAAAAAAAAATTAATGCATTCATTCAAAAAAATGTACTTTGGGCCTATTTGACACTGGGTAGTGTGCTGTGTTCTGGAGGGCAATAAAAAAATAAGACAAATTTCCTGCTTTCAAAGAGTTCTCTGTCACATGGAAGGGATGATCTCACATATAGATGAAACTACAAAAAAAAAAAAAAAAAAAAAGGAAAGAAAATTAAGGAAGAGAAACAAGATTAAAATATACGTGGAAACACTGTGGTGGAAACAACTGACTAGCCGGTGGAATGGGAGGTGATCTGGGAGCTGGATTTGAAGTGGAGTCTTCCCAATAACCCTACAATGTGACAGGACCCTCGTTTTGAAGATGAGGAGGTTGAGGCTTGGGGAGGTAACATCCTTTGCACATAAACAGAGGTGGGGGAAGCAAGGACACAAACCCAGACGAAAAGGACCATGAATCCTATCATTGCACAAGCTCCATTAAGGAAGGCCAGTGATGGGAACGCGGAGGGACAGTCCTTAGAGAGGAAATGTCATTCTAAGGAACTCAACAACAAAAAGCTCTGTGTGTCCAGGAGAGCAGGGTGATTCACTTTGCTGATCATAAGGCCTGGTGAAATAAATGGGAGGATGAAAAATCAGTTCCATTCTCTGTAACACCACAATTTTCAAAAGGTTAAGACCACTGTCTTGCTAAGACTCTACTTGCCATGACATTTAGCTCCATCCGCATTTCTCCCATGCCCCCGGCGGCAGTCCTGTAACCCAGTTATACGTGTTTATGGGCAGGCCACTCGCTCGTGATGAAGGCTGGGAGGCTGGAGGCTCTTTCCTCCAAATGCTTGTTCATCAATAGTCCTCAGCCAGGGATCCCTAAAAGGAGAGCGACAAAGTATTTCTGCAAAGGTCCAGATGGTAAATATTTTCAGTTTTGTATGCCAGTAGGTCTCTGCCAGAATTATTCAACTCTCCTGTTGGAGAATGAAAGTAGCCATAGAAAATACAGAAAAAGGGCTTGGCTGTAGGTATTTGTCTACATTGTATTTGTGGATACTAAAATTTGAATTTCATACAATTTTCACATATCACAAAATATTATTCTTTTGAGTATTTTCAATGAACTAAAGATATAAGAAGCATTCTTAGCCCACTGAGCCCATCCCTACGTGCACCTCCTCTGGGACAGTCATCTTTAGCAGGTACACCTAGGTCCCTTCACTTATTACTTGAGTGAAATCATTTTTGAGAATCTTCATCATTTTTCTACCTTAATTTCAGAAACATACAAGAATAATCTATGAACACATACTAACAGGTTGATACTCCCCTTAAAGGTGGCAGTGAAAATGGATTAAAATCCTCCTAATGCGGTCTTCTAGGACTTGCTATCCTGCAAGCATCTGGATAGAATGTTTGATTCACACTGTCTAAAATTGTATTTGCACTATTTGCTGAACTGTGCTTAGAAGTGCTCAAAGAAAAATGTTCTAAACTTGTAAAATTGTGGGTTTTTCCTCATTTTTATGCTGGTTAATATTCATCAGCTCCTGAGAGGAGAAAAAGCAGGTCCATATACTCTATTTCCATATCTACTCTACTGCTAGGCTCTCCGAGTAACTTATATTTACCTAGCAGTTCCAAGGAACAAAACTCTTCCAAGAGTCATTTATTTAATCCTTGCAACAAAACTAGGAGGTAGGTCTTATTATCTCTTGCCTACAAATAAAGAATCTGAGGCTGATACAGGGACAGGCATTCCAGCCGCACCCTCCTCTCCTCTGCTCTCTCTTTGAGTCCCCACTGCCCCCGTCCTGCAGCCAGCAAATTCAACACCTGACTCCCAAATCATTCCAGGACAAGTGGGTTTCTCCAATCCCTGCTTTAGTGGAACTCATAACCCAGCAAGGGACGTGGAAACCAATAACTGTTCTACGAGGGTCTGAGTGCTCTCAGAGACGGATGGGAGACGGGCCGCGCTGGAAGCAAAGCAGACAAGATGAATGAAAAATAAAAGGGAAGAAAGAACTGAAGTGGCAGAGGAGAACGTTATCTTCACATCTTTCCATGCTTAGCACTTATTTGTACCCTAATTAAAAATGTTTTGGTATTTTTGTGAAAAGAATGTCAAATAGAGATGCCTCTGAAATGAGGAACATCAATGAGTCTGTTTTAGGGTTATTAAACTCTGAAAGTTTAAACCAGAAAGTAATGTACTTAAGCACGTGTCAACATAATTTAAGAACGAAAGTGTTTCCTCCACTGACTGAGCCTGTACATTTGCATGGCCCTCAGCATTTTCATAATAAAATACCATTTGTTAAAATTTCATTTGTTCTTACGTAAGAAGCAATTCTAATACTGACAAAGGAGTGTGTGTTGTAAAGCCAGGAAGCTTGGATGGCTAATACCAATTGCTTGCCCTGGGATATTGTCATCTGTGAAAAAGTTAACTACGATAATGCCACCATCTCTTGCCAATCTGTCATTAGTAAGAGGGTTAGGAGAAATACTTTTAGTCCAATTATCATTCCAGCTGCTTGTCCGCGTTAGTTGTATTAGCACAGCTGAGACTTAGCATAAAACCTAAACTACAATCAAATGATTACTCAGTATTTTCTTTTAAATCAGACAATTGCTCCCCTACATAGAATACATGAATTGTGTTTATTAGTCAAAAGAAAGATGAAATTACAATTCAAGTTAATATATATAAAAGAACATTGTATGTTTCTCACACTGAAATTAATCAAACATATCAACATTTATATGGATAATTTGTATTAATAGAGAGAATGAAAATGCATTTGAAGACAATACAAAATGAATTATTCAAATACATAATCCAAAAAGGAATTTTATGTTTTGTTTTATAATTTGTTTGAAAAACTACAAAAGCTGAAAATTGGCATTTCTATGCATTGAAGGAACCTTGCAAAAAACTTAAAAAATCACAAAGCCTACTTGGTTTCATTTCCATCGGGGCAATTCTGATTTCCAACAACCACGATAATACAGGCCTCGCCACCACCTTCCTTACATCTAAAAGTGAATATCTGAAAATTTGAGAACTGATTTCAAAAACATTGAAATGTGCTATGAAGTTTTGACTTAAGCTTCAAGTCCCAACAGACTGGCCAAGCAGTCGCCGAAATTCTCAGGTTCCAGAAAGAACTGGGGCCACAGTGTACACTGAATTGAAGCAAAATTTCAAGCACTTGGGATCAATCCTGCATCTCCCTATTCCCATCGAGGCTCCTGCGAAAATGTAGCCTCCTAGGTCTTCTACTCCTACAGTCCTCAACGTGAGGTAGAGGCATCTTAGGGCACAGGCTCTGGATCCGTCAGAGTGAGGAAACAAATGTCAGACCCACTCTTTATGCTGTTGAATCTATAAAAGCAGAAAATAATCTTTCCCAAAAGTGTAATCAGCACAAGTAGCCTTGCTCAATCCATATCTGCTAATCAGTTTTAGAGATCCTGTATCTAGAATTAACTAAATTAATCTTTACAAATTAAGTGATGCCTTCACCATAACATTTCCCCCCCAAAACAATCTCCAAAATCAAAACGAAATAACCCTGCAGTTCAAAAGTAATACTACTAATATAGACACATGTGAACAATAACAAAATAGGAAAGCTGATGCTTCTTTGACTTTAAACATGAGCCACACGCACAGTCTGTTCCTTAAAGGTAATGATGTCTTTTCAATAACGTGTGCTTAGGCTTTTGAAAAAATAATGTTTGATATATATTTGGAAATATAACCAACTCCATGATTATTTTGCTGGAAGCAAAGTGTCACTTGTAAAACTTTCAATTCTGTGTACTTAAAAATGTCAAATATCGAATTTTTTCCTAACCTATTAAAAATTCAAATGACAAGTGTCAGTGTGTCTTGAATTTGTTGAAGGTAAAAAGTGCAAGTAAGTCAAAATACTTCCAATCAGTTTGAAAGTAATTGATTACTGACATCAGGAAAGCTAGCAATTGATCATCCCCATTTCAGAAAAATCATTTTTTTCAGCAACGCCAACACTGCACTCCTACCTTGTGGCTCCGCCTCTGTGTGTGATGTTCACCTACGTCATCTCTGGTAATTTTAAAAGCAAGGATGAGAAGAAGTGTCAGATCAGGGAGAGGATTTATACACCAGTCTGGCCAACTCTTCACTTTAACCAAATCACTCCTGCTTTTTCTAAAATCTCTCTGTAGTGAAGTAGATAATCTATTGTCTAGAATTGAAAGGTATGCTTAAAATACAAGGCAAATAAGTGGGGCTGCTGTATCATTGGGGTGAAGATTAAGATGAAGACATGATACTCTGTTAAGGAAAGTCTTTCTTTCCAGGCTCCCCAAGAGACTGAAAAACAAGTGTCATTGGGACAGAACCTACTGTTGCATCCTGAGAAAGGCAACAGATGTTTGATTGCAAATATGCCCCATCTATCTGATTGTCCACACACGTGTACATCTAACATCATAAGGTCTACATTTACATAACTACAGGAGTAATGAGTGTTTAAAAATAAGTTAAAGGCAAAAGAACTAAAGAGAACATAAAACTTAAACTCAAAATCTGAATCATAAGGAAATATGCTTAATTGCTAAATATTACTATAAATTTTCCATAGGTATTTGGCTTTACATGATCATAACAAATCAATAAATCAAATCTTATATCCTACTGTCAGAAATACATCACAAAATTATATTTGTTTATTAAATTCAGTACATTGACAAAATGAATTTTAACTATTTCACAGTCAAAAGTGTTTGCAATAATGTGAATGCTGATAATATGGCAAATATGGAGTTCTCTGTACATCTTTCCAAAACTCTAATTGACTAAAATGCACAAAATCCATATAAAAAATACATTACCATTTAGAAGACAGTCACATTATCTATGCTCATAGATGAGGACAAAAGCCACATTCATTAGTGTACAAAGAGGATAAGTGTTTTATCCTAAGATGAAACTGCCTGTGCAAAAATCGTAACGGGGAGAAAATTATGACAGTGAAAGTGATCTGATCTAACCAACCTTTTGCCTTTAACCTTCAAACTGCCCTTGGTCATTCCTCAGCATGGGCCAAGCTAACTTTGAGAGAAAATCAGCTTATAATTTAAATGATAATAGTCCTTGCTAAAACTAAACCGTCTTTGTAAAACTAATGAAAATCCACCAGGTTAGGAAGATGAGAGGGGCCTGACTTCTGCTAAGATGTAGGTGTAAACGATTGCCAGCCATTATTCTGGAGGTCATAAAGATTTGCAATTTCCCCAATTGAATAACATCATTAATGTAGAAACTAAGACTGGCTGTTTGAGATGTCTTTTCAGGCTTTTGTATTTCTGACAACCGAATGACCAGCGACTCCTCTGTGGCCCCCACTCAGAAGCAGGCTCGGTGCAGGAGGGCCACTTGGCACACCCCTATGATCGCATCTTCAGCCAATAAGCATTCCTCTTCCCACCAAACTATCCTTGAAACACTGTAGCCTCTGAGTTTTTGGAGTCACAATAAAGCTGATTGGAGTCATAATAAAACTCCACTCTCCAGTTCAGCTGGCTCTACGTGTATTAAACACTTTCTCTATCATAATTCCTCTTTTTTGATAAATTGTCTCTATCTAGGCAAGATAGATTCATTGGGTGGTTACAGGAATATCTTTTTTTAAAGTCTCTTAAGGCTGGGTGCAGTGGCTCATGGCTGTAATTCCAGCACTTAGGAAGGCCAAGGTGGGTGGATGGCTTGAGGCCAGGAGTTCGAAACCAGCTTAGCCAACATGGCAAAACCCCATCTCTACTGAAAATACAAAAAACAGCTGGGCGTGGTGGTGGGCGCCTGTAATCCCAACTACTCAGGAGCCTGAGGAAAGGAGAATTGCTTGAACCCAGGAGCCAGAGGTTGCAGAGAGCTGAGATCGTGCCATTGCACTCCAGCCTGGGTGACAGAGTGAGACCCTGTATCAAAAAACAAAGTCTTTTAAGCATTTCGCTTTTAAATATAATTAATTAAAAAAAAAAAAGTTTGGTCCTCCTTTTCAAAGGATATATGGCTTAGGGTGTTTCTAAAATGTATACTGATGGGTAATTGTTCTTCAAAAGAGTGCTTTAGTGCTTTAAACCAACGCCATTTGACGGTATAGTCCTCATTTGAGGTGTAGAACTCTCTCCTTTACTGAGGGATGTAAGACTAAAGCAAATCATTTCCACAATTATTTTTCCCCAGCCTGCTCCATAGTCCTCTCTTGTCATGTTTTCATAGCAAGTCACTTGCAATGCATGGAGTCCATCATCTCTGGCTAGCAGTATCTTTTCCCAGCAACACGTTTCCTGTTCACCTTTGTATTTCCAGCACTAAGCAAGAGCCTCACATCTTGTAGATATCACAAAACAAATGTCTGAAACAAATGAATGTATGAATGAAAACAAAATGTTAAAAGCACAACTGGTTTTAGGTAGGTCTTGTAAGATCAGTGTCTTTAACAGCTTTTTTTAATTGAGACTAGAGATGGGATGGAAAGTTTTTGAGCCGTCTGGGCACTGACTGGAGGCTGGGTGGTAACTCAGAAGTTTATGGTTTTTGCAAAGGTGGTTTCAGGAGGAGACCCTCAAATCCGTCTTCCCAAGGAGTTCCAGGCTGAATTTTTTTTTTTTTTTAGATAGGGTCCTGCTCTGTCTCCCAGGCTGGCACAATCTTGGTTCACTGCAACCTCCACCTCCTGGGTTCAAGCAAGTCTCCTGCCTCAGCCTCCCGAACAGCTGGGATTACAGGTGCACACCACCACGCCTGGCTAATTTTTGCATTTTTAGTATAGACGGGGTTTCACTATGTTGGCCAGGCTGGTCTCGAACTCCCAACCTCAGGTGATCCGCCCGCTTTGGCCTTCCAAAGTGCTGGGATTACAAGTGTGAGCCACCGTGCCTGGCCCAGGCTGGGGTCTTTAAGGGGATCAAAAAGTCAAGGGAGATTGGAGAATTGGAATCTACCACGTCAGCTAGTCTGCAGGATCCCACTGACTCAGCAGGTCTGAGGGACCCCACGAAAAGCTGATTCACCAAAGAATGCAATTTCCACATCCTAATGATTTCATTCCAATTAACCCCATCAATCAACAACCCTAATTCTGCAGTCCCTTGACCGGCTATGATCCTGTTAAAGACCCCGGCCTGGAACTCCTCGGGGAGATGGAGTTCAGAGTCTCCTCCTGAAACCGCCTTTGCAAAAATTATAACAGAAAATTATTACAGTGAAAAAGATCTGGCCTGATGAATTCCATCTTGCTTCTAACCTCCAAGCTGTCCTCGTTCATTCCAGGGTGCAGGCTGAACTAACATTAGGAGGAACTTAGTTTGTAGTTTGACTTTGAAACAAAGATGATAACAGCTCTTTCCCAAAACAAATCTCCTCCCTTCCTGAGGACTAGACTGCCTTTGCAGGACTAACAAATTAGCCATGAGGTTAGAAATTATGGTTTGGGAGTCTGTTATAAAACCTGGGATCAGTGCTTGAGATATTTCACAGGCTCTGCATTCCAATGCACCAGCTGACGCCACCCAGATCGATAAACTGGCTCATCTGAGCTTGTGGCCCTCACTCAGGAACTGTCTCAGGCCAAGAAAACAGCTTAACTCCCTATAATTTCATCTCCAACCCAACCAATCAGCGATCAGCACTCTACACCTTCTGACTCCGGACCCATGAAATTATCCTTAGAAACCCCAATCCCTGGGTTTTCAGAGAGACTAATCTGAGTAATAATAAAACTCTGGTCTCCTGTTCAGCTGGCTCTACATAAATTAAACTCTTCCTCTATTGCATTTCCCCAGTCTTGATAAACTGATTCTGTCCAGGCAGTGGGCAAGGAGAACTCAATGGGCAGTTACACTCTTGTCTTCTCACTTGTGCCATGTGATCATTAAACTCTTTCTCTGCTGCAAACTCTGCTGTCTCAGTGTAGTGTGTCTGTTACTGTGCAGTGGGCCTGTTACTATGCAGTGGGCATATGAACCTACTGGTCTTGTAACACTCTTGGGTCAAAGGAGGGGCACCACCAGCTGGGGCTAAGAGTCATGAAATGCATCTGCAAACAGACAACACACTTTTTTTCTCTAACGAGAAAAAAGATAAAGCTTCCCGTCCTTCAGGTACATCAAAAATACACATCCAGGTATGCATTACAATTGAGTGTGTGTACCACTTTCCCTATCAAAATTGTCTCGATGTTAATTTTTACTTATGAAATTATTAGGAAATATAAATCAAAATAATTATGAGGGCTAATGAATGAACACAGTAGAAAAAGTGTAAGACATAAAATCACATTCTAAAATTCCTAATGCCTTCCAAGGACATCTTTAAGACAAGATCTTTAATATTTGGGATTGTCAATGTACAACAAGTCAGTCTTTAGACCTCACAAGACTTTCAGGTTCTCCAGCTACTTAGTGGAACTTGTATAAGCCTATTACTATTTCCTAGGTTCCTCTGAAAAACAAGATATGTTTTTAAATTTTATACATGTGTGTATGCGTACATATATTTATATATATATTCCAAAGTATTTTGCTATTTTTATTCCCTTATTTAAGACTCCTCTGAGCTATATTAGCTCAAGTTATAAGAAAATAGGCAGAGGTGCATGCAGAGGGAAAGAGATAAAAGCCTACAATATCTAGTTATATCAGATATTATTCTCTGCAGTAAAAATGCAGAGGGATAAAATTTTCCAAAAACTTCCTATTTCTATATGTAGCATTCCTGCCTGAAAGCCAGCTCTCATAGTAACCCCTAGTAAAAAAGAAACCTCAAGAAAAGACCTTCTGCTTTGTACCTGTTTGACTTCATGAGGGGAAGGAGTAAAGGAGCAAATGATGGTGAATTATGTTTGACAGGAAGGAGAGGAATCTTGGACTTGATCACTAACAAAGTGTCTCCTTAAGGAATAGATACATAAAATCTTGTGTATTAGTCCATTCTCACACTGTTAATAAAGGTATACCCAAGACTGAGTAATTTATAAAGGAAAGAGGTTTAATTGACTCACAGTTCGGCATGGCTGGCGAGGCCTCAGAAACTTACAATCATGGCAGAAGGGAGAGCAAACACTTTCTTCTTCACATGATGGCAGCAAGGAGAGGTGCCGTGCAAAACAGGGGAAAGCCCTTCATAAAGCCATCAGATCTCACTGTCATGAGAACAGCATGAGGGTAACCGTCATCATGATTAACCTCCCACAGGTTCCTCCCACAACATGTAGGGATTATAGAAACTACAATTCATGATGAGATTTGGGTGGGGACACAGCCAAACCATATCATTTGGTACTGCAACAAGAAAGAAAAAGAAGGCATAGAAAATAGGGGGAAAAGGTTTTCATTTTAGATTGAGTAACTTTAAACAGCTAAAATCAAAGCATAACTACCATTTTATCTGGAAGACACCGACAAATGTTATCTATAGAAAACAGAATATCTAGTTTTCTCACTAATACATGCTTAGAGACAGTTAGTAAAAACCTAGATGCTTCGCAAAGCCTCTGGGAAGGTCAGGAAAATGTACTTGGATATAATCACAGAAATGGAGCCTGGACAGAGCCTCGATTGGACTAGGAATGTGCCCCTGCCGAAAGGTCACTGTTGCTCTGAGCTGCTCAGGTCATCATGCTTAATGTCTGGGGATGGAGCTGCAGAGGAAACAGATACTTGCCCACTCTCTAGATAAAAACGCCCTCTTTCTATGTGTGTCCACAGCTTCACAATCCTCATGTCCATGTCCAAATCTCATCCAGATGCATCAACAGAAACTAGGTCAAATATGTGATTTTGCTTTTTTCTTATCAATGGTACATGGAGGCACGCTAAAGGAAGTTGTCTGTATATTGAGTGACCCAACCATAGAGTATTTTTACTGTTCTAGGACCTTGAGACACTTCAGTGAACAAGATGAAATGATGTTGCTGCATATTTGAATGAGGTCATCATTCGGCATTCTAAAGAGTATGGTGAGTAGTACAGGTTACTTTCGGCACAAGGGAACTTGGCCTCTAGGCCTTGTTCCATCCTGGACTCCCAGTGTGACTTAAGTGACTTACTTCTCTGTGCTTCAGTTTTCCCATCAGCAAAAACTCATGGCTGATAATATGTGCCCAATTTTCTCAGTCGTGATACAAGCAGGAAGTAGAAGTCACCTGAGACGATTCAAATGAAAATGCTAATAAAAGAATTACTTATAAAGGTATGGGCAGGTTGGAAAAATAGACAGACACTCTGAGACTATTAACAGTAGTACGTTGTTACCAACCCCAGGACTGTATGAAAAAGCAGTGGGAATAGTGTTAGCGAAGCCCACTGAGCCCTAGAGCTATGTAGGATAGATGACATGGAGGGAGCACTGGCTACAGAATGGAACAGCCACTCCTAGAGACATTGCCCTAATCTCTCCCAATCCATCCCACATCTCCTCCTAGTTCCCACTGGAGACCAAGCCCAGGAAGCCCGCTGCAAGGAAGCCTGGTGAAGACAGAGCCCCTTCTGGCAGGGCACACAACAGAGAATGGCCTGGGGAGAAAAATGGATGATCTCCAATGCTGCTAAATATCCCATAGAGTGATTACTAGGATTCCATAAGATCGTATACACAGATGCACACTTTAGAGAGCATTGGAAGTGTTGATTTTAAAGTTGATAATATTTGTATTAAGAGTAACTTCCATTTAGGACATGCTACTCTTTATCTTTCTCTTACCAAAGAAACTTTGATTTTTCTAATTAGTTCATGAGACATGAGAAGCACTTGGAAGGAGTTCAAAGAAGTAAATGAAGGATCATGAATAAATTTGAGGAGGAGGCTAGATAGTCAGATAAGTGGGGGCCAGAGACAGGGTCTTAAAGGAAAAGTTGTAAAACAAGGATTGTTGAGGCCAAATGGATAGGAGATGAAGGGATGTGAAATTTAGCCATGTGTTAGAAAAGATCATTGCAATCAATCCTCCTGATTTTCACTTTAAAGTAAATATTATTCTCCAGATTTAATGTAAAAGAGCAGTAATGGAATAGTAATGACAAGCAATACAAGCAATGAATCAACTTACACTCTTCCTCGATTTCATATAAGAGGCATACTTCTTAATTGTGAAAGAATAACACTTTAAATGAACAGCATTTCTTCCTGGATTAAAAAAAGTCTAGCTTCCTTAGTTTGGTAGATATAAACATTACTAACTTAAAAATGAGTTACAGAAAATATCTCCGTAAAACAAATATTCAGGACAAAAGTCTTTCAGAGAAGAATGATCAGCAGATGTGAGTAGTGACAGAAATCACAGAGTAATTGGAATTCTGGCTTAAAGAGAACCTTTTCTTGCCCCCTGAGTGATTTTACTGTTTTTCAAAGTTGCATTCTTCTGCTAAGGTGAGTAAAAATAAGAAAATTAACATGTTAAACTGTATGAAAAGCAAAACATAAAATCCAGTATGTTTGTTCATACTTTTGTCAGATTTCATGTAAGAATCTGAGATTGGAAATTTTAGACTAGAAATTGGGCAGGGATTAGACACTCTATAATGTTTTCGTAGTTTCTATTGGCATTGGGGTCCGAAACATAAATAGACTCCATTGTTACAGTGGAGCTGCTATGAGAAATGAAACAGTGAACCTAAGCTTCAAAAATCCTCTCTAAATCTGCCTTTTCAAAACTGTTGCTTTGGGAGGATGAGATAACACGGGGCATTGTCATAGTGGCCCTTTGGCTGTGCACAAGAAACACATACATCTCAGCAGATAATAACCAAAAACACAGTAAGTGATTTAATGATGTCAAAAAGGCACCAACTGGATATCAGCCACCTTGCTAAAGCTCAATACAATCAGGTATATTTATTAAGAAAAAGTGAACAAGAACCACATAGGAAGATCCAAGCTAGTAACGATTAAAGCTAAGGGCAAAAGGAAATGTTTGCATAAGTCTGAAATATTCAGATTAAAACTGTGCTGCACCAGTGTTTGGAAGAATCATTGCTTGTTTTACGAGGACTGGGTTCACTTAAAAATTAAAATCTTATAGCTACCACGAGGTAGGTTTTCCAAAAACCAAATGACTACAATTGTGTGTTCACTACCTGCTGCCTTAAGTCTCTCTGCTTTTAGCCTCACATGCTCTCCTGTAGATTTAAAGTAAAATTCCCACCAACTAAAGATCTGTTTTAGGCCAGCCTTATGAATGGACACCATTTATACCATTCATCTAGCCCTTTGCCTTTCTTGCGCAGAATGAAATATGGACACTCATTGTATTACACTCTGAAGGTAAAAAGCTGTGGCTAGATTGACAAAATAATTATGTAAATAATGACAGACGTCTAAGGAAGACTAATGGCTGAAAAAGCCGAATAACATTAAAAAGTTAATATATTTAATGTTAACCTTTGTAGCTTTCAGTAATAATTCAAATACAGGAAAATTGTTGTTGAAAGCATAGTAATATTAAAGCAAAGAGCAAAACGTCATGGTAATAAATGAACCCCCCAGTTTTCCGGGAAATTGGTAGGATATTATTCTGCTATAACACTAAAAGCTAAACAGAAATTTTTATTAATATTGAGTGCCATTATTCTTTGTTGTACTGGATTTGCATGGAAAATGGAGACTTTTTATTTCTAATTATGTATTTCAATCAAAGACCTAAACATCTCAACATAAAAGCTTACAAACAAAAACCGTTACAACACAGAAGAGAAATAATCATTTAAATTCAAAATATAGGACACTTAGTTGGATTTTTTAATTAATATACGATGAGTAACTTATTTAATAAGTGATTTTTTAAAACTTCTCAGCTGTGAAGATTATTTAATTACTCATAAAACATAGTTTACCTCCAAAATATATGGGGGATAATAATGATAATGCAAGAGCTGGTTGAGATTAGAGATGGCGATGAGATGATATCTTTATTTTAATTTCAAAGGTGGAAGGTGGTTTGGGAAGAGTGAAAGAAGGGAAGGAACTTAGTTAAGGGAAAATAATGATCTCCAGAAATCTGGGTATTTGAACAATCTGGCCAATATTAACACAGAAATAATATCTGTTTTCTTATTAGCTTCCTTCAGGTGAGACTTGAGATCTCACGAGGGAAAAAGACCGTGATTATCTGGTGTTTGTTTTTATATAAAAAGACATTGAGGACTGAAGATGAAGTAAAGACTTGAGAGTTCGTAGATGGACTCCCAACACTTGCACTGCTGCTTTTGAGTTGTGCATTTGTTTCCTCTGCTGAAAAGTTTGACTTAGAAACATTACTTACATTCTGAAGAGGAAATATGCAGAGGTGTATTTTCCTATCCATCATTAATAAGACAATAAGATAACATCACTAGACAAGCCCATTTCTAGCTACAATTCCCTCAAGTCAGTTAACAAAACATTTTTGCAATATCCATATATTGCCTAGCATTTGATTAAAATCAAGCTGCTGCCTATGACTCAAAAGACTAAAAATTTATCTGTCACCTTCCATATTAAATGATAAAATATTTGTGAAATCGTGGAAGCCGATGGGTTTTTAAGTCTTTGTATACTAGCAGTGAAAGAAAATGGAAAATTCACATCTAAAACAACAAAGTATACAGAATTGTATTAAGTTCATAGGCTTCTGATTTTTGAGAAACACAGTTTTCTCTCATTCAGCCCTTAAAAATATCAGAAAATGAGCAAACAGTGAAAAAGCAGACATTCATGAACATACTTGACACTAAATATAGAGGATTCTGGACAAGTAGCATATTAATGCCATGCTGTGGTAATGACGCTAGAAAACAGAAGAACTAGAAACATATGACTTACGGTGACAACTCCTCCAGCAAGTAGCCATATGTAACACAGGCTCTATGAGGAGCGTATTCAGTTATTATTCCCCAAACACATTACGTTGTTCTGTTCTACTCTGCTAGCTTGAATGCATATTGCTCCCTGGGAAGAACTTACAATTCCCTTTACAATGCATTTACAGTTGATTAAAGAATGGATTTGCAATTCTGAGTCTATAATTAGAGCAAAGGGTCTCTATAATTTTAGCTACCCTCATCCACTAATGATGATGTTATGGAGATTAGCCACTATTATAAAGACCCATGGCCACTAAAATGATTACTGGAAAACATGTATTGAGGTTTAGTAGTCTATTCTTTTACCACAGGAAGCCTATTATAAACAGAGTGTTATACAAGGCTACTAGACAGGAAAAATGAGATTAACAATTAACACCTTGCTCAAAGGATTAGTATATCTCTTATGCAGTGATTACTTGGATTCTAATTAAAACTCTTAGAGGTGTGTGTGTGTGCGTGCGTGTGTGTGTGTGTGTGTGCTCCCATGCATGCATGCTTATGTTTTTTTCCAGGTGTCTGCTGCTTCCTTGGAGGTTTAAAACAAATAGGTCTGTACATGTCATGAGCTGGGAGCAAACCTTTTTATGAAGAGGGATTTCTCATTGATCTTTAACCAGAGTGTCTTCTAATATAAGTCTCAATATAAAATATGTGTATTTACCTCTCTTACAAACTTATTTGGCTACTATTTTTTAATGCATAATGCAATTTCACCACCACTGACTTCTGCAGTAATTATTTTTCTTTTTTTTTTTTTGAGACGGAGTCTCGCCCTGTCACCCAGGCTGGAGTGCATTGGCACGATCTCAGCTCACTGCAAGCTCCGCCTCCTGGGTTCACACCATTCTCCTGCCTCAGCTCCCAAGTAGCTGGGACTACAGGCGCCCGCCACCACACCCGGCTAATTTGTTGTATTTTTAGTAGAGACGGGGTTTCCCCGTGTTAGTCAGAATGGTCTCGATCTCCTGACCTCATGATCCACCAGCCTCGGCCTCCCAAAGTCCTGGGATTACAGGCGTGAGCCACCGCGCCCGGCCTCTGCAGTAATTTCTATGAGATTCCACAGCTGAGTAAAAAGCTCTAGCACTTTATGTAAAAGCAGAAAACAATCTACAGTGGCTTTCCAAATGCAGAGTCCATCCACTCTGGAATTAGAGGCCATAAAACCATCATAGGGGTGTGAGGTAAAAAATAGAATTTCCATATATATTCTTAAAAATGTGCCTTTTCTATTAGGTTGGTGCAAAAGTAATTGCGGTTTTGGCTGTTTAAAAGTAATGGCAAAAAACCGCAGTTGCCTTTGCACCAAACTAATAATTTATTTGTGATTTTTAGAGTGCATGTATAGTAACACATCATATAATTAATTAGAAGATGCATATAATAAATATGTGTAGGGTTTCTTTCAACTGTAAAGACATTTGCAAACGAACAACAAAGTATTTCTCTTTTTTTCAATCTTGGTCAGGCATGTGAACTTACTAAGATATCTCAAATACTAATGACTCTTTTTCCTTTCCATGCAAATTGAGAGGAAAATAAAATTTGTTTCCCCTCAAATTCCCTAGTTAACATGGGCCTAACTGACTTAGAATTATGTGCGTGATGGTTAAGCAATTTCATTGCTGGTGTGAAAATAATAATGAGAAAAAAATAGTATAAATAGTGAATATTAGATGATGACTAACTTATGTTTCAGGCAAGTAGAAAATATTATAGGTGGAATAAAGCTTTACTTTAGGCTTAGTTAAAACTTGTAATAACCGAATACTTAATCCCAGTTAATGAGAAAAGGGCGTGGTCATCAGATGGCACAGGCCAGAAGAAACCTTCTTCAAAATTGAGAAAAATCAAACATTCAAATCTGCGACTATGGTGTAGCCACTACGGTACCTCTTTGCTTGGAATAGCCAGTGCTCAGTAAATGTCTGTGAAGTGAATAAACAAATTTATCACATGGCTGCAAACAATTAAAATGCTTAAACATTTAGAGTAAACTCTTGATTATTTATAACTTTTTAATTTGAAAAAGATACAAAACACTGCAGAATAAAATGGGAACTCAAAAATATAGCATTTTTAACCATATTTGTAATTAATGGACTTCTTCCAAAAATATTATAGGAAAAAATTAACTGTGGTATGATCTCTAGGGATTAAAAAAACGGAGTCAAAGAACATGATAAGCATGAGAAAAGTATAAATTAGTCTCACAGGAAATAATTAGATGTTTAATTATAGAAAAAGAAATATTAATTTAAAAAGATGATTGAAGAAAACAGGATAAAAACTGTATTAAGGTAAAATACATGTTTACCTTATTAAAGCAAAGGCTAACTGATAGATTATTAGCTATTATACTGAAGATGCAATTACTCTTGTTTTTCCACTATATATTAAAATCCTCATTCTTACATAATGCGTAATTAAAACTTGAACTAGGCCGGGCGGAGTGGCTCACACCTATAGTCCCAGAACTTTGGGAGGCCAAGGCGGGCGGATCATGAGGTCAGGAATTTGAGAGCAGCCTGGGCAACATGGTAAAATCCAGTCTCTACTAAAAATACAAAAAAATTAGCTGGGTGTGGTGATGGGCGCTTGTAATCCCAGCTACTCTGGAGGCTGAGGCAAGAGAATTGCTTGAACCTGGGAGGCAGAGATTACAGTGAGCAGAGATCTCACCACTGCACTTTAGCTTGGCCAACAGAGCAAGACTCTGTCAAAAAAAAAAAAAAAAAAGAAGGAAGGAAGGAAAAGAAAGAAAGAAAGGAAAGAAAAAAAGAAAGAAAGAAAGAAAAGAAAAAGAAAGAAAAGAAAAAGAAAGAAAGAAAGAAAAAGAAAGAAAGAAAGAA
>NW_026652279.1:166735790-167057617 GCF_009828535.3 Hylobates moloch
TGATGAATTATTTTTTAAAAGTTAAAAAGTTAGGAGACTAGATAACTTTACTCTGGAAAGAACAACTAAAGAAGAGAGAAAACTAGTAACTGTATGGAAAAGCATTTACCAACTGATTGAGTAAATAAATTTTCCTGCTCCTCACAGAGGGCAAAACTAGTTGCAGGTTTAAAAGGATGAAGAAATAATGTCATTTAAATGCACCACCATGTTCCCCTAAAACGAACATGTGAGTGAGATTTGATGTTTGGGTTGCTTGATGGTGATATTGGCAGTCTAAATATTTAAAAAAGAAGAACATAGCTTTGTTAAATGAGTTTAATTATTCCAGGTTTCTGTAATATTTTAGGTTCTGCTGCACAAAACAAAAGTAGTTGATCAATACGTTGAAAGAAAAAGTTAATTTTTAAATTTCAGGTTGTTAAATTTGGAATATATGTTTGCTCTTTAAGATAATTTTATCATAGAATGAATTAACAACCGAAACAGAAGAAAGTTTAGTACATAAACAATTTTATACTTTCTTATTTTACCACTAACAGATCTGTAAAGTTTTCTTTTTTGTTGTTGTTGTTTTTTTTCTTGAAAAGTCTATCATAAGTAGAAAGAATCATGCATTTTTTTTTTCCGGGTAAAGTATGGTTCCCAATGAAGAGTGATTTTGTTCCAAGGGGACACTGATAATACCTACAGACTGGGGGATGGCTCTCAATGTCTAATGGATAAAAGCCAAGGATGCTACTAAACATCCTACAATGCACAGATTCAAAAATCTGATTTAAAGTCATAACATAGGCAGTTCCTTATTATTTGAATTATTTAAAAGAGATTTCAATAGTTGCATAATACACTATCACACAATTCATTATAAAATACTTAACTGCGACATTTGTTGAAAATAATACTGTTTTAAAATGTTAGTTAAAATTTTGACTTAAAAATACATTAACGGAAAATCCATGATAAATTTTCTTTCACTTTTTCTTAAGACTAATGGCTGTGATGATTTCAGAGTATTATAAGATAACATAAGGTTTGTTTCCTAAAAACTTAAAGGGAATTCCAAAACACTGCAGTCCCCTCCACCCTTTACTAATCTTTAAAAATCACCTATTGACATTAAGGGACTGATATTTATATAAAAATATCTAGCAAAAATTAATAGATTCTAATGCCAGTTTTCTTGACTGATACATGAAAAATGTTTACTCATCACATACGCACAAATTAAGCAAAATTACAGCCATTTTATAAAGCCTGAGCTAGTTGTTGCCTTGCTATTTGTTTTGAAGCAGTATAACATTATACATAAACAACTCAAACTCAGGCCTCACCAAAAAAACAGAAAAAGAAATAAAACAAAACAAACCACAGATTGAAGATGTGATTGAGGATTTATCTCAAATATTCTTCTCACCAATATACAAAACCACTAATTTTCTCTCATACTTACCAGTTTTCTTAAATGCACAATTTACCTGTAGGTTTATGCTACTATTTCTACATGCCATGAATTGTTAGAACATGCATAACTTAGAAAAAAAAGTTTTAATTGTGTAAATGCTAATGTGAACAACTCATGTAGGTAACGCAGATTTCTTTGTATAGTTTGGGAAGCTTAGTATTTTCTAATTATGTTGTACACATTGATCACATTTGTCAAAACCTACTCCTTGACAGCTAAATCAAAAATTTTAATGAGGAACAATCTAAAAGAATTAGAATTTATTCCCCCTCCCAAAGTAAATTCAATCGAAACAGCATGGTTGTGAAGAAGCTCAGTATTAGTTTTAGGAGGTAGGGGAAAAGGGGCAAAAAGTAAGTTTTATGAAAGATATTACTTATAGTTAAATGTTCCTATCACCTTCTTTAGGTTCAGAAGATTATTACAATAAATGAGTCTATATAAATCCCTGCAAGACAACCTAGGCAATATCATTCTGGACATAGGAACAGGCAAAGACTTCATGACAAGGACTCCAAAATCAATTGCAACAAAAGCAAAAATTGACATATGGGATCTGATTACACTAAAGAGCTTCTGCACTGCAAACGCATCTATCAACAGAGTAAACAGGCAACCTACAGAATGGGAGAAAATTTTTGCAAACTGTGTATCTGACAGAAGACTAATATCCAGAATCTATGAGGAACTTAAACAAATTCACAAGGAAAAAATGCAAACAACCCCATTAAAAACGGGCAAAGGACATGAACAGAAACTTTTCAAAAGAAGATATACACGCAGACAACAAGCATATAAAAAAGCTCTACATCACTGATTATGAGAAAAATGCATATCAAAACCAAAATGAGATATCATCTCACACCAGTCAGAATGACTATTATTAAAAAGTCAAAAAAAAAAAAATACAAAACATGCTGGCGAAGTTGCAGAGAAAAGGCAATGTTTATACACTGCTAGTGATAGTATAAATTAGTTCAGCCGTCGAGGAGAGGAGTTTGGCAATTCCTCAAATAACTAAAAACACAGCTACCATTAGGCCCAGCAATCCCATTACTAGGTATATACCCAAAGGAATAGAAATTCTTCCACCATGAAGACACATGCACACATATGTTCATTGCAGCACTATTCACAATAGTGAATCAAACTAAATGCCCATCAACGGTAGATTGGATAAAGAAAATGTGGTACATATACACCACAGAATGTTATGAAGCCACAAAAAAGAATGAGATCATGTCCTTCGCAGGAATATGGATGGAGCTGAAGGCCATTATCCTTAACAAACTAATGCAGGAACAGAAAACCAAATACTGCATTTTCTCACTTATAAGTGGAAGTTAAATGATGAGAACACACGGACACAAAGAGGGAAACAACAGACATTGGGGCCCCTTGGAAGGTGAAGGTTAGGAGGAGGGAGAGAATCAGGAAAACTATTGGGTACTAGGCTTAATATCTGGGCGACAAAATAATCTGTAAAACAAACAGCCATGACGCGAGTTTACCTGTATAACAAATCTGTGCATGTACCCACTGAACTTTAAATACAAATTTAAAAACAAAATAAGTTTATTGTAAGCTTTCTTTCAAACAGATTTTCGTCTGATGATAAGAGCTGTGCTCATTTTGTTCAGTCTTTCTCAAATATGTGATAAAATATAATGTAGTAAAAAGCAACTGTGTGCCGTATACTTCATATGTAATCAATTTTTTTGTCATTTCTGAGCGTGTGTGCATGTGTGTATGTGTGTGTGTGTGTATGTAAAATCTTAATTTACATCCATATATACAGCCATATTAGTGACATTTTTAGTGTTTGTTGATTTTATTTTTTTCTTGACCTGATAGTCTAATTAACATCTTTGAAAACGGTCAGCCTATTTCTTATTACAGTACAGTATTCCAGCTCCAGGCATACTGTCTGTCATTCTCTATATGTGTCTAGTTAGGTTGTGGAAGGGATAGAAGGCTGTCTTCTAGGAAAAAGTAATTCTGTAACTAACGTGAAATATGCCTGCCAAAGTTCCATCATTACCAAGATGACCAGCAACGCTGCTCTTCCACCAACCATCCTGTTGGTCTGAAACCTGATTCTATGAAGCTGTCATCTCACTAACAATATACTATTCTTCACAATATAATGTTTCTTTCCTTAACACATGCATTGTATTTTTCCTCTTTACGCTCTATCCTGCATTTTAAATCAATATTCAAATTAAGCATAATTGCATTTACTTCAAAATTTTATCATTCAAAATCCTCACTTTCATCCCCCATAGTCCAACTATTGATACTGCTTTTTCAATTTAAAGCCTAAGTCTATATAATTATGAGAATTTTTTAAGAAATTTAAGAGTTTTAAATAGGTATTTTCGAAAGCTGTTTTATAGAAGATCACTGGAGGTACTTGCGGTGTCAATTTAGAATATCATATATTCACTGCTTTTCATAGATAACCTGTCATTGATCATGCAAGCGCTCCCTCATCCTGACATTTTCTCCAAAGTCAAGCAACACTGGGTATATTGTTTTTGGTTTCCCTTTCTCCTTCCTCTCCTATGGCACACCTGAGTGCTGGTGTGTCTTATCAGACTGGTAAGTTTGGAAAAAGAACTGAGCACCTTCACTCAGCCCTTCCTCTCCTCATGAGACCAGCCTGCCTGCAGAGAGAGAGCACTCTCTCTGCCATGTTAGACTGAAGAGCAATAGTGCTGTTCTCAGAGGAGACACCTGTGCCTCTGCAGAACTTTCAGAAACTGTGTGGGTGAGTCTGTGAGATCCTGGAATTCAGGGATAGAAGCCTATTGTTACCACACACCCAAGGCAATCTTATAACCTAGGCTTGACACAGTGAAGACCCTGTCTGTATCTGCACCTGCTTGCTCCTCTCCTATGCATTTGCTAAGGAGCTGAAGCAGGGAGGGGGGGCGTTCTTTAGGGAGCCTCTTCAAATACCACAGTGTGAGACCACATTGCACTTCAATGATGATTACGTCCCACTGTGGATTATAAGTGACAGCACAGTCCAGACTACAACTCTGAAGGATTCCTGTGAACACTTATTAAATCCCCCCTTTCTCGCCTCAAATATGGGACTTTAAATTTAACTCCAGCTAATTTCATCTGATAGAACTAAATGCATTTCTTCATTTTCAAGATCTTTGTGGATCTTGAACTACTAATGTGCGTGCCATTCCTCTCAGCTTAATTTCATCTTGAAATCTGATGACAATATCTTTGTCACAGCTATCCCTGTGAATGAAGACTAGGACAAGCCTGAGATGGTGCCTGGTGGCACTTCACTGGAAATGTTTTCCACATTTAAATTCAATCTATTCATCAATTCTCTCTTGTAGGGTCCTGAGATTTTTAAATTTGTTTTATAATGAAGCATAATTTATGTGTTGTGAAATTCACAGATCTTAAATGAACATTTTAATGAGTTTTAACAAATGTGCACATTCTTATAACCCACACCCCAATCAAAATATAGAACAATTCATTCACTCCAGAAATTTCTCTTGTGCTTGTTTACCAAACAGTTCCCCATAGTGGGAGCTACCACTGATCTCATTTTTATCACCATAGATTCGTTTTGCCTATTCTTTTGTGCCTGTTTCTTTTTCTTCTCACTGAGTTTTGCAGATTCTGCTGGTCCTTCTGTGTGTGTGTTGACCCAGGCTGGTTTTTTTTGCTTTGTTTTGTTTTGTTTTGTTTTTGTCTCACCTCAGTTCTGCCCCAAGTGTTTACTTTTTTATGTCAGGTGTCTTACAACAAACTGTAGACATCCTTCATTGGCCGGATAACTTACTCAAAAATCATTTTAAATACTGAGCTGTTTTACTGACTGCTATTTTGAGATAGGGTTTCTTGAACACGGACTGAAAAATACCTGCCACCTATTGATTATTGCCCTGGGAAGCAGTTACACTTCCTATGAATGTGCATCCACCTCTCCGGCTTGTCTCTGAATGTCTCTCACTCTGCTGGCTATCGATTTTTCCTACACTGGGTTGCCAGACTTAAGAAAATACAAACAGAAACAAACAACAAAAGAACAAAAACTAGACCCTCATTTAAGTTTGAAGTTCTGACGAATAACAAATAATATTTTAATATGCCTTTAATATTGCAAGGGATACCTGCTAAAAAAGTATTTGTTGTTCATTAAAATTTCAAATTCAAGTTGGCATTCCGTACTGCAGCAGGAAATCCTATGCCACATGTATTGTGTTCCACTAGCATTTTAACCCCTTCAGCAAGAAGAGCAACTTCTCTTAGAATCACCCAAGTGAAAACAGATTTTTCCCAGCAAACCAAATCATTAGGCCATGATAGTTCCCATGTATTAAATATTATCACCTTGCTACAGCAGCTCATGGGTTAAAACCTTTAACTTTTTCCCAACTACTATCTTTGTATGAGTCTCGTTACATGCAAGTTATACAGAAAATGTGTAAAAATCATCACCAAAGGTTTCCAGCTCAGCTTGCTACTCAAGGAAAACTTCTTGGGGCAAGTTGTGCTGAAACTTGTATTTGCATTTCCTTCCTAGTTCCCGTGTTACTATCGCTAATGCTTTTACTGTGGCTTCCTTCCAGCCTGGCGAGCGGTGCTTCTCAACCTTGGCTGCACAGTGGAGTCACCTGGTGAATTTCAAAAATCTCAATATCCAGATTCTTTCCCAGATCAATTAAAGTAGAATCTCTAGAAGTGAGACTAGGGCATATATTATGTTCCCTAGATAATTATAATATTCAACCAACGTTGAGAAACAATGCTCTATTCCAACCCAATACCCTGCATGCCATACACTTACTATGAACGAGGGCTAGCTCTTGCTCCAACTGCCCCTCCCAATAAGCTCTTTATAGCAATTTCTTAAGCTCTTGCTTATTTGTTCCCAATCTGCTTCTTTTATGCTTTGTTGCAATCTGATTCTTGACTTTATTCTTTATTTTAATTTAATTTTTTTTAAGATATGAGGTCTTGCTGTGTTGCCCAGGCTAGACTCGAATTCCTGGGCTCAAGCAGTCATCCTGCCTCAGTCTCCTGAGTAACTGGGACTACAGACTCATGCCACTGTCTCTGGCTTTCTTCTTTATTTTTTAATTTGGTGTTTGAATGCAGTCTTTCCGGATTTGGATTCCCAGTGCTCTCATCAGGGCTTGGATCAGTTTCACCCCTATAGCTCTTCCTCTCAGGATATCTTGGCTTGAATATTCTCTCCCAGTTAACCCATCAAAACCCCACTTCCAGGTCTGTAGCTAGGGTCATGCTGCAGCATAGCTAGCCAACCCATAACCTGTGCAAGGGGAATCTTTGCGGTTCCATCCTACAGGCTGTGCAGTAATATCCATTCTGTTATGCATTGATGAAATATTCTTTCTGGCTAATTATAGGGAACATTTAAGTCATATGCATCCCTCTGAGGACTCCAGTTCTTAGAATTCATGGTTCACGGGTGCTGAAATTAAGCCATAAAATTACAAACTAAGTCATAAAGTAGGTAGTGAAAGAGAGGGTTACAACTAAAAAGATATTGTCAATTACCGTATGTAATCGCTCAAGTTTTCCAAATACTAGTAAATGTTCCATGTTCATAGATGGAGAAAGACCATATTTCGTCAGTAAATAACATAGCATCCATAGGATATCAACAAGAAAAAAGAGCTCCCATTTCCCATGTATTATCTTCCAGTATGGATAAGTAAAGGACATATATTAATTGTCACTCATGTGGCCTTAACAGTAAATCTGGGCCTTACAGATTCTCTGTAAGAATCTTTCTGTATCTTGTAAACAGAAAATATAAGAAAACCTAGGTAATTAAACATAGCGAACAGGATAGTTGATTTAGTAGGAATATTTCTACAAGAGAATGTCTTATTGAAAGAGATAAGTTATTCCCTTTTTTTTTTTTTTTTTTTTTTTGATACAGAGTCTTGCTCTGTCACCCAGGCTGGAGTACAATGGTGTGATCTCGGCTCACTGTAACCTCTGCCTCCCAGGTACAAGCGATTCTTCTGCCTCAGCCTCCCGAGTAGCTGGAACTACAGGCACACGCCACCACTCCCAGCTAATTTTTGTATTTTTAGTAGAGACAGGGTTTCACCATATTGGCCAGGCTGGTCTTGAACTCCTGACCTTGTGATCCACCTACCTCGGCCTCCCAAAGTACTGGGATTACAGGCATGAACCACCACACCTGGCCAAGTTGTTGCTTTAAATAACTTTCAGGTGGATTACAAAAGAAAACGAGAGAAAGAACAAAAGAAAATGAGTAAAATTTCAGTCTGCTTGTCTTTTTAACACTCAATTCAGATAACTCATAAAACTCATGTCTCTCTTAAATGAATTTAACCATATATAGGTTTTTAAATGCATTGACTAATGCTCACATTTCTGAGAATTATTCTTGGCATTGGAGCTATTTTGATACCACCTTCAAGCCAAGAGAAACACTCACCGTCATATGTCTTCCCAGATATCGTACACAAATCACTAATGGTGCACCATGGTTTTTTTACATAAATGCTATCTTATTTTTAAAACCTAAAAGGTTGCATACATTGAAATTTATTTCTCTCTAATTTAAAATTTAAAAAAGTTTATCCATCTTTGAGAAATAATAATCCATTACCCCTGTATGTCACCCTCTCTCAAATAAACTGACACAAATTTTAAAAATCCACTGCCAGTTACTTTACACACATGTATGAAAAGAAAACAGAATTAATACCAGCTAGAAGTACGTCCATATCCTGAAATGTCATTAGTCCAAGAAGGGAGTGATCTTTGACTATTTATTTTCACCTGTATGGCTAAGAAAATGTAATATTACATGTATGTTTAAACAGAACTTTCTCTATGGTGGAGCACATGCATATATTTTCAAGATTTAATTCAAGGTGTTGACATCATCCTTTACACCACCCCATATAGCCTGGACTTTGGTTTCCTCAGGGATCACTTCAGCAATAACTACCAAGATAACTTGGCTCAAGGCACTGACTCCAGTCTAAGTATTTATACTGAAAATCGAGGGTCCAGTATTTTAAACTAGGTTCCACCAGGGACACTTACACTTAAGACAAATTATCAGCCTCCTGATGTTCTTTTCTCAAAGGGATGTGCTACTTCAAAGGAAATTTGGCACTTCTCTGCTGGTTCTAATTTAGGGGAGCAGTTAATTTGCACCCTTAACTGAAGATTCATATCTTGCTACTTACTGGCCAGGTGCCTTCTGGATAGAAGTGTAATGTCAAGAACACATATGGAACAACAATGAACAAGCAAATAGAAGCCTATCCATCCAGCCAAGCTGACAGAATCAACTTGGGAAATAAAGAGGCATCAGGTCTTAAAGGCACAGGACTCTCATGATCATTCTTTAACCCCACAAGTGTTTCCTGGGACCAATATGTTAGTCCCTACACCATGAGTTGGGGACACAACTTCTCTGCCATTGTAAAGCTTACAGTTTAGTGTCATCCTGTGTCAATGTTCACTAAATAATGCGTCAAGTATGGATTTTAAAAGTCTCAAATATTTATATTCTTTGTTTAAAAGAACATGGTGTCACCTACTAAGAACCTCCCTAATATCTGAGCATTAGAAAAAAATGTCAGTATCACACAAATGTAATGAAACAATATAGCCAGTTAAATGGTCCCTGAGAAATTGACTGTCTTATAAGAAAAATGAGCACCTACTGGTACCCATAAAATTAATCATATATTCTGTATGTGCCTAGTGAAGAGGGAGAAAATTTAACTAGTGGACTTGCTCAAGCAAATTTGGTTGGATTGATAGGGAACAGTGGCTTTACACAAACCCCAAACTACCATTTAGTTCATTCCAAATGATATTAACAAACTCTGCCACAAGAATCTTTGGCTGAATTTTGGAAATAGGCCCACCGGTCACTCCAGAGGGTCAGAGTTATGGCATATTTGTGGAGAGTGAGAATTTGAACCATATTCTGAAACAGACCTTCCATTAGGTGAATTACATCCCACTCTTCTTAAAAGGTAGATTTGAACACGGGTGATTTGAGTGCATAAAGATTTCAAGATGCCTTGGAATGGTAAGAAGGAATTATGCACACCCATTAGATCTCCAAGAGGCCTCACACAAGCATAAATTTAGTACATAATTAAGATATTAATGCTGGTATTATCACCAAACCAGACACATCACTTCAAACAAAAGGTATTTTCCCCGCTCTAAAAAGTAAGTATTCCTCTAAAAAGTCAAAGTTCTTTTGTGTGGGGTAACATCTCTTAGCAGAAAAGAGGTGGTATATAGGGCCAATACGTTTTTCCTGGGTAAAAGAAGTAGGTGAACCAAAACAGAAAATACTGTCTAGAACAGCAGAGCCAAAAGAATGTTGAAAGCAGAAGCGCTCTGAGAAGCCAGGAGACAAGAATGGGAAAGATATGATTCTGAAGACAAATTATGCAGAGTAAGGATTGTGTGTAGGGCTGGAGAAAATATCCCTTTGTATCTTTCTTTGGGAAATTAAAGTCATCCTAATACTACATAATGTGATATTCTCAGGTGAAATTGATTTTTCCTTTCTTGAAAATTGAACTCAGTATACCACACTGTCTCCTTTAGTCCTTTACTCTAGAGAGCTTGGGCCATATTATAAAACAAAATAAGTCAAGAGCTTAGCAGAGAAAAGTACTGGAATGAGACTCAGTGGCAA
This sequence comes from Hylobates moloch, assembly GCF_009828535.3. Taxonomy (NCBI): domain Eukaryota; kingdom Metazoa; phylum Chordata; class Mammalia; order Primates; family Hylobatidae; genus Hylobates; species Hylobates moloch. The sequence continues at coordinate 166,745,975 of NW_026652279.1, forward strand.
GAGGTATCTCAGCCAAGCCCTGGAGTCCGTTCCTGTGGGTTCCTTCCTTCTTTTGAATTTCTCACGTTGGGTAATTACCTCTGTTACCACCTTGCTACTCTTGCTTCTCACTTAAAATGCCCCTTTAAGTTCTTTACCTAAAATAGAACCCAAACCTCTGATAGGAATGCAAGATAGACTGATATTTTCAAAACTATCTCTATTAAAGAGCAAGACAATAGAAAAAGGAAAAGAAAATTGTGGAAGATTTCCTGAATACTGCTGTGAATTATAAAGTAACTGGCCTTCATTTTCAAAAAGATATTACATCTATCCTAGATACAACCTGGACAGGCTTCTGGCCCTCATCCAGCCTGCCTGTTTCCACTAGACAAGATATATCTTTTTTCTCCTTCCTCAAACCACCTGCTCTCACCTCAAGCAATATTGAAATTCACAGTGTTCGGCCATAGGCCACAGTGCATGAGATCACATGGTGCATGGTAAAGACTGTGCCAGTGCCCCTCTGTACCACTGGTTTCTACCTGAATGCATTTACTAAAAGCCATATTTAAAGAAGCCAAACATCTGGTGTTTATTGGGGGTGTCGTAGTCCTTCCAGTCCCCTCAGATGAAACCAGGGTATCTCTGCATTGCCCATGCTTTGCTACTGACGAAATTAAAGAGCAAGTAATTTAACATCTTTTCCCAGTTTTCCTGCTATAAAATAGGCAATTAGCACAAATTGGTTGGATCCTGTGTTAGTCTGTTTTCACACTGCTATAAAGAACTACCTGAGATTAAGTAATTTATAAAGAAAAGAAGTTTAATTGTCTCACAATTCCTCATGGCTGAGGGGAACTGAAGAAACTTACAATCATGGCGGAAGGTGAAAAGGGAAGCAAAGTACATCTTACAAGGTGGCAGGAGGTGGCGGTGGAGGAAGTGCCACACTTTTAAATCATCAGATCTCATAAGAACTCACTCACTATCATGAGAATACCATGAGAGAAACCGCCCCCATGATCCAGTCACCTCCCATGAAATCCCTCCCTCTGCATGTGGGGATTAGAATTGCAGAAGGGATTTGGGTGGCAACACAGAGCCAAACCAGTATCAGAACTGCTAAGATGATCTGAATCAATAAAAATAAACAGGTTATGTTCGGTCTTTGTATTTAAATGAGAGCTAAACATTTAATGACTTCATAATGATAATATTAGTAATTGCTCAATAATTATCTTTTGTCCAAGAAAAAAAAAAAGCTGAGTATAGCTACTTCAATAGCACCTAAAGTATTTGAAATCAATGCCACTGGTTTAACAATAGACATAAAAGAACATAGTTTCACCTACTCCAAAGGCAATTTACTTTGAAAGCATTTTACAGGAACACACTATTATTATTATTATTATTTTCATTACACAGAGGCTAAAAATGGCTAGAAACAAATTTGCAATTATTAGCAAAGGGAATCCCTTTTGGCAAGTGATGTCACATTTCAACATACAGAAGTATATATAGTCAAATAATCATATGCCATCATGCTTCCTGTTTCATTCACTCGCCTTTCAGTGAGGATATGGGAACCACTCTGTGAATTTCCTTTCATTATTTGCTTTATATTCTGTGAACTTCCCCTCTTATTGCAGTGTGTGCAGGAGAAACAATGGTGTACATGAAAGTGTTGCATATTCCTCTCTAGTCTCTTGTTCATAATCTTTACGCAAAACAATCCTTTTTCAGATTGAATTTCAAGAGTTGGTCTCAATCCAAAGGTAAATTATCTTGGAGAAGTTGAAGAAAATACAAGCAGATGTATTTGATTTACATGATTTTTTTAAACATGCCTTGTTGATTTAAAAACAATCTAAAATATACAATACTATGGGACATTGATAACTTAGAAATGAGTGCATGTATTTTCATCAAACTGTGAGAACTGTAATTTAAGTAGTGTCATCTTGAACTCCTGGACTCCAGCAATCCTCCCGCCTCAGCCTCCCCTCGAATTATCTATTGCTACCTTGGGATTGCTGAGGTCAGGACTCTGCAGTGGTGCTTATTTTTACATTTGCAAGCGAATACCAAAACCCTCAGCAAAGGCAAGAAAAAATTTCACCCAAATCTCGTGTTTTTAAACTTTAACTAAAGCAAAAGGAATTATACAGTCCCTCTGTAGCACTCTGTTCATTCAAATTCTATGCAAGGAAATGAAAAAATAAAATTAAGAAGATACAATAGAACTTTCTTCTCTAAGTAGTAAATATGTTAATATTGATTAGATACATATTGATAGTAATGGTTTTCATGAATTAATTGCTAATTTTAAAAGCAAAAAAATGAAAGCACTATGAAAATTGCAAAATGTAGTTTGTTTTCAGTCAGATAAAAGTAAGAGTACTATAGATTGAGTGACCAGACAGTGTCTAGTATTATAGTTTACACGGACCAGCAGTACTACGTCCCTGTAGACAGAACACGTTTGTAACTAGTTATGTCATTTAAAGGAATACATATTCCTTCATTGTATTTAGAAAAGCAAAAATTTAAACTTTCCTAGAAACTGTTTTTCTGCACACTCTTTTTTATTAAAACAAAACAAAACAGGACAGTCCCTGCTGGAAAAAAAAAAGTGAAAATGGAAAATCCATATTCTGAATTCATATTTTGATATAATGAATATTTGAGATTAGTTGGTTCATTTAACAGTTGGTAGCTAACCTATTCTTACACTAAATATGTACTCAACCTTTGATAAATGAAGCTGCTTACCTAGAAAAATTACAAGTTTTCTATTTCCTCTCTTAGTACAGTGTTTTGGGAAAACATAATGGAATTCATGAAAGTATATGATATCAAACTCTGCTCTTTTCACTTATTCATAACTTTTCCGCAGAGAAACCCCTTTTAGATTAACCTTCTAGGCTTGGTTTCAACCAAAACCTAAATTATGCTGGAGAAACAACATTCTTTCCAAACCCAGGTGCTCACTTTAGCAGGTGGCTGAAAACAGGGAAGTTCAAATCCTATTATATGTCACCAAATCAGTCTCTTGGATTTGATTTAAATCTCAGTGAATGAGAGGACAACTCTAGGGACAGTTTTCAGAAGAGAGTGAGGTCTCAGGAAACAAACAGTTCTGCTCTAAAGATGAAGCAGCACTGAATTGGTGAGGAGACCCATAATCTCATTTCTGTGTAAAACCCAGAACTCCTGGGCATTAAGTGATTCTGATCAGATGGGATAGGTTACGTGGTTCTGTGATAACAATCCCAAACTAACAACAAGGATTTTTGTTGTTGTTTGTCTGAATGTTTTTTGTTTGACTTTTTTCTCTCTACCTCACCATTATGGTTCACCTGGGACCACAGCTCCATCTCACCTTCACTTCACGAACACAGTTGATGAAGTAGCTTCTATCAGAGACATCACCTATCTGGGGGCAGAGGAAAGAGATGTGGTAATTCATGACATTTAAGACTTCTGCCAAATTTGAGCATCAGCCAAAGCAAGTCAAAGAGTTAAGCCTTATATTAATGGTACAAAAAAAGATACTTAACCATCTCCCTGATGAGTAACCATCCCCCAATGAGGTAGTATTTTTTTAATAATAATACAGTCTACCTCAGGGACATGCTGAAGTAGGCAAGGACAAGCATCTTTCTAGTGATATCAAAAGGATCATAGAGTACCACTCTTAGACACAGACAAGTGGAACCCCGGCCCTGGTCCCTGAATTTCAGAGAGCTCTAATATGGCTTCCTTCTTGATGGGGCAAAGCGTTCAGAGAGCCAGCTGAAAACAATACAGAAAATCAAGAAGTCTTAGGGTTAGTTCAGTAAAAAGATTCTCAAAATAGAAACGTTCTTCCAGATTGGTCAAGAAAAAAGAGAGAAAACACAAATAACAACATTAGCAATGCAAGTGGGGAATGACTACAAATCCTATAGTCAACAAAGGGATAATATAGGGATATTATGATTAACTTTATGCCAATAAATATGACAACTTAGGTGAAAAGAACAGATGTCCCAAATGACAGAAATTACCACAACTGATGAAAGAAGAGACAGAAAACCTAAATAAATGGAGAAATGCACCCTGTTCATCAGTTGAAGACTCAGCATCAATAAATGTCAACTGTCCCCAAATAGATCTATAAAATCAATGCAATTTCAGTTGAAATGCCAAATGGATTTTTTATTTTTAAGAAAATAAAAGGACAAGTTTATCAAGAAATATAAGATCTACATCACGAAAATCAAGTCTTGGTGAAGAAAAATAAAATTGGAAGATTTAAATCAGATTGCTTTGGAGACTTACCATAAGGTTACAGCAGTCACACGAGTATGGTATTTTTGTGTGGTTAGAATAATAAGCCAACGGAACAGAATAGTAAGCGAAAACAACGTATATGAATACATGTTCAAATGATCTTCAATGAAGGCACCAAGGGTATTTCACAAGGAAAAAGTATATCCCTAGAACAACTGGATGAATATGTATTAATAAATGGATGCTTAACTCCTTCCTAACATCAATGCAAAAAATAATTGAAATAAATAATTAGTTTAAATGTAAAAGCTAGAACTATAAATCTTCAAAAAGAAAACATAGTAAAATATATTTGTAACTTTGGGGTAGGTAATGTTTTCTTGGAGAAGACCCAAAAAGTGTTAAACATAACCAAAAAAATGATGCATTAGACTTCATCAAAATAAAGAAAACACCTGTGTTTGTCAGTAGACGACATTAAGAAAATGTAAGGGTATGCCACAGAGAGGCAGAAAATATGTGTAATTTAATACATATATACACATATTTGACAAAGGATTTGCAACCAAAATATATAAAGAACTCCTATAAGTCAATAACAAAAAGACAAATGATGCAATTTAAAAATTGGAAAGAGTTGAAAAGATGCTTCAAGAAAAAAGATGTATTTCCAGAAAGTATATGAAAGCACTCAACATTATTAGTCATCAGATAAATTCACATAACGTCTACAATGAGATATTGTTTCTCATCTACTAGAATAAGTAAAATTAAGCAGAAAAATATGAACACAGTAAAAGCTGTGAGAATATGAAGCAAATGGAACTCCCATGCATTTCTCTGTGGAAATATAAAATAGTACAATGATTTCAGGAGAACGTTTGCAGTTTCTTAGAAAACTAAAGATACACCTACTCTATGATTAAGTAATCTTCTTTATATTTATCCAAAAGAAATAAAAATATGTGTACACAAAAGATATGTACAAGTAGATTTCTATCAGCTACCCTCACAAATGCAAAACCTGAAAACTAAAGCCAAGATGGATGAATCTTAAAAATTTTAGCTGGAATGAAAACGAAAGCCAGACACAAAAGAGCTCATACTCTGTGAGTCTGTTTGTTTCAAGTACATAAACAGGCAAACTAAAATATGGTAGTATAAATCAGAATGATGGTTGCCTGTGAAGGAGGGTTGCATATTTCCTAGAAAAGGATACAAGGGAGTTTTCAGGGTGGATGATGCATCTTGATCCAGGTGGTGGTTACTCAAGTGTGTATTTTATCAAAATCCATTGAATTGTGTACCTTAAACCTATAGATGTTATTGTATAAATGTTTACCTCAACACACACACACACACACACACACACACACACACACATTCTCAAGTACACATGAAACATTCTCCAGGATAGAACATATGCTAGGTCATATCAAATCTTCAATTCATCTAAAAGCATTGACATCCTACAAAGTATGTTCTCTAACCACAATAGAATAAACTTAGAAATTAATAGCAAAAAGAAATTTGAAAAATTCACAAAAATATAGAAATTAAACATCACTGTCTTACATAAGTGTTAAATCAGAGAATAAATCACAGGGAAATTAGAAAATACCTTGAGGTAAATGAAAATAAAAACACAACATGCCAAATGTGTTTGATATAATTGAAGTATTTAGAGGAAGCTCTAAACCTCTAAGCATCTATAATAAGAAAGAACAAAGACATCAAATAAATAATGAAACACTGAAAGAAGAACATGCTTAACCTAAATAAGAATTTCTGCCCCTCCACTGTTATTCAATATGGTACTAGAGGTCCTAGCCTGGAAAATTAGGCAAGAAAATTAAATAAAAGCATCCACACTGAAAATGTAGAGGTAAAACAATCTTCATTTGCAGATGACATTATCTTGTATACAGATAACTTAAAAGAATTCATTAAAAATACTATTAGAATGAATATACAACTTTAGCAAAACTGCAGGGTTATGTGGTCAATATGCAACAATCATTGTATTTCTATATTTTAGCAATCAACCATCTGAAAAGGAAATTAATAAAACAATTTCATTTATAGTAGCATCCAAAAAAATAAAATGCTTAGGGAAAAAGATAACAAAAGAAGTGCAGAGTTAATACTGTGAACATTACAAAATATTGTTAAAAGAAATTAAAGAAGACCCAAATGAATGCAAATTGTCTATGTTCATGGACAGGAAGACTTAATATTATTACAGTAGCAATACTCTCCACGTGACCTATAGACTCTACATGATCTTTATAAAAATCCCAGCTGTCATTTTCAGAGAAGTTGACAAACTGATCGTACAATTAATATGCAAATTCAAGGGCCCCAGAATAGTCAATAATCTGGAATAAGACTACAGTAATTGAGACAGAGTGGTACTGGCATAAGATAGACATACCAATACATAAATGGAATAGAATTCAGAGTTCACAATAAACCCTTAAATACACTAATGGTCAATTGCTTTTTGACAAGGGTGACAAAATAATTCCATGAGAAAGGACTATTCTTTTCAACAAATTGTGTGGGACAACAGAATATTCTCATGCAAAAAAAAAAAAAAAAAAAGGAAGCAAATAATGAATTTTTTACTCCTTTCTCAGAGACTACACACAAATTAATCACGAACAAAAACACAAGAGCTAAAATCATAAAATTGTTAAAAAACAAATACGAGTAAATCATCATGTTCATTGGTTAAACAAGTCCTCTTAAACATGATGCCGAAGCACAAGCAGCACCAACAAAAAAGAGATCAATTGACTTCACCAAAATTAGCACTTTTTTGGTTGAAGGAATTTCATCCAGAAAGTGAAAGGCTGCAAAGAAATGCAGACACCCTTACACAGTGCTTGTTGCAATGTAAAATGATGCCTCTTCTTCAGAGAACAGTCTAGCATTCTTCAAAAATGTTGAATATAAAGTTAGAACCACTAATATACTCTAAGTATATACTCAAAAGTAGTGAAGACCTATGTCCCCACAAAAACATGTACATGAATTTTCTTTTTTTTTCTAATTAGTCAAATCGTGTTTATTTTTTGAAATATGTTCTTCCCATTTAGAGTAACACTTGAGTGTGAATTTGTGTGATTTCTTTCTGGTTGTTTTCTTCCTAAATGGAAACTCCAAGGGCTTCCATCACATTTCCCAGTCCTTCTTTTGGAAAGAGAACATTAGAAGGTTCCAGGATGGACGGCTCAGAGATAATGCTTCCACTTACATTTTTGAAGGGATGAGGATAAGGGGGTGGAAGGTAATTTTAAGATTCCAATTCTCATCATATGAACCATAATGAGAGCAAATCTTGCATGGTCCTAAGAATGTCTCTACAGTGAAGTCTTTGCAAAGCACATCTTGTTTATGACAGATTATTTGGTTTCCCAACCAAGCAATATTCTTTTATTTATTTATTTATTTAATTATACTTTAAGTTCTAGGGTACACGTGCACAACGTGCAGGTTTGTTACATATGTATACATGTGCCATGTTGGTGTGCTGCACCCATTAACTCCTCATTTACATTACGTATATTTCCTAATGCTATCCCTACCCACTCCCCTCACCCCACAACAGGCCCCAGTGTGTGATGTTCCCCTTCCTGTGTCCAGGTGTTCTCATTATTCAATTCCCACCTATGAGTGAGAACATGCGGTGTTTGGTTTTTTGTCCTTGTGATAGTTTGCTGAGAATGATGGTTCCCGGCTTCATCCATGTCCCTACAAAGGACATGAACTCATCATTTTTTATGGCTGCATAGTATTCCATGGTGTATATGTGCCACATTTTCTTAATCCAGTCTATCATTGTTGGACATTTGGGTTGGTTCCAAGTCTTTGCTATTGTGAATAGTGCCGCAATACACATATGTGTGCATGTGTCTTTATAGCAGCATGACTTATAATCCTTTGGGTATATACCCAGTAATGGGATGGCTGGGTCAAATGGTATTTCTAGTTCTAGATCACTGAAGAAATGCCACACTGTCTTCCACAATTGTTGAACTAGTTTACACTCCCAACAACAGTGTAAAAGTGTTCCTATTTCTCCACATCCTCTACAGCACCTGTTGTTTCCTGATTTTTTAATGATCACCATTCTAACTGGTGTGAGATGGTATCTCACTGTGGTTTTGATTTGCATTTCTCTGATGGCCAGTGATGATGAGCATTTTTACATGTGTCTTTTGGCTGCATAAATGTCTTCTTTTGAGAAGTGTCTGTTCATATCCTTTGCCCACTTGTTGATGGGGTTGTTTGATTTTTCCTGTAAATTTGTTTGAGTTCATTGTAGATTCTGGATATTAGCCCTTTGTCAGATGAGTAGATTGCAAAAATTTTCTCCCATTCTGTAGGTTGCCTGTTCACTCTGATGGTAGTTTCTTTTGCTGTGCAGAAGCTCTTTAGTTTAATTAGATCCCATTTGTCAATTTTGGCTTTTGTTGACATTGCTTTTGGTGTTTTAGACATGAAGTCTTTGCCCATGCCTATGTCCTGAATGGTACTGCCTAGGTTTTCTTCTAGGGTTTTTATGGCTTTAGGTCTAACATTTAAGTCTTTAATCCATCTTGAATTAATTTTTGTATAAGATGTAAGGAAGGGATCCAGTTTCAGCTTTCTACATATGGCTAGCCAGTTTTCCCAGCACCATTTGTTAAATAGAGAATCTTTTCCCCATTTCTGGTTTTTGTCAGGTTTGTCAATGATCAGATGGTTATAGATGTGTGGTATTATTTCTGAGGGCTCTGTTCTGTTGCATTGGTCTATATCTCTGTTTTGGTACCAGTTCTATGCTGTTTTGGTTACTGTAGCCTTGTATAGTTTGAAGTCAGGTAGCGTGATGCCTCCAGCTTTGTTCTTTTGGCTTAGGATTGACTTGGCAATGTGGGCTCTTTTTTGGCTCCATATGAACTTTAAAGTAGATTTTTCCAATTCTGTGAAGAAAGTCATTGGTAGCTTGATGGGGATGGCATTGAATCTATAAATGACCTTGGGCAGTATGGCCATTTTCATGATATTGATTCTTCCTATCCACGAGCATGGAATGTTCTTCTATTTGTTTGTATCCTCTTTTATTTCATTGACCAGTGGTTTGTAGTTCTCCATGGAGAGGTCCTTCACATCCCTTGTAAGTTGGATTCCTAGGTATTTTATTCTCTTTGAAGCAATTGTGAATGGGAGTTCACTCATGATTTGCCTCTCTGTCTGTTATTCCTGTATAAGAATGCTTGTGATTTTTGCACATTGCTTTTGTATCCTGAGACTTTGCTGAAGTTGCTTATCAGCTTAAGGAGATTTTGGGCTGAGACAATGGGGTTTTCTAGATACACAATCATGTCTTCTGCAAACAGGGACAATTTGACTTCCTCTTTTCCTAATTGAATACATTTCATTTCTTTCTCCTGCCTGATTGCCCTGGCCAGAACTTCCCACACTATGTTGAATAGGAGTGGTGAGAGAGAGCATCCCTGTCTTGTTCCGGTTTTCAAAGGGAATGCTTCCAGTTTTTGCCCATTCAGTATGCTATTGGCTGTGGGTTTCTCATAGATAGCTCTTATGATTTTGAGATAAGTCCCATCAATACCTAATTTATTGAGACTTTTTAGCATGAAGGGCTGTTGAATTTTGTCAAAGGCCTTTTCTGCCTCTATTGAGATAATCATGTGGTTTTTGTCTTTGGTTCTGTTTATATGCTGGATTACATTTATTGATTTGCATATGTTGAACCAGCCTTGCATCCCAGGTATGAAGCCCATTTGATCATGGTGGATAAGCTTTTTGATGTGCTGCTGGATTTGGTTTGCCAGTATTTTACTGAGGATTTTTGCATTAATGTTCATCAGGAATATTGGTCTAAAATTCTCTTTTTTGGTTGTGTCTCTGCCAGGCTTTGGTATCAGGATGATGCTGGCCTCATAAAATAAGTTAGGGAGGATTCCCTCTTTTTCTATTGATTGTAATAGTTTCAGAAGGAATGGTACCAGCTCTTCTTTGTACCTCTGGTAGAATTTGGCTGTGAATCCCTCTGGTCCTGGACTTTTTTGGGTTTGTAAGCTATTAATTATTGACTCAATTTCAGAGTCTGTTTTTAGTCTATTCAGAGATTCAACTTCTTCCTGGTTTAGTCTTGGGAGGGTGTATGTGTCCAGGAATTTATCCATTTCTTCTAGATTTTCTAGTTTATTTGCATAGAGGTGTTTATAGTATTCTCTGATGGTAGTTTGTATTCCTGTGGGATTGGTGGTGATATCCCCTCTATCATTTTTATTGCATCTATTTGATTCTTCTCTCTTTTCTTCTCTTTAGTCTTGCTAGAAGTCTATCAATTTTGTTGATCTTTTCAAAAAACCAGCTCCTGGATTCGTTGATTTTTCGAAGGGTTTTTTTTTGTTTCTATCTCCTTCAGTTCTGCTCTGATCTTAGTTATTTCTTGCCTTCTACTAGCTTTTGAATGTGTTTGCTCTTGCTTCTGTAGTTCATTTAATTGTGATGTTAGGGTTTCAGTTTTAGATCTTTCCTGGTTTCTCTTGTGGGCATTTAGTGCTATAAACTTCCCTCTACACACTACTTTAAATGTGTCCCCAGAGATTCTGGTATGTTGTGTCTTTGTTCTCATTGGTTTCAAAGAACATCTTTATTTCTGCCTTCATTTCATTATGTACCCAGTAGTCATTTGGGAGCAGGTTATTCAGTTTACATGTAGTTGAGTGGTTTTGAGTGAGTTTCTTAATCCTGAGTTCTAGTTTGATTGGACTGTGGTCTGAGAGACAGTTTGTTATAATTTCTGTTCTTTTACATTTGCTGAGGAGTGATTTACTTCCAACTATGTGGTCAATTTTGGAATAAGTGCAGTGTGGTGCTGAGAAGAATGTATATTCTGTTGATTTGGGTTTGAGAGTTCTGTAGATGTCTATTAGTTCTGCTTGGTGCAGAGCTGAGTTCAATTCCTGGATATTCTTGTTAACTTTCTGTCGTGTTGGTCTGTCTAATGTTGACAGTGGGGTGTTAAAGTCTCCCATTATTATTGTGTGGGAGTCTAAGTCTCTTTGTAGGTCTCTAAGGACTTGCTTTATGAATCTGGGTGCTTCTGTATTGGGTGCGTATATATTTAGGATCATTAGCTCTTCTTGTTGAATTGATCCCTTTACCATTATGTAATGGCCTTCTTTGTCTCTTTCGATCTTTGTTGGTTTAAAGTCAGTTTTATCAGAGACTAGGATTGCAACCCCTGCCTTTTTTTGTTTTCCATTTGCTTGGAAGATCTTCCTCCATCCCTTTATTTTGAGCCTATGTGTGTCTCTAGACATGAGATGGGTTTCCTGAATACAGCACACTGATGAGTCTTGACTCTTTATCCAATTTGCCAGTCTGTGTCTTTTAATTGGAGTATTTAGCCCATTTACATTTAAGGTTAATATTGTTATGTGTGAATTTGATCCTGTCATTATGATGTTAGCTGGTTATTTTGCTCATTTGTTGGTGCAGTTTCTTACCAGCCTCGATGGTCTTTACAATTTGGCATGTTTTTCCATGTTTATTGCTTCCTTCATGAGCTCTTGTAGGGCAGGCCTGGTGGTGACAAAATCTCTCAGCATTTGCTTGTCTTTAAAGGATTTTATTTCTCCTTCACTTATGAAGCTTAGTTTATCTAGATATGAAATTCTGGGTTGAAAATTCTTTTCTTTAAGAATGTTGAATATTGGCCCCCACTCTCTTCTGGCTCCCAGAGTTTCTGCCAAGAGATCAGCTGTTGGTCTGATGGGCTTCCCTTTGTGGCTCTCTCTGGCTGCTCTTAACATTGTTTCCTTCATTTCAACTTTGGTGAATCTGACAATCATGTGTCTTGGAGTTGCTCTTCTCAAGGAGCATCTTTGTGGCATTCTCTGTATTTCCTGAATTTGAATATTGGCCTGTCTCGCTAGATTGGGGAAGTTCTCCTGGATAATACCCTGCAGAGTGTTTTCCAGCTTGGTTCCATTCTCCTCGTCTCTTTCAGGTTCACCAATCAGACGTAGATTTGGTCTTTTCACATAGTCTCATATTTCTTGGAGGCTTTGTTCATTTCTTTTTATTCTTTTTTCTCTAAACTTCTCTTCTCACTGCATTTCATTCATTTGATCTTTGATCACTGATACCCTTTTCTCTAGTTGATCGAATTGGCTACTGAAGCTTATGCATTCATCATGTAGCTCTCATGCCATGGTTTTCAGCTCCATCAGGTCATTTAAGGACTTATCTAATTGATTATTCTAGTTAGCCATTCATCTAATCTTTCTTCAAGGTTTTTAACTTCTTCGTAATGGGTTTGAACTTCCTCCTTTAGCTCAGAGAAGTTTGGTCATCTGAAGCCATCTTCTCTCAACTCATCAAAGTCATTCTCCGTACAGCTTTGTTCCATTGCTGGTGAGGAGCTGCGCTCCTTTGGAAGAGGAGAGGTGCTCTGATTTTTTGAATTTTCCGTTTTTCTGATCTGTTTTTTCCCTATCTTTGTGGTTTTATCTACCTTTGGTCTTTGATGATGGTGACATACAGATTGGGTTTTGGTGTGGATGGCCTTTCTGTTTGTTAGTTTTCCTTCTAACAGTCAGGACCCTCAGCTGCAGGTCTGTTGGAGTTTGCTGGAGGTCCACTCCAGATGCTGTTTGTCTGGGTATCAGCAGCGGAGGCTGCAGAACAGTGAATATTGCTGAACAGCAAATGTTGCTGCCTAATCTTTCCTCTGGAAGTTTCATCTCAGAGGGGTACCCGGCTGTGTGAGGTGTCAGTCTGCCCCTACTGTGGGGTGCCTCCCAGATAGGCTACTCAGGGGTCAGGGACCCACTTGTGGAGGCAGTCTGTCTGTTCTCAGATCTCAAACTCCATTCTGAGAGAATGACTACTCTCTTCAAAGCTGTCAGACAGGGATATTTAAGTCTGCAGAGGTTTCTGCTGCCTTTTGTTTGGCTATGCTCTGCCCCCAGAGGTGGAGTCTACAGAGGCAGGCAGGCCTCCTTGAGCTGCGGTGGGCTCCACCCAGTTCTAGCTTCTGGGCAGCTTTGTTTACCTACTCAAGCCTCAGCAATGGCGGGCACCCCTCCCCCAGCCTCGCTGCTGCCTTGCAGTTTGATCTCAGACTGCTGTGCTAGCAATGAGTGAGGCTCTGTGGGCGTGGGACCCTCTAAGCCAGGCACGGGATATAATCTCCTGGTGTGCCGTTTGCTAAGTTTGCTAAGACCATTGGAAAAGCGCAGTATTAGGGTGGGAGTGACCTGATTTTCCAGGTGCCATCTGTCACAACTTTGCTTGGCTAGTAAAGGGAATTCCCTGACCCCTTGTGCTTCCCAGGTGAGGCGATCCCTTGCCCTGCTTTGGCTCACACTCGGTGCACTGCACCCACTGTCCTGAACCCACTGTCCGACAAGCCCCAGTGAGATGAACCTGGTACCTCAGTTGGAAATGCAGAAATCACCCAGCTTCTGCATTGCTCACACTGGGAGCTGTAGACCGGAGCTGTTCCTATTTGGCCATCTTGGAACCACCATGAATTTTCAAAGAAGCATTATTCACCATAGTGATAAAAACATGTGGGAAAAAGAACAAATGTCCAGCAACTGATGAAAGCATAAATCAAATGTTACATCACCAGATGATGAATATTATTCATCAATAAAGAGAAATGAAGTACAAATACATACTATGGCATGGATGAACCTTGAAAACATTATGCTAAGTGAGAGAAACCAGCCACAAAATGCCACAATGGTATTCATTTACATGAAATGTCCATAAAACAATCCTACGGAGACAGAAATTAGATCTTACCTTAGGTCTGTGGGGGAGGAGGGAAACAAAGACTAATTGGTAATGTGTTTAGGTTTTATTTTGAGGAGATCAAATATTCTAAAACTGATTGTGGTGATGGTTGTATACCATTAGTTATTACACTAAAAACATTGAATTGCACACTTAAAATTGGTGAATTGCATGGAATGTGAATTTTATCTCAATAAGGATGTTACACACTCTCTCTGTGTGTCTTACACACACACACACACACACACAGAGCAAGAGCAAAATTACTCTTCCAAACTCAGTTTGGTAGAAGTTTCTCAATTAAGAATAAAAATTCTTTTATGTAGAAGCCTCATCTAGATGTGAGTTATTCATTGTATTGCCATCGTACCAATAAACCAGTGAGAAAAAAGTGATAGAGTGAAAAACAGTGTCATGGAGAGACTTGGTTTGCAGTCACGTTGAGCTATTAGGCTTTACTTAGTCAGGTCATTTACCATCACTGTACTTCAGTTGTCTCACCGTAATATAGGCTTTTTCAACCAGAAAACTTCTGAGATTCCCTCTATAACCCAAATTCTAGCATTTAAATTGAATGATTGAATTTACACTTTCATGACCAGAATACTATCTTCCTGTTGAGTATGTCTTATAGAATTTTTCCCATTTAATGCTAAACAATGTGAGCCCTTTGTCCATATTTTTTTAGATGTTACTTTATTTTTAAGTCAGGACAAACAACAATCTATGATTTGAATACTCATTGCTGTTATTTACTACCTGCCAATTGTCTTGGGGTAAAACATGGTGGAAATAAATAGCACAGAGATCTTCATTTTAGAGGTACAGAGTGGCTCTAAAATAGTGTTAATTTTGGACTTGGCTTACTGTTAAGAAATTAGTTCTTAATTTCATAATATTTCACATGTTCATGATATTTGTTCATAATATTTCAATGTTCATGATATTTGCACAGATTTTAGAGCATATGAATATCGGTTGGCCAGTAACAGATATTTGTTATTCACACTGCTCTTGACACATAATTTATTTATCAACATAAAGTAGCAACTTCCAGCCATGCAGAAGAAAGTGGTTCCTATATATTACTAAGAAATTGAATACTGTGACAATGGAGTGGGGAATGGACTTTAGATGGAAAACACTTTAAATTGTGCATAGTTGTCCATAATATTGAGATTGAGGGATGGATGAAGGCAAACTGTTCAAAGCCTTCTCACCATGGCAAAGGTCAGTGCCTCCATAAAGTGGAAGAAGATGTAGTTTAAACATTTTATTACTAACAGTTGAGTCCATTATTATGTAAGCTATTGATGCTGATGGTGGAAAATCTGGAAATTGAATATCTGGAATTGAGTTTCATGCATAATCACAAAACCTTCCTTCAGACATTCTCATGTATCGATTTTTTCAAAAAGTTCCATTAGATTATATCCATTCTGTTTATGTTTTTTGAATTTTGTAACTATTAAGTAACAACTAGAATAGCTCATATTTTGCTTTAAGATTCTCTCTTTGCCCAAATACAAAGAGTCATTTTGTCTGCAAAGCACGCATTACTCCTGAAGCAGAGTTTCTTTCTGAACTGTCTGATTCTGTGACTTGCAAGGTGGAGGTCAGGCTGTGAGGAACCCTTAGAGAGGGAAATACTCTGTAGTCTATAGAGGGTCACAGTAAAGGCGTCCTGAGTGGAGAATGGTGCGTCCTTAGGGAGCCGGGGGCATTTGAAGGAAGCCGCTGTCATACCCTTCTCCCTCATCTCCTACTCTGAATAATTATACACAAATAAAACCAAGCCAGAGTAAACACTTACTGAAGGCTTAAGTGGACAAAATGTTATAAAGGAAATCTGACTATCAAGGTTAAAAAAAGAGAGAGAGAGAAATCCACACTTTTCTTTGAATGATGTTTACATGCTGACTGTTTATACAAGGGCTATAGTGGTTAATTATCACTCGATGACACCCAGACCTATCCCAGTAATACTGGGGCTTTGTTGGGGAAAAGAATGTCTCTAACTATGGGACTCCAAGCATTTCAGCCCACTATAACTTTGAGAAAGTTTTAGTGACGTCCTTTAATTTCCATTTCTAAAAAAGTACAGAAATGGGTGATAATTACGTGTGACCCATGGGCCACATTTCTATAAATTACTTGAAAATTTGCTAAAGATCATAACAGTTGTTGGAAATAGGTGTTGGGTTTATTATACCACCCTCTCTTTACTTTTATGTCAACATGCAATTTTTTATATAAAAATAAAAAAATTGTCAAGATAGCTACAATTCATGTCTTCATTCATTACAGAGTTTTAAACATGAGCTTGGGAGTTGAAAAAGCTTAGTCTCGGTTGGGTGCGATGGCTCACGCCAGTAATCCCAGCACTTTGGGAGGCCGAAATGGGCAGATCACCTGAGGTCGGGAGTTTGAAACCAGCATGACCAACATGGAGAAAACCTTGTCTCTACTAAAAATACAAAAATATTAGCCGGGCACGGTGGTGCATGCCTGTAATCCCAGCTACTCGGGAAGCTGAGGAAGGAGAATCTCTTGAATCCGAGAGGCAGAGGTTGCAGTGCATTGAGCCGAGATTGCACCATTGCACTCCAGCCTGGGCAAAAAGAGCAAAATTCTATCTCAAAACAAACAAACAAACAAACAAAAAACAACTTAGGCTTGCCTGCAAGAAAGTTAAAAACGAATGTCACATTATGAAGACGTCTCCAGGATTGCAACCCCACTGTGGGCATATACCCAAAAGAAAGGCAATCAGTCTATGGGAGAGATATCTGCACTCCTGTGTTTGCTGCAGCCCTGTTCACAGTAGCCATAGACTTTTAGTATTGGAAGACAGTTTAGAATCATTTATCTTAAACTCTCTATGAGTGTAGAAATGAGTGACTTCTACACAATTACTTTCTAAATGCCCTATAGAGGCTGGGCACAGTGGCTCATGCCTATAATCCCAGCAGTTTGGGAGGTCGACGTGGGAAGACCCCTTGGGCCTAGGAGTTCAACACCAGCCTGGACAACATAGTGAGACCCTGTCTCTACCAAAAATGCAGAAAAGAAAATATTAGCCAGGCATGGTAGCATACACCTGTAGTCTCAGCTACTTAGGAGGCTGAGGGAGGAGGATTGAGTAAGCCTGGAAGTTCCAGACTACAGTGAGCTATGATTGTGCCACTGTACTCCAGCCTAGGTGACAGGGCAAGATCTTGTCTTCAAAGAAATTATCACTTAATTAATTGCATTTAATAAAAATAAAATAAATAAATACCCTGTACATCACAGTGTCTCATCTGTGGCACTGCTGACATCTTGGGCTGGATTATTCTCTGTTGAGGCTGTCCTGCACATTGCAGAATGATGACCAACATTTGAGCTGGGACTTCATTCTTTTCCTACCTTCAGACTTGAACTAAAACATCAGCTCTTCCTAGGCCTCAAGGCTGACAGCATTCAGACTGAAACTACACCACAGGTTCTCCTGGGGCTACAGCTTGCCAACACAACATACAAGCTGTATGACTTCTCAGCCTCTATAACTGCATGAACCAATTCCTTATAATAAATCTTCTCCCGATAGATGGATGGATGGATGGATGGATACAGACATAGATGTTGATATGAGTATGGACATATAGATATATATCTCCTATTGGTTCTGTTTATCTGGAGAACCCTGATCAGTACAACTCCATAACACCATGAAAAATACACTGTTATATATCCATTCTACAGATCAAACAATTGAATCATAAAGGAGGTCTAGTAACAGGTTTAAGGATATACTGTTTGAAAGAGGCTGAGCCAAGATTTAAGTCCAGGTCTGATTGACTCTGTATCTTAATCCTTACATAACTCTTTTTTTTTCCCTAAAACACAATTGCTGTTTCTGTTAAAAGTATCATGATTTTTCCCTATAAATGGGTTCTAGTCCTCAGAAAGAACTTTATCTTCCTCTGTCTTTCTAACACTAATGCATCTTCCAAATCTACTCCTGTCTCTCTCTTTATTTATATTCCAGCTGCTACAACCCTAATTGAATCTCTGAATACATCATGGTTGCAAAACGCATGAAAACTGAATTGCATGCCTTCCTCCTTTTCATTCTTCCACTGTGGTTTATTAGTGCTCCTAAGAAGCACATTGATTGCATCATTCCACAGCTCAAATGTCCTAAGTGGATTCCCACTGCCTTGCCTAGGGGTGTAGCAGGACTGATATTCTTCTAATTTGCCCCCACGCTGAGGGGGCAGGGCCCATGCTGCACCAGTGGTTAAATATTTTCCATATCACCAGAGTACATCAACATACATCTTAGGGAGTTTTCTGAATCTAAACATACACTCCATTTGAAATTTTTAAGTGACAACTGAGCACCTGTCTTCCGAAAAAGATTCCCTGATGTGTTTTGTCTATTGTTATTTATCCATCTAGAGGATTAATTTGAAGATGACTATAATGTCATCATCTCAGTCCTGTTCTACTTTTCCAACCTTTTGACCCACTGATATGCTGTAGAAATTCCCTACTCTAGACAAGCTTTTGCTCCGGCCTCTCAGCACACCCTTTGATTTCCCACTCTGTACATTTCTGTATGAGATCACATAACTGGAGGAGCCTCTGAGTCCTTTGCTATTTATCAAAATCCAAATTGTTCTCATGTCTGCTCAAAGCCTACTTTGCCAGTGAATCTTCTAGACCATTGGGGCTGAACATTATCCTTTCTATTACTTGACTCTAGTTATTTCATTGCTCACTGGGTGGTCCATCTGCAGGATAGAATATGACATGAGTGTGAACAAGGTTAAAAGGCCGATAAATGCCACCCTAGGAAGAGATCATTGCATGACTCAAGGTGAGAACAGACAACACAATACATTTCGAATTGTGTGGTGTTTACTTGCACCAAGAGAAGAGAGTGTGTGTGTTAAGATCCAGCTCCTTGGCCTTGGTCCTCCATGGCCAGTGGATTCACCGTGGAGCTAACCATGCATTTCACTTACTGCTGCCATGGAAGGATTCCCATCTTTTCCCCTGGGGTCTGAAATACAGCAAGCTAGAGGCATCCCAGAGGGCCATCAAGGCATGCATTTAGGCAGAAGAAAGGGATACATATTGAGCCCAGAATAGAGAAAGATATTCCCAAACAAGATGATGAACCCAGATTGGAGAGTTTTATGATTCTTGATAAGAAAATGTTTCAGGCCCAAGACTCTTTCATGTGACCAAACAGATATTGCAAGACTGTATGCATGAAGTTGACTTTCCTGATAGTAATAATCGTATTGCTCTTATAGTTTTAATTATGTATGTACATACTGTATTGTTTTAGTTTTTTTTTTTTTTTTTGAGGCAGAGTCTCACTCTGGTACCCAGGCTGGAGTGCAATGGCCTGATCTTGACTCACTGCAACCTCCGCCTCCCAGGTTCAAGCGATTCTCCTGCCCTGGCCTCCTGAGTAGCTGGGATTACAGGCACCCCCGACCACGCCCAGCTAATTTTTGTATTTTTAGTAGAGACGGTGTTTCACCATGTTGGTCAGGGTGGCCTTGAACTCCTGACCTCAGGTGATCCACCTGCCTCGGCCTCCCAAAGTGCTGGGATTTTCATGTACATATGTCTTTTCACCTCAACTATACTGTACACCACCTGGGTAACATAACACCAATTTAGTTACTTCTATGTTTCTGAAAGGATATTGTATTTGGTATTCAGTAAACATTTATCAATAAAAAATGCTGAAGACAGAGGTCCGAGTTAAGGAAATTAGTATCGGGTGTAAGTATGCTGAAAAGCCCAAAGACAACAGGAAGACAGGCCTTACACTTCAGACCCTCCACTCCATGTCAGCACGTATTTGCACAACCTTCCCCACCACATGCATTTCCAACGCCTCCTCCTCCACCAAATGCAGAGATTCTAGAATCCTTTCTGCACCTGGAAACTACAAAAACAGTTTACGTCCTTTCTTAATTGAAAAATAAATGACACAAATTGCCCTTTGCAATTGCACAATATACTTAACAAAAATCATACAGATCACTTCATCTATTGCCTTAGCTCATTTTGTTTTTTTGTGAAAAACATCTAATAAAGTAATTTGAAAATTTATGACTGGGTAAAAATGTTTAATATCACTTTGTGCCAGATTTGTTACGCCAAGTTGAGATTTCAAAGTTAATGACAGGCTTTAATTACAACAATTTCGGGTTTGCATAGTTTAAATTAAAGTAACGTTGAAGAAATTCAAGAGCTACATTATTTTGCTATTTAATGTAGAAAATATTTCCCTGAAATTATTTTCTAACTTAGACATTTATATAAACTGCCCTTATAAAACTTTGAAATATTGTTTTCTCATAACCCAGTTTCCAAGTTGCAAATCTTCATTATCAATAGCTTTTTTTTTTTTTGAGACGGAGTCTAGCTCAGTTGCCTGGGCTGGAGTGCAGTGGCGCGATCTCGGCTCACTCCAAGCTCCGCCTCCCGGGTTCACGCCATTCTCCTGCCTCAGCCTCCCGAGTAGCTGGGACTACAGGCGCCCGCCACCACGCCTGGCTAATTTTTTGAATTTTTAGTAGAGATGGGGTTTCACCGTGTTAGTCAGGATGGTGTCGATCTCCTGACCTTGTGATCCGCCCATCTCAGCCTCCCAAAGGGCTGGGATTACAGGCGTGAGCCACCACACCTGGCCCATTATCAATAGTTTTTTAAAAGTGTGCTTTTTTTTTTAATTAATATCTCCCCAGAGGAACATAGCACTACTGAGGGCTATCACATCCTATTGCAACCTTTGGTAACAGCATTAAGAGTTCTTGGTCTCACAGCCACATGAACCTTCTTTGAAATGACCTACTCCTCAAAACACTAAAGCTAGAACTACCATACGATCTAGCAATCCCACTGCTAGGTGTCTGTCCAATGGAAAGAAAACCTTTATATTGAAGAGATGCTGCACTTCTGTGTTTATTGCGACACTACTCACAATAATGAATAGTGTTGCAATAAACCAAGCCAAGAGATGGGATGATCCTAAGCGTCCATCAGCAGATAAATGGATAAAGAAAATGTGTTATATATGCAAAATGGGATATTATTCAGCCATAAAAAATGAAATCCTTTCATTTGCAGCCATACGAATGGAACTAGAGGACAAATTGAATATGGATGAAATAATCCAGGCACAGAAAGACAAATATTGCATGCTCTCGCGCACATGTGGGAGATTAAAAAGTGAATCTCATGGAGGTAGAGACTAGAATGGTGGTTACCAGAGGCTGAAAAGGAACAGGGGAAAAGGGGATGAAGAGAAGTTGATTAAGGGGTGTAAAACTACAGCTGGATAGAAAGAATAAGTTCTAATATCTGATAGTATGAAAGGGAAATTATTATTAACAATAATTTATTGCATATTTCAAAATGGCTAGAAGAAAAGAATAGTAATGTTCCCAACACAAAGGAAATATAAACCTTCGAGGTGATGGAAATGCCAATTATTCTGACTGGCTTGACAGTTACACATTGTATACCTGTGTCAAAATATCACATGTACCCCAAAAATATATACAACCATGATGTGGCAATTGAAAAAATGCAAAGGTTGATTAGATCCCATTTGTCAATTTTTGCTTTTTTGCAATTGCTTTTGGCATTTTTGTCATAAAATCTTTGCCTGTGCCTATGTCCAAAATGGTACTGCCTAGGTTTTCTTCTAGAGTTTTTATAATTTGGAGTTTTACATTTAAGTCTTTAATCCATCATGAGCTGATTTTTGTATATGGTACAAGGGAAAAGCCCAGTTTCAGTTTCTTGCATATGGCTAGCTAGTTATCACAGCACCATTTATTAAATAAGGAATCCTTTCCTCATTATTGTTTTTGTCAGGTTTATTGAAGATCAGGTAGTTGTAGGTGTGTGGTCTTATTTCTGGGTTCTCTATTTTGTTCCATTGTTCTATGTGTCTGTTCTTATACCAGTGCCACGCTGTTTTGGTTACTGTATCCCTACAGTACAGTTTGAAGTCAGGTAGCGTGATGCCTCTAGCTTTGTTCTTTTTGCCTAGGATTGCCTTGGATATTCGGGCTCTTTTTTGGTTTCATATGAATTTTAAAATGGCTTTTTTTAGTTCTGTGAATAATGTCAATGGTAGTTTAATGAGAATAGAACTCTCTACAGCAAAAAAAAAAAAAAAAAAAAAAATGCTGTCAACAGAGGAAACAGACAACCTACAGAATGGGAAAAAAATCTTTGCAAACTATGCATTTGACAAAGGTCTAATATCCAGCATCTATTATGAACTTAAACAAATTTAAAAGAAAACAAAAACAAAAACATTAAAAAGTGGGCAAAGGACATGAACAGACACTTCTCAAAAGAAGATATACATGTGGCCAACAATCATATGAAAAAAAGCTCAACATCACTGATCGTTAGAGAAATGCAAATCAAAACCACAATGAGATACCGGTAATTTTACACCAGTCAGAATGGCTATTATTAAAACATCAAAAAATAACAGATGCTGGTAAGGTTGTGGAGGAAAAAAAAGCATACACTGTTGGTGGGAGTGTAAATTCATTCAACCATTGTGGAAGGCAGTGTGGCAATTCCTCAAAGATCCAAAAACAGAAATACCATTCAATGCAGCAATCTTATTACTGCATATACATTCAAAGAAATATATACCATTCTAGTATGAAGACCCATGCACATGTATGCTCATTGCAGCACTATTCACAATAGCAAAGACATGGAATCAACCTAAATGCCTATCAATGACAGACTGGATAAAGAAAATGTAGTACATATACACCATGACATACTATGCAGACATAAAAAAGAACGAGGTCAGGTTCTTTGCAGGGACGTTGATGGAGCTGGAGGCCATTATCCTTAGCAAACTAATGCAGACATAGAAAACAAAATACCACAGGTTCTCACTTGTAAGTGGGAGCTAAATGATGACAATATATGGGCGCATGGTAGGGAACAACACACACTGGGGCCTATTGGAGGGCAAAGGGTGGGAGGAGGGAGAGGATCAGGAAAAATAACTAATGGGCACTAGGCTTAATATCTGGGTGATGAAATAATCTGCACAATAAACCCCCATTACACACATTTACCTGTGTAACAAACCTGCATATACTGCACATGTACTTCTGAACTTAAAAGTAAAAAAAAAAATACAAAGAATAAATAAATGGAAAAAAAAGAGTTTAGGTCCTAAATATTTAGCAATTTTATACTAAGGGACTGTTTTCTAATTGATCCCCAGCCCTCCAGGGTTGAGGCATTATTTATCCATTCTGGCTTGTTTTAGTTCTCCTTTCTTCTGAATTGTGCTTGGCATCTCTCAAATGGTGCCAAGCCTCAGTGCGTCTTGGGCTGAAGCAAAAACGTTGTCCCCTTGCGTGCTCACACCACCTCTCTTCTCATATATGAAACTGCTTGGGTTGAAATTATTACATTTTATCTTTAATTCCCAATTTGTCCCCCTAGTAACCAGCAATCAGAAATCACAAGATAATATACCCAGCTCACCTTTGAAAAGTTCCATTGAGGAAAGAACTACCAAGGGTGATTTCCCATCCTATTCATGCTAAAGAGACAATTACTAGAACACCATGTAGTTATATACCTCCTAAAACTAACTATTGCCAAAAAGAAAACAGACGACTGAATTAAGCCTGGTTTTTTCCTAATGCCAAAGGTCATTTTATTTACCTATTCTCCTTAGAAATGGAGTCCCCAACTACCCATTCAAAAGAAACGGATATAAAATAAACAGACATCATACGATATGATATCCTTACTTGTGCCATGTTTTCCAAGACCAGTGCATATTTTTAGATATCTCTTATTTGCCCAGCCATCTGCATGACATGGGTATTTATTAGTATGACTAGCTGGTGCTCAATGTCAAACAAAAATATTTTAGTTTGAGCGATGCTTTTCTTTTCTCCCCTCTACTGAGGGGACTGGACAGTGATGCGAGGCATTTATGTAAAAAAGATTCTCCCTCCTTTCATATTTATAGTAGCAAATAAATTGAAAAAATAGAAAACTAAATTTGATGCACAGTAAAATGGGCAGTAAAATATGATTTTACATTTTAAATATTTGGGAGAGTTAATTTGTTAGCTAAATAATTCAAAGGAAAGAGATGATTCAACTGGTCATAATTGTCCCGATAGATATTATTACTAATCTTAATTATTTATTACATGTCTTTCTCAATGGATCTAATGTTTTAATTTTTTCCCTACTGGTAGAGAATAATAACAGAAGTAATTTTTATATTATACCCTTGGAGAAATAAAGTTGAAACAGAATTAGAAATATTTCTCAAACAACTGCATTACAATATAAATTATACTAATTCATTTTGTGTAGTCATTTTAAATCACGAAAATAAGCCTGGTTTTTAAAAGCTATTTTAAAAAGAAGACTTTGACAATATCCTTTTAATTTCTTGAAAGTGCACAAGGTTGAAAGAAAATGCTTGACTTTTCCCTTAATCTCTTCCTTAGAATTGGTTGCCCTTGAGGCAACATAGTCCACCTAGTTGCAAGTTATTGTGCAGAGTTTAGGGTCTTTTATTTCTTATTTAACTGCTTCACTCACTGCCTAGAGCTTGGTGCCCAGGAAATTTTGGCAAATCCTTCAAAAATGTCCCTATAAAATAAGTAAGCATTCATTGGAACAGACTTCCTGTGACAAGCACAATTTTTTCTTCACTTATCTAGCAACAAACATAGTCACAAGTGTTTACCATTGAAAACAATGTCATAAGCCCGTTATCCCTCATAAAAGAACTAGGAAATGTATGGAGTAATAGAAATAATAATCATTACATGTATCTTCTTCTTCAAGGTAGAAGAATGGAGTTAACTCCATGTCTTCAGGAAAAGTCTATTGACTTAGAGTTGTGAATAAAATTAACACGACTTATTTTAAATTTTAACTGCCTTAGGGCAGATTTGAAATCTCCATATTTTACCAAATATTAAGATCAGTAACAGAAACATGCATATAATGCTATTATTTGCCACTGTTCAAAGCACCTTACTTATATTATCTCAATAAATCTTCACAATAACCATCAGTCTATCATTTGTCCTATTTTAAGAGCAGGAAATAAGTACAGAGCAATTAAGTAATTTGCCAAAACTCACAGAACTGCCTTCCCATCTAAACAGTGTTTCACAATATCTGAGAATTCCTCTTGTCTTCAAAGGAAATTTAGTACCAAGTTTTTTGCTTTAAACCTTCTGTGTATTTAAATTTAAATGTTTATAATGTGGGGTTTAGTTGGCTATTGCCTGAGTGTGAGGTTAAATATGTGTTTCTGTTTCCTCTGAAGAGAGACATTATTCTAGTCTTGTAATTGTTTGTTTGTTGTATATTTCAAGGGAGAGTGGTAAAAAAAGAAGAGCTACAGAAAATATCAGTAAATTAGGACACACTAAACAATTTTTGCAAGCAATTATTGAGCACCTACTGTGTACTGTGCTTGAATTCTTCCTATCATATCCCCACCTGGTGGTGACCTAGCCACTGGAAACCTATATTCAGTTTTCAATCCAATAAAATGCCTATATCTATTTTATTTCTAAAAGAGTCCTAATTTACCAGAATTACAACTGTCTCTTACTTGAGTGATATTGCGTATTTGGATTTACAAGAAGTGCCAATATGCATTTTTCCAGCCTCCAAAGATTAATACGTGCTTAGAACTGATCAACATCTTGCTAAATTTTTCTTTAATGACGTGGTATTCATGTCCAATAGGTTTACTTGCCATTGGACAAACAGAAAATTTGTTCAGGGAGTAGGCACATTCATTAGTTTGCCATAACCTGTACCCTAATTTGTTACTTCAGCCAATGATGAGATGAGCGTCCCTTCATTAGCTAGAATGGAATATTTTAGAGCTCAGCTTCATCATGGCTCTCTCCTGTAGTCTAAATATACTTCTATAAAATAAATTTATGCTCTCTGGAAGAACTGGATAGACAGAGGATTGGGATGTCTAGTCAGAACAGTGCACACACACACGTGTGCATGCATACACACACACAGTTACCACAGTTGTAAAGTTGGAGGGTTTAAAATTGGTTTTAAAATGTGTGGCTTTTTAGATAAGGATCGTTTATGTAGTGATGAAATTGTATCATTCCTTCAAAACAAGAACTGCCTAAAAAAAAAAAAAAAAAAATTACTCACCAAAAACGCAGGCCGGGCACAGTGGCTCACGCTTGTAAACCCAGCACTTTGGAAGGCCAGGTGGGCAGATTGCCTGAGCTTAGGAGTTCGAGACCAGCCAGGGCAACATAGCAAAACCCCATCTTTATAAAAGATACAACAATTAGCCAAGCATAATGGTGTGCACCTGAAGTGAACAAGACACAGTCTGTGCTACCACAGATCTAAGACTATAGAATCTCAGGGCTGGAAAGTACAGCTACTGGGAAATCTGAGGCAGTAGGATCATTTGAGCCTGGGAGGCAGAGGTTACAGTGAGCCGAGATCATGCCATTGCACTGTAGCCTGGGGAACTGAGCCATACCCTGTCTCAAAAAAAAAAAAAAAAAAAAATTACACGAAATAATGGAAATCTTGAGGATAATAGAACTGCTTGACAGAAGTTTTCTTTGCTGCAGAGTCTGCCAGAGTAGTTTTTAACTTTGCATGAAGCGTATCTATAGCATGAGTTCTATCTGTGCAGTTACGGGGTCACTAATTTATGAACTAAAGGTTACTTCAGTGATACTCGTAGAATAAGATGTTAGGCCACTTTGACAAATAGGCTTATGATACCACGTCTTTAAATAACTGTCAACAAAGAGGAGGCCATTGCTGTTAGGCAAGCCCAGCTGAGCACGGTGTGAAATGCAATGGCCAGTGGGTAATTACCCTGTGGATCTCAGCAGTGTGACTAGGCAGTAAGGCAATTTAAACCCTGGTCTTCTGCACTTCCCTCAACCTACTGGCTAACTGAAGAGGATTTAATATAGGCAAAAGGAGATAAAACAGCATTTCTAAATTTTATGAGGGAATGGGGTGGGCAACACAGACATACTGTTTCTTCTCCTAGATCTGAATAAATACAGGATAAACACCCAGCCTGTATCCGAGAGCAACATTCTGCCTCCAGGAGAAACAAGAGTAAATATGGGTGTGGAAAACAAGATTTTTCAGGAAAATCTTGCTCAAACCAGTATGTTCACTAGCTGTGAGGTGAAGTTGCTGGTTATCTTTTGGATGTGTTTGATTAATCTTATGTAAGTAATGCATTGGCATCAAGAGAAGAAAAGGATTATATTACTGATTTATAAGATCTGCCTTCCTAAAATTACGAGTCCTTCTTGGTTCCGTAGGCTGATTCTCAGTCTTCCATGTTTATACAGGAAGAAATGAGAACTGGCAATGAGGAGGTGGCAGATTGGATATGAAGATGTCAGGTAAGGAGGGAGATGGGACACCAGTGAATGAAGATACAAACTTCTACAAAATCTGTCAACGTCATTGTTTAAGCTCTCGTCGTTTATAATGCGTCTATTGATTTATATAGCACATACGTTTAGTGCCGTCTATAGCTGGGGGACAGATGTGAATAAGATACAGGCTGTGCTATTGTAGTTCCAAGACTACAGAATCTCAGGGCTGGAAGGCACATTCTTGCCCAATTATCCAGCTAAAGCATGAATCTCTTCTATCAAGTCTCTGCCAAAGTTTTATATTACACCATAGAGCTGGAATTAATAGCTAAAATGTATTTGTTCCTTGACAAATACTGCTGCTAAGCCATATTTATTCCTTCTCATGTTTATGCAGTAGATTTATTTTTGTTTAAATTTAAGTGCTCTATCTTGTGCATGTGCCCATAATACACCATCTTTAAAAACCTGACCTATTGTTCTTGCTTATTAAGAACTTCATGGAGCCAGGGGATTCATTCACCCTACCAGCACTGGGTTATTGACGCCTATTATCATCAGGTCTTCATCACTTCACCTAACTCTTTATAAAAACGTTCACCAAGGCAGAGTCCTATTGGTGAAACACAAGTCTGCCTGCCAGGCTGAACCTCTGCCTTCTACATCCAGAGAGGGTCAGCCAGTGTCCCGACAGGCTCCTAACTGAATGTTATTGTAGAAACTTATTCATTGCCAATCAAATTGTAAAATAAAGAACTGTAAGGATCCCTATCAACACAGTGACAGCATGTTAAACAGAAAATAAACTGTTAGATTGTTTCCAAGAAATAATCAAGTATGCATGAAGTGTACCTGTGTGTACTGATCTACCAAGGAGTCTCAGTTCACACTGTGGCCCAAGGCATTTATTAAACAGACACCGATTCACCCTGAAAAGTATCCTGGTGCAAACAATAAGTTATATACTAGGGCCCTGCCATGATGAACCAAATTTCCATCACTTCCTCCTCCTTAAAATTCCTTAGTAATATCTCCAAGGAGGGTTTAGGCAGCCATTTTCTCTCCCCCTTGTAATAACATTTGCAGAGTATTTAGGCACCTGTGCCACTGAAAGGCATGAAATATTTGAGGCTTGGGCTCAGTTCATTGCTTCATTCCTAACAGCCATCCTGGTGCCTGGAACGTGGAGGCACTCCATACAAATTTATGGAATGAAAACTGAATTAATGAATATTCCTGTTAACCAATGGCCTAATCTGCCCAGTATGACTCTATCACTATATTCTTAAGCCAGTGAGGACATATGGATATGAACATGAATCTCATCTGTTTGGATTTTACTTTGCCTTTGCCACATCTCACTTTAGGAATTTTATTTGCCCTGTCCAGACATACATTCAGCCTATCCTCTTGGCCTTCCAGGTAACAAATAACATTTTGCCTCCTGGCATGAGGCTTCTTTAGAGTTTTAATTAAGTAATAGATCCCCATGCAATGGCCCTGGGTACTTATAGCTGAGCTGGTTCATTGCTTCACATCCTTGCTCCCCGTCTGCCCTCGTGAACACCCAAAGTAACTGGAGCTGGGTCTGTAACATGGAACTCCTGGTCAGAGACTTTGTCTCCTTGCTTTTATTCACCAATATTTGTCTGTTAAAATTTTCATTATCATTGAAAATTCTATTTTGTTAGTTTCCCCTGACATAAATGAAATTTGTCTATAGAAAAGAAAACAAATGTTTGAATATGACTCGCTCTAATTTTGCATAAAAACCCTATATTTGGTTTCCTCAACTATAGTCTGTGTTCAGAGGCAGCACTCAAATTATCATCTGCCGACTCTCAAAAGACATTTAATTTAAGAAAAAACTGATTATTGAGGCCCTACTGTGTAGCACATATATTGTCCCATACATTCTGAATAATAAGAAAAATGAAATATTCAAGTGGCATGGCATTTTTCTCTAAGAGAGAAAACCTTATGAGATGCAATCTTTGTGCATTGGCTAGCAGATGCCAGGAATACAATTTATTTTTAGAATAATTTTAGGCTCACTACAGAAAACAGTTGAGTGCATTTTCATAAAGTCCTCTGGTTTCCATGGCAAATGGGGCCATTATTTCTTCTGAAACGGAAGGCTTTTACTTACACTTTCCAAATGCTTTTCATATTGTGCCAAAAACTCAAGTCAGTCTAGAAACAAGTACGCTAGTGGCTTATTGTCAAAAGCAGTTCTTAAGTAAAAATGTGCAGCAGGTCAAAGTGACCTTCCATTCAGGCCTGTAGAGAACAGTGCGTAATACACTGCTGTCAAATGGCATGTGTGCCTCTCATATGGAGGCAGTGGGGGAGGCAAGAGTGCCCATGACCCAAAGTGTTTCATCATCGTGAGGCATAAAAACAGTTAGTTCAGATGTTCTCTGTGAAAATGATGATAATTGTTTCTTATCTTATAAGATACAGGACCTGAAAATCACTTACATTCAAATCCACTTAATACCTAATATGCATCATGCATATTAAAGTATAAAAAATAAAAACTATGTCATCTTGTAAAGCTCTGCTTAATTTTATGATGATAGGTGATGATATTTCTTCCTTAGAGGATCATGGAAACTTTAATATTGAATATTAAATGGATCTTGAAAATGCAACTAATTAGACTAATAAATATCAACATGCTATTTATATTGTTTACTGTTTCTTTGCTTATAAAAAAATTATGCAATTACAAATGGAAAATCAGTAACAAATTAAAACCACTAGATAAAAATTGAGGTTGAATTCCCCTTCCTTTCAGTATAGAATTTAGTCTATAGTGTAAATTTCTAAAAATAGTGGAGTTAAATCTATAATGCTAAATCATATTTTTTCACTTAATATCAATGTTTATTAATTATCTTTTAAACTACCTGTTTATATTTTTTGATTGCAGTGTCTATGGGCAATGTACAACTACTATATGACTAATATTTACATAGAACTAACATATAAGTACTCAGGGAGGGACTATTCAAATATATGTGACCTGGATAAAATGGTTGGGTTCAGCAAGGATAGTAACTTCTTCTGTCTGCTGAACTCCGACCAATGCAACATAGGCTTTGCCACACTAGCACTACTGCAAACAGCCCGTAGTCTTTATTCTACATCCTGAGCTTTGAAGTCAACTTGTTACCTTTCAGGCTCTTATCTCTATACTAGCATAAGCAGCTCCATTTTCATTCTTGCAAGATCTTCAGTCACATTTGATAATATCCTGACCCCTAACCTTGCCTCCGTAATTTTCATTTTTGCATAAGTGAAATTATTTTGGAAGTATTTTTAAACTATGGCCAATCCAAAATATACGTGCTGGGATAGCTATAGCTACATGTTACAGAGTGCAGATAGATCATAAGGAACCAGCAGTCATTCCAGAAGTGAGATTCACAGGTACACGCCGTCTATTACAGCATCCCATAGGAGCCAGGTCAATGCTCAATAGTAAAAAAGTTAATGTAATTTTAGGATGTAAAAGGTTTAAATTCATTGGCATGAAGAAATGGTTTGACTTTTCTCATAAATGTCCCCTACGATGCTACATTGAGCTTCTATTGTCCTCTTTGAGGTGTTTCGCTTAATGGCATCTGGCTGGAGTACATACTTTTAATCAATTTGGGTTATTTGTATAGTTTTATTTTAGTGTTTAACACTTGCTTCTTTTTATCTTATTGGTTCATCTTGGTCTTGGTTTAAAGTCCATTTTGTCCCTTTTTCCCAAACAGGTAAGAATAAAATCCACAGGAACTGCACGGTTATATTGGAGTGGTTGGGCTCTAGTTTCTGTTTAGCTCTTCCAGTCATGCAGTGAGGAGGATAGAACTGGAAACACGTATTTTTTTTAACGATGACCTTCATTTCCTGGGCCAAGATCTGATCCTCTATATTCCTACTTCTTTTAAAAGTCATCGTCAATGTCTGCACGGCATGTGTCACAATGCAGGCTCTCCTGGAGCTCAGATGTGGTTTCTGCAGGAAGTCCCACAGAAACCTCAGTAATGCACATTTTTTTGAAGTGGGAAATGATCTTCTTGTGCACTTGTCTCTCCTTTCTTAGTTCCTACCACAGGTAAACCAATCTGAAGTCTTTTGCTGGTTTTGGGAGGTATCTACGCTACGGATTAAGTTCAGCCATTTCCTACCATGTCTACTTCACAATAAGAAAAGCAGGTGTCTTGGGGTGCTGGCTTCTTTACCAATTCCCCTCTCTTGGCTTCACCAGTTTTCTCCTCTGGTCTTTCTGTTCCCTTAAAAATATTAAGCAGTGAGCAGGACTGGTGCCTGACCAGTTCTCATGAAAGACAATCGTTAGTTCTGGTTTAGTGAGGGGAAAAGGCAGTTTGGTTCCCCACAAACCTTACTGATGATTCCGTCAGGTTCTTCCTTTTCTAACTGTGAGAAGAGGAAACACCCAACTCCTCCCCCGCAGAAGAGGAGAGAGGCTCTTTTCATGAACTTTGCACTCCCTCCAAATTTACTTCCATCTCCCAATCCTTCATTTGAATTTGCCAGGAGACAATGATTATGATGATGGGGCTAGTGGTGATGGTGACTGTGCAGTGGAAAGATTAGCTCTGGAACTTCTCTTTGAGCCTTAAAAGGAGGTAGCGAGTTCTAATTACAAGCAGCTGTCTAAACTTGGAACATATGGATGCATAGCACCTTTTATTTTTGGCTTTGGTTTTTAGATAAATTAATGGACTGAAAAAAATATTCCAGAAGACACCTCATTGCAAATACAATTATTTCTTTCTCAAACCAACCCTACCAAAATGTGCATTTCTTCAAAGCAGTAATTTCCAAAGATTGTCAGAGAAATAAGAGATGTCAGGGGAATAATAGGAATAAATGGGTCAAATTCCTATTAAGATGTGTGAGATTCTTAACACCTTAAGAATTTAGGGTTCTTTACCTTCATAAAACAAGGTAGACCAAAGAAAGACATCTTTAAAAAGGACACTTCACCCAGTTGGTTTAAGAAGATATATGAAATGAAAACTTCGTGGTATCCTTATATATTAGTTTGGGCTGCTGTTACAAAATACCACAGACTGGCTGGCTTAAACAACAGAAATTTATTTCTCACAGTTCTGGAGGGTGAGAAGTCCAAGACAAGTTGCAGTGGGATTCCGTTTTTGGTGAGGGCTTTCTTCCTGGTTTGCAGAAAGCTGTCTTCTTGCTGCATCCTCACATGCTGAAACAGAGATCATCTCTCTCCTATCTCTCCTTATAAGGGCACTAATTTCATCCTGAGGGCTTCACCCTCCTGACCAAACCACCTCCCAAAGGCCCCGTCTCCAAATACCATCACCTTAGGGTTAAGGTTTCAAGATATAAATTTTAGGGACAAAATTCAGCCCATAGCATCGTATCAATTTCAGTCTTGAATGAGTTCATTGTTATTCATCGGTATCTCTGTGAAAGCTTCATCAAAATCTTTCCCAAGAAAAAGACAAAAATAATAGGATGATCTGACTGATACCACAGTTTTCTTCCAAATGAAATGTTAATAGCCTCTTTTAACAACCTTCTTATGTCCCAGTATTTTTTTTTTTTTAAGTTTAGAACAGCTAGACAAGGCAGTGCTTGGTTTGGGATGCTGATTGGGTAACTGTCTGATTAGGGGAACAAAATCAGTGGGGTAAGATTCTGGCTGGAGGAAATAGACAGGGAAGATTATGATTTAGGAACTACTTTGATAGGAAAAGTCTGGAAAGCATGGCAACAACACAATATTTAGTAGGTAAAGAAATGGTCTAGTTTAGCCTCTCCTATCGAATTTCTATTGAGAAGGAAGTTAGGAGCAGAAATAATCTTGGGGTGGGAAGGGAAGAGTGGTAATTAAGAGACTTCTCTTGGTAAATTTAGTGTTTTTAACAAAACCACATGTTTATTTTGAGTGCTTGAATAGACTAATGGCAATTTCAGGAGGGCCAAATCTTTTAGACAACCACCCCTCAACAACACAAAGCAAACAAACAAAAATAACTTTCAATCACCACTGATCAGCTATGCTGTGAGAGTTGGGGATGATAGAATGACCAGAAAAGGTTAGAATAGCTAGGAGGGCCAGAAGAACGTAAAGTGAGCACAGTGATCTAGAAAGTGAAGATAAATCAGATAAACTGGCATCGAGGGGTTTGTAAATGATGTCTGCAAATGGCTTAGAAGGTTAACTCGTGAAGGAAGAGGCAGCAGGTTAAAGATTGAAATTCTTTTTTTTCTTTTTCTTTTTCTTTTTCTTTTTTTTTTTTCTTTTTTGAAACAGAGCCTCACTCCGTCACTCAGGCTGGAGTGTAGTGGTGTGACCTCAGCTCACCGCAACATCCACCTCTCAGGTTCAAGCAATATTCTCCTGCCTCAGGAGAATATTGGGACTACAGGTGTAAGCCACCAAGCCCGGCTAATTTTTGTATTTTTAGTAGAGACTGGGTTTCACCATGTTGGCCAGGCTTGTCCCGAACTCCTGACCTGAAGTGATCTGCCCGCCTTGGCCTCCCAAAGTGCTGGAATTACAGGCGTGAGCCACCAAGCTCAGCCAGATTGCCTGGAATTCTGATAATGGAAAGAAGGAATAAATACTGGATCATCCATTTCAAACACTTTTAGTTTAATAAATAATCTCTTTAGTGGCTGCTTAATTTAAGAAGCAAGATTGATTTTTGAAACCCTGATGGCTTTTAAAAAATAGAATGTATAGGTTTGGAAAGATGATGGAAGACCTATTGCCATTCATCTTACAAATGAAACCTCAGGTATGTAGAACATATTATACTACAGCTTGAATTAGGAGTTGAATGTTCAAAAGGGACATTCAATTTTCATAAGTGACGATACTTTTATTTGATAAAGAAAAGTCTGGAGCTCTCATTTGAAAACCAGATTTTAATGAGCCCTTGTTAATGTTTATTGCTTTCAGTCCTCATTCATGGCTTACAGTATATCTACTTGGAATAGCTCATTAACCTTGGCAAGTTTTCTGCATTGAGGCACAGGGATAGCCTGGTAGAAAATACAAGGTGCTTTGAGCACTTCAGAAAAAATTATATATACACATCTTGGCGAAAGTGATTGGCAGTCTCATTCTAAACAGCCCAAGTATCACCAAGTAAATCACATAGTGGAAAAGGTAAAAATAAAAGCCCAAAGCATTAAATGATTCTACTTTAATTGAAGAGAAGCATTAAAATCAACTGAGCAATCAGTAGTTTCAAGATGCCACTCAAGCAGATGACAAGCAAATTCCACAAACATCTAGGGCTGCCTTCAGCTTATATCTGCTTGCTTATTTGGTCATATAGAGAGTATTACCTAATAATTAAAGTAGCCAATTAATACAGCTGCCATAGAAAAATATAAGCATATTAACATCTCAGGTGATAACAGCTTGCTAATAGATGATAATAAATCAATATTTGCCTTCAACATTTGTCGGAAAAGCTTTTACCTTGAGAACTTTTGACTTAGTTGGAAGCATACAGAGACATTATAGCCCAGGTTTTCCCTCTTTAGTTTCCCTAACAGTGGGAGGGGTTTCCTCGAAAGCCTTATCTGCCTTAACAACCCTTGTACAGATATCTGATTCACTAACAAATTACTGTCTTTTATTGCCTATCTAGAGAAGATGTGATAATCATACTTGTTTTCTAATACTCAAGACTTTGAAAAACGATGTTACATCTGTATGACCTTTTACCTGTCTAAAACGTCAGGAAACTTTAAAAATCAGAGATAAACACTTTGGGAGGCTGAGGTGGGAAGATCATGAGGTCAGGAGATGGAGACCCTCCTGGCCGACACAGTGAAACCCCGACTCTACTTAAAAAAAAAAAAATACAAAAAATTAGCCGGGCGTGGTGACGGGCTGTAGTCCCAGCTATTCTGGAGGCTGAGGCAGGAGAATGGCATGAAACTTGGAGGCGGAGCTTGCGGTAAGCCGAGATGGTGCCACTGCACTCCAGCCTGGGAGACAGAGAGAGACTCTGTCTCAAAAAAAAAAAAAAAAAAAAAAAAAAATCAGAGATGAAATTTAGACTAATTCTCAAGTGTCATTGGAATCTGTATGTCACAACTGACATCAGAGTCACCCTTAGCGTAACCAGCCCATCACATTATATTTCACTATTTGCAAAGAGGAAAAAAAAAATGAGCTTTAACTCTTAAAAGTATTGAAGTAATCTTAAAATGGGTCCATGCTGGTTTTAATACTAAGAAGAAAAATCTTTAAAAACAAAAGGAAGCAATTTCTAAATAGATCCTGTGGTATGTTACAATAGAAGGTTATTATC
This sequence comes from Hylobates moloch, assembly GCF_009828535.3. Classification (NCBI taxonomy): domain Eukaryota; kingdom Metazoa; phylum Chordata; class Mammalia; order Primates; family Hylobatidae; genus Hylobates; species Hylobates moloch. The sequence continues at coordinate 166,781,841 of NW_026652279.1, forward strand.
AATTATATATTGAGGGAAATCTATATGAACAGCACATGTGTACTTGTGGTAATTAACCTTGATGTTTATGCCATCCTTTTCTTAAGCTAAAATATTTGAACAAATAAGAGAATGTGTATTTCCAAAAGAAACAATATGGGATAGTGTTTTAGATTCTCTGCTCAGTAACTTAATTAGCTCTGAGCTTTTCTGCAAGTTACTTCATAGACTCCTTATGCTTCCTTTAGTTATCAGTAAAAATAAAGGTAATAATACAAGAGTTTAATAATAATTTAATGAAAAGATGTTTGAAAAATGCTTAGCAGAGCTCCAGGTGCCAGACACATAATAGCTAATTATCTTAAGTAAAATGAAAATTAAAATTGTAAATATACATTTACATAGTGCTAGTTGTTTTAGCTTTGTTCAAGCTCGTTACAGAGCTCAACAGAAAAAAAAAAGTTATAATTGGAATGCTCTAGAAGAAAGAATACTTGGGATGTTCCTCAAGAACAAAACAATTCGAACATTGCAGACCCTAAATGGAGAAATCCGAAAATAGTAAAAAGCAATGGGGCTATCTTTAAGTGTCTTAGAAATGATGTACATAAATTAGAATTAGTATATGGACTGTAAATAGAGTCATTAAACATATTGAAGAAAAATGTGTTGGTTTTTTTTTTTTTTTTTTTTTTTTTTTTTGAGGCAGAATCTTGCTCTGTTGCCCAGGCTGGAGTGCAGTGGTGCGATCTCAGCTCACTGCAAGCTCTGCCTCCCAGGTTCACGCCATTCTCCTGCCTCAGCCTCCCAAGTAGCTGGGACTACAGGCGTCCGCCACCATGCCCACTAATTTGTTTTGTATTTTTAGTAGAGACAGGGTTTCACCATGTTAGCCAGGATGGTCCTGATCTCCTGACCTCGTGATCCGCCCACCTCGGCCTCCCAAAGTGCTGGGATTACAGGCGTGAGCCACCACACCCAGCCGAAGAAAATGTTTTTAGGAAATATTGGAACATAACAACATAATGATTACATAAATTCTTTGTTTGAGTATATGAATGTTTATACGTGTGTGTATATGTTTGCATATACATGCATATATATACAGATAATTTGATAATTCAAATATATATGATGATAGAATACACTTTGAAAAGAATGATATTTAAAATTTCCTTTTTCAGTGTCAAAAATGAAAGTAAGACCTTCTTATCCTGTTATTCCTAAGATAGGTTGATTACTTTCTTATGTTGTCAGACAAATAATTTTTTACTGCTTTTGTAAATGTTCAAAGGTCTGAAAGCCAAATTATTTGGTATAATTCCACATTATATAGAATTTTTTGGAGAAAAAGGCTTTCTGCCATGTTCCCATGATTTTACTAATATGTTATGATTTGTTGAGTACCTATTCCAAGTTACATTCAATCTCATAGAGAAAAGGTTTTGCATGTCCACATGCAATTATTCTAATACAAATTATTATTTTCACTGTGTATTTCACTGTTAATTTTATTTAAAAGTACCAGGGTTACAGTTTCTACAAGCAAAGTGGCAGATAATGTCCCAGAAGCATTTTCTCTGCTCCTTTTCTCTCTCTGATCTTCTGCATGTGCCTGCACACACACAGAGAAAGACACAGACACACACACACACGAGATGCATAAACACATACACACAGCTGTGTGACACTCATTGGCCAAAAATGAAAGAATGTTGTAACCCATTACAAATCCCTTCCTGGGCCTCTTCAATGTGTCTAAAATTAGAGAAATCCAAGCTAAATTCAGAGCAGCCTCCTCACACGACTGTAGTCAATGACCACAGCTGGCAACTTAAAGGCAAAAAAGCAAATCCTGAGACATGGCTATGATCCACCATGGAAGCAAATCTAAATGGAAGCAGTCAGCACCACACAGGGTGAGCTGGGGAGCGTCATCTGCATGTCAGCCGGCTCCTGCAACTGATACCAGGTCATTTTTTTTTTAAGTATTGCCCTCGGAGGCAGAGAAAATAGCTTGTTTATACCCTAATCTTATCTTCTGCTTCTTATTCTTTTTCCATTTGTTTTATTTTTTTCATTCTTCTGAGGCACAAAGATTACAAATTCAACCTGCAGGAATAATTGTATCATTTGGGGGACAGCATTGTTTAACTTGCTTGCCTCCTGGGATGTGGATGGCCAAATTTATATCCTGTGTGAATGAATTCCCTCATGGGGTTACTTAATGTGAATCTGGCTCTGAGAACAGCCAAGTGCTTCCATTGTCCAAAGTATCTAAATAGTGGAGAATTCTGGAAAGCTACGGTATGGCTGACACACATTTGGCAATGTCGGACTGAGTCTTAGGATTCTGCAGAACCTTCCAAATATCAAGTGCAAAGAAGTGACACTGTCTTCTCAAAAGAAAACATTTATGCTGCAAAAAAGCATATGAAAAAAAGCTCAATATCACTGACGGTTAGAGAAATGCAAATCAAAACCACAATGAAATAACATCTCACACCAGTGAGAATGGTGATATTACAAACTCAAGAAACAACAGATGCTGGCGAGGCTGTGAAGAAATAGGAATGTTTTTACACTTTTGGTGGGAATGTAAATTAGTTCAACCATTGGAGAAGATATTGTTGCGATTCCTCAGAGATCTAAAACCAGAAATCCCATTTGACCTAGCAGTCGCATTACTGGGTGTATATACCCAAAGGGATATAAATCATTCTACTATAAAGATACATGCAAGCATATGTTCATTGCAGCACTATTCACAATAGCAAAGACATGGAATCAACCCAAATGCCCATTGATGATAGAATGGATAAAGAAAATGTGGTACGTATATACCATGGAATACTATGCAGCCATAAAAATGAACAATATCATGTCCTTTGCAGGGACATGAATGGAGCTCAAAGTCATTATCTTCAGCAAACTAACGCAGGAACAGAAAACCAAACACCACATGTTCTCACTTATAAGTGGGAGCTGAAATGAGAACACATGCACACAAAGAGGGGAACAACACACACTGGTGCCTGTTGGGTAGGTGAGGGAGAGCATCAGGATAAATAGCTAATGCATGCAGGGCTTACTTAATACCTAGGTGATAGGTTAATGGGTGCAGCAAACCACCATGGCATACGTTTAGCTGTGTAACAAACCTGCACATCCTGCACATGTATCCGGGAACTTAAAATTAAACTTAATTTAATCTAAAAAAAAGAAAGAAATTACACTGTGCTTCTCAATGCCTTCAAAATAGGTTGATAAACCTATTTTTCAATGCTCTGTGAATACAAACATTGGCACTCTTCTTGGAGGTAAACTTCAGTATCACACATTTTCCAGGAAACTTTTAGAGACTACTGATATGATAATGATAAATACAATAATGTCATACTTATGTGATATAGTAAGATAGGTGCATTTTTTAATTAGTCAAACAAAAGAATCATGCAACACAAGGTGCTGGCTCTCTCATCTTTGCCTGAGTCTCATAGCTGTGCTGAACTTTTCACAGCCAAATGTTCATGGGAATCATGAGATCTTCCTGGTCCAGCTGAGGACACAGCCTCTGCTACATGACTGGGATTGTACAGAGAAAGAAAGGCAGACTCATGGCCCCAAAACATTAGGAAACAGAAAATCTGAATTCCAGAGTCTGTTCCATCTGAGAATTGCTGTGTGTAACTTTGAGCAAGTTACATTCCAGGACTTCGGCTCTCCATCTGTAAAACAAGTATAGCAAATCATATTCTACCTACTTCAGCATTGCTGTGGAAACTAAAACAGATATTTGATGTGAAGCCACAGTGAAAATTATGAATAGGTACAGAGACACTTAAGATAATTCATTTGTGCTTGAAAATATTAACCATTTATTAATTTAGCAAACTTTTGTAGAAAGTCTATTATGTGCTACCTACAGACTATTGGATGGGTTGCTGGTTAGATATTCTAACTTCAGGATCTTTTTGTGTGACCTCCAAATCTGCTCAGAGGCTGTTTATCGAGTGGAAATACACATGCTAAATAGTTCTTCAAGCCTGCCGCCCAATAGGTAAACTCCAATACACATTTTACATTATTTAATAACTTACTATACAAACAAGAAAACAAGTGGGATGGATGCAACCCGTGAGCTTGTTAAAATCGTATAGTGAATGGAATAATGGGTATTAAACATACATAGAAAAGAAGGGAAGGATCAAGAGACACCCTGTGTTCTCAAGACACTAAATAAACATAAGCCATCAAGGTGGGAAATATCCAAGTTACTCTAAATATGGACAAGCCATGATACAGCAAATATACAAGAAACATTCAGTCCTTTCTCAGGACACACTAAATATACAGGAGCACTCGGTATGCCTGAGACCTTGACGTAGCCACCTATTGGTGACACCCACTCTGGTCCCAGAGTCTTCTGCCCCAGCAATGCAATAAATCCCAGGGCTGTTCAGCTGGCTGGGGACAATCCACAGCCATCTTCCAGGCTCTCTTATCCCTGTGTCTCTCCAAGAAAGCAAATGAGTGCTATTAACCCGGGACATCTTGCTCAAACCTCAATTACTTCATGTGCAGGAAAGACGGATGTGGCATTGAGAGACAGTCTGTGCGTGTAGAAACACTGCACATCCTGGAATTCAGGAGTATGACTCCTCCACCCCATTTGCACCCTATCCTAACTGTTAACTTACCCCAGCTACTCTCCCTTGGGTCTAGATGCAAACTGATTAATAAACCACGGTCTATGAAAAGTTTAAGTTGGTCTATGAGCTCTTCTGTTCAGTCACCTGTGGGATCACTTTCCTGGGATTGTACTTATAGTCTACCAACGCACAGAACGAATCTCCCACATGACACCACGCTTCTAAAGCAGCTGCAGAGTTTGACCCTACGAACTAACCCTGACAATCAGACGCCATCCGACATCCCTGCTGTCCCCACCAATGTTGCTGTGCTAATGCTACAGTGTCCTCTGATCCTGTTACTTAGATGACAGGAACTCTTAAGCCATACAGATATTGCTAAAATTAACACCTTCTATTAATTGAGGTCTCGTCTAAGCCCTTTTTATCTATCATTTCATTTAATTGTCATCAGAAACCAATGATGTTAATGGTATAATTCTCCTTCTCAGATGAGGAAGCTGATATATGAAGATAAAGTTGTCTTTATCAACAGCTAAGGTCACACAGCTAACAGGAGGTAGAGCTCAAATGCAATCTGAGCACTGTGGCCCCAGAACCCTCACTTTAACTCCCATGTTCAAGGCTGTCTGTGGCCTTCATGCTTGGCCTGTGAATTGTACAGTCTCTTAATGCACATGACCCTCTTGAGCCTGTCAATGAAGCTCACTTTTTGTTATCTCCCCCACACCTCAGTGTCCTTTGGATTTGAGAAAGAGACTATTTTAAAGGAGAGATTAGCAGGAAGCTAAGGGAACTGCATCTCAGGCTGGAATAAGGCTTTCAATTAAGAATAAATGCAAGATTCTGAGTTGTGTCCAGTGGTTAAGCCCTGGACGAAGGTGAGGGCCATGGCACTGTTCTCCTCGAAGGCTGCTCTTTCCTCTCCAGTTCTTCACCACTGGGGAAGCTTAAGGGTAGTTGGAATGAAAAGAGACTTACACTGTCACATGCAAGAGATTTAGGAAGCTTCATAAGAAATTGTTAGGAGGTCTCATTTCATCTCAGTTAAATCCCATTCTGCTCTTTCTAATCCTGCTCCACAGGGCTTTTCCTGTAACTTCACACATAGGATCATGTTTAGCCCATATCCAATCCTCTAATGAGGCAATGACTCGATCTTATTTTATTTTTTCGTTTTTACTGTTACTATTTTTTTCCCCATAGAGACAAGGCCTCACTATGCTGCCCAGGCTGATCTCGAACTCCTGGGCTCAGGTGATCCTCCCACCTCGGCCCCCACAGTGTGCTGGGATTACAGGTGTGAGCTGTTGCACCTGGTCCCTGTGACTCTGCTTTAGAGATGAGAAAATGGAGGCTCAAGACATGCAGTAATAGCCCCAGGTTACAATGCTAAGAAATCATAAAAGTTTATGATACTGGCTTTGATGACAGCAGGATACGTTCTTTCCATTTTATCTCATCACTGGTGAGCCTACACTGATAAGAAATTCAGAGTCATATTGTCACACTGCCCTTTCACCTGGTTCTATAAGGCACTCCCTGGCAATGAGTCATTCCTGCCTCAGCCCTTCTTCTGGAAGGAGGGGCTTGACCGGGCAGAGCAGCAGCTGATTTCCTGGGAGATCAGCAAGATGCAGATATGAGCAGGAGAAAGGATAGGAACTGGAAACCCGTAAATGCTCCTTTTCTCTGAGAACGGTCCATTTTTACACATTGCAGAAATTTTCTCTGCTCCCACCTCCAACCTCACTCACAGTCCTTGAGGTTTTTTGGCTGCATCAGCATATCCAGCAGTCAGGTTTCATAATTATCTTGTTGGTCACATGTGACCCACATTTTCAGACATTCCGGAAATACACTGTGTGATCTGTGCATCCACACACCTAACAGATCACTCGGGCAGTGCCGACCTGCAGAGCGACTCACCTCCTGTGTCATCTACCATCTGTGCTTACCTTGTTGCAAGAGGCAAGACAATTCAGAAGATGACATGGATTTGTTCCTGATTAATAGAACCATAACCATTAATGAGCACAACTAGCACTAATATACTTTTAAAACAGGAGCAAATTAGGCCTCTATGTAGTTGTAATATGTTATCAGCTAATTGATCGTTGCTGTTTTTTGTGGATTGTTAAAAAACAATGTGGATAAAACATTGTGGGAGGGATTTTAAAAAACAGTGTGGATAAGGAGACTATGAAATAAACAAATGTTTAATTAAGCTAAAATTGTACAATTCTTTTCACTTGTTAATTTTTGTAAGAAATCCTTTGAAAGAGTGCTTCTAATTAAAACCTAGATCAGTGGACCCTAAAGTATAGCAAAGGGACTTCAGGAGACTTTAAAGTTACTGCAGGAAGCCAAGAATCCATATAGATCGAAAGTCATAACAACCTTTGGCATATTTGTTACCATTTTTCACATTTAAAAGTACTATTTTCAAATGCAAATTTTCACTGAACAAAATGGAAATTCATATACAATTGATACTGAATTCCCAGTAACTTTTGTTCTTAATCATTTAATTCATTCTTTTCTGAAAGTACACTTTCTTTTTTAAGAAAAATTCTGAGAGAAAAGGTCATTACGAAGTTGTCCTCCCATTCTAGGGGTCTGGGAACCACTGATCTAATCAGGTTCTCTTTTTCTGGTATTACACCCATTTGAGTCATGAAGAGTGAACTTTTGACACAAGTTGTCAAGATTTCCTCATAGACACGAGTGATCTATATCTGAGTCAGCCTGGGATTTCTTCGCTTCTTCCTTTGCCTTTAATATTATTTGTGCAAATCAGCATTGTAAACCATTTTCCAGTGAGTTGTAATAGAAACCCAGGGCAAAAGGTCACTTCCGTTTTGGAGCCTCCCTGACTCTGCAGAGTTGCTCCCTCTGTCCTCTGCCCCAACACCATGCCTCATAATCCCCCTATTTTACTCCTCAACTCACAGCTCTTCTACCATCTGCTTACATATCTCCAAAAGAAAGGGGAAAGCTGAGATCCTGCTCCTTGGGAGAAGGTAACTCTAGATCCAGAATCCTAAGTGTAAACATGTTACAGTAATTACAACACAGGTGACATCTACCAAACACTAAATGAACCATAGGTAATACTGATCATTGATAAAAGTTAATTCTCTTTACACCACTTCTTCTTGATTCTGGCCCTTATAACATGATTTAGAGACATCAGTAAATTCAGAGGGCAATAACACTAAGCATGGAAACAGTGACCCAGGAGAAGGCCATGGGGCAGGGATGCTACAAATAGGAGAATGAATGAAGAAGATACATGCTTTTCTAAAAAATGGTGAGGAAAGTGAGGCAAGAACACTGGAGGCAAGTTAGGCAGCTGGCAAGAAGGGTAGCTACCTTTTACTAAGTGCATATGATATCTCTGTACTGTTGTTAATGCAAGTGCCAACTTATTCCATTTTCTGAAAAACACAAGGACAAATATACATTTATTTTCTCCACATTATAGACAAATATGCTTACGCTCAGAGAGGTTAAGTAAGTTGTCCTAAACCCCACTCACAATTGGTGAGTGACAGAGGGTGATTCATATCCAGACGAGCCTGATTTTTGAGATGCACCTTGAGCCAGGACAAAGTGGACATGGACTTACCTTCCATATCACCCCCGATGTCTTAGTCCACCACTCAGCGTACTACCACGGGTCTGGGATGAAGAACAGATACAGGGGAGTCTGAGAGAGAGACTGGGGAGGGGGCACTTCTGTCAGACACATTATATTAGTAAGTAGTTTTACATGAGCTTAATCCCTATCGCAAATGTATTGGAAAAGTATTACTGTTATCCTCTTTTTGGAGTCCTTTTTTTTTTTTTTTTTTGAGACAGAATTTCACTCTTGTTGCCCAGACTAGAGTGCACTGGTGCAATCTCGGCTCACTGCAGTGGAGGCTGCAACTGTCTTTGGCACCAGTGCTGTGCCTACAAGGAAAGAGTTCTGGGGAGTTGTTGGTGATACCCTCTTCCTGGCTGTTTTTCAGTGTGGTATTAAAATTATTGATGTACAATAATTATTTCTCTTAGTTATAAAAACTCTTTCTCATTTAGAAGGAAAACTACAACTGCTTCTCTTGAAAAAGAAACTGAGTTCTAATCAATAGTATGATTCTTTCCTGTTTTCTTAGCAACTCAATAAACCTTCAGTTTTATCTGGCTTTGTTGTACCATCTACAGCTTACTGTTGCTTAACTATCTCCATCCTTCACACACACACACACACACACACACACACACACCCCTATACATGCATGTGCGGCCTCTTGCATCTAATAGAAAGTACAATGTATTTGTGCATTTCAAAGGTAACCACTAAAGCATGATTCATGAGGCATTATTGGGAATCTCTTTGTCTGTACTATGTTGTAAAGGTTGCAGAGGTGCTTGTGCAATTTGGTTCTATTCTTGGCATTGCAAAGTCAGTTTAATCTCGTTGTCTACATCTGGAGGCTTTTGCAGTGCAGTGACTATTACATACTTAAGAGGATTGATGTGACATGTATAGTGCTTGAGCGATTAGGTCTTGGAAGGGGATTTTGTGTGTGTGTCTTGCTTTCCTGTTCTATCATGCACTCTAGACCTCTGTAATACCTTTTTAAATAACTCTGACACATCTTTTGGGATCTTCCATAGCTTTTTTTCCATGCTTTTTTAGTCTTTTTATTAATCTCCTCACATAGACAGCCTTGTTCTTTGCAGATCATTTTTCACCAGGGAGCTGTTCTTCATTTTCTATTTTCCACGGTCTTCTCATGTAGTAAACATTCCAGAACCCACTCTTTTCTTCTTCTTCTTTTTTAATTTAAAAATTTCCTTTTTGGGCATAATGTCAAATTCTAAAATTTGTCAGGTATTGTTCTTAAATTCCTCCAGGGAGTAAGTGATAACTTACTTTCCTATATTTCCTTCACCTAAACTTGAAAAGTGAATTTCATTTTCCCTCAAGAAATGATTATGTTATTTCAGTGTTTGAATGGGATATTTCTGGACAGACACCATCTTTTTTGCTGGTGCTTTTTTCTGAATGCGTCTTTTTTTCTGAACTATTTCTGAATTCTCAGTGTGTTGTTTCCTCATCAGCATATAAAGCTGCCCAGACTAAATGTGTCTAAGGCTGAGATGTCAATGTGTGCTTTACATCCACCTTCACACTCATAACCTGGCAGGAAACATCACGTGAAAATACTCTTTATAAGGATATTAATTATTAATATATTTCTCAACTCCACTCCATGCTAGCTTCACTCAAAAAGCAAAGAGATTTAATGCTAAGGCCCCTGAGGCAGTGAGGGTGCCAACTCTCAAATTGTGATAATCTTGTCGACATTTTGATATTGGTTTGCAAGGAAAATCCCTTTTAGGTGATGCTTTTGGCAGGACAGTGACACAATAATTTGTACCAAACAACCTCCCAGGTAAGAGGGGACAGAATGCCTGTGAAACAAATAAGAAGATTAAGTTAACCTGGGAGTTCCTTCAAACAAAATAACTCAGTGACACCCAGAAGTGTCAGTGGAAATTCAGGGAGCACAGGTTTTCAAAGAACTTCTCTGTCAGAAAGTAGCTTTTAAATTTGAACAGCTCAGGAATTAATAAGATCTGGGCCAACAAGCTTTGGCTCTATCCAGACTGCTTGTGTACTGACAGCTCTCTAATGTGGAGACAGAAAAGCTCTGGGCCTAGAAAGGGAACCCTGAGCAGACTCAACTGAGTCCTCAGGCAAGGGAGTCTTGAGATTGTGGTGCTTTTGACCAATTGAGATGAAATTTCTGTTTATATTATAGCTTCGAGGTTTTAATCTTTAGAAAGAAAGCTGGATGGGTAGTATTTATTTAAATGTATTTTTTTCTATCTAGAGCAGTGGTTCTCAACCTAAGGTGATTGTGCAGCCCCTTTCTATGAGATATTTGGCAATGTCTGGAGATGCCAACTTGGGGGAGGGGAGCTACTGGCCTCTAGTGGGTAGACACGAGGGATGCTGCTAAACATCTTATGATGTACAGCCCAGAACTCCCCAACAAATAATTATCTATTCCAAAATTTCAGTAAGTCCAAAGTTTAAACACCTTTGTTTAGGTCAATGGAATATACAATTATGTTTTTTTAACCTTGTGATAGTCAAAGATAAAAGCATAAATTAATAATCAAAAATATACTTTGCAGTAATAAATTCTGTTTCTGTACAAATCCTGAGCACTGGTTTCAGTTTCTGCAGCTCTTCAGCTGATGCTTACTTCAATTGGAGAAAGAAAAGAGCGTTTTGTGTGAGACAGTAATTTCCCAATGAGACAGGGTTTTCCATTCATCCATCAGGCCTAAAGCAAAACTAATTTTGTAGTAAGTTGTGTTTCTTTATTGATTTTTATGGAATCTGTGCAGATTATAATAAAAAACTTAATAATGTATGTAATTGTTGACTGTTTCCTAAAATATAATTATAAGCCAATTATTCATTCTCGCACAGCATCAAATAACAGAAACAATGAAAGTAAATCCTAAACTTCCTCAATCTAAATTGCCATAATTTTTAAGGAACACAAAAGGAAATTTTTGTTTCTATGTTTCTAATTGAAACCTTGGAAGTTAGGCTTAAGCATTGAAAATAAGCCTGACTTCGGGTACCCCTTTTTCATATTTGAGAGAAGTGTCTTAACTCAGTAATCGATAATTAGCATAAATCTTTGCATGGTGATGAAAATGCATACTCTCCTTTTAGTTTTTAAAATGTCTAAATTGGTTATTTGCTAACTATGGGATTCATTTTTTTTAGCTATTAAATGGACAGAAACAACATGGGTACTAAAATGTTTAACTATTCTGTATATTTAAAAAAATGTGTCTGTTGAAATCAGTCTTCACATAATGCCTTGATACTACAACTCTCCTCAAAGACTTGGATGTGGTCTTGGCCTCTGTCCTTCCACAGCAGAGTGTGGGTTGGCTGGGAAATCCCTTTTGGGGCATGGAGCTGACCTCAAGAAATGCACTGTGGGTGTGAGTGCAAGGGCCAAACGGTGCGCTTCCTTCTCCTTATTTAGTTTTGAGCCTCACACTTTCCCAAAGCAGCTTTTTCCATTTTCTCTGTGGGGATTTCACGTAGGGACATCTTAAAAAACTACTTCTCTCATACAATTTCCTGTCCATAATACCTTTCACAAGTGGACATCTGCTTAATCTAGAAATCCAAAGAAAACAATGTCACAGTATTCTCTTGTCCTGAATTCCTAGTCCAGTACAACTGCTAATAGAAGCAGGCACTTCTAACTCCACTTTTTCTCTGGGAAGTTCATTGCACCGGGTTACAGCAGTATGTTTCCTCTATGCAGCCGGAAGCTGAAAGCCACACTGAGCCCATGAAGGGGTAACTCTCCCAGCTTCTATCAGCTTTTCCTTTCCCATTGTGCAATGATTTCCTCAGCCTTGCTGCCTACATTAGACTCCTTGCTTGCGAGTCAAAATCACTTCAAAAATGTCTGCATTTTCAAAGGTTCCTCGCTGAAAATCAATTCTGTGGTGCACATCTCAAAATGGCCCAAGCAAAGGATGATAATGTAGCCACTGCGGCCCCTCCAGGTCACTTCTGTTCATTTCCCTGATTTTCACCACGTGCTCCACCAACTCTGGCCACTGGCAGTCCCAGGATCACACCACACCAGGATCTCCCAGTAAGAAGGGGAACGCTCACCGTGCCAACTGATCAGACACCTCTGTCCTCAGCCTGGATCATTCTGTTTCCAGGAATCAACCTCGGCTTGGACTTTCTCAACTTTCCCTGACACCCCAGGGTGACAGGTGGTCTGTTTGAGTTTATCCCCCGTCCAGAGGGCTTCCTGAGGCAGGGACGGGCTCTTAACAGCAGTGTCTCCTTAAGCCTGGCACATTGCCTGGTGCATAGGAGACTGAATTCATGAAAGAATGATGGGATGAATCAACAGACCCATGTTGAAAACTCAACCTAAAAAAGAAATTACAAAATCAAGTGGAGAAAGCTACCTATTTGCCAGGGAAAGCTACAGATGATGCTATGGACTAAACTGTGTCCCCCCAAAATTCCTATGTTGAAGCTTTAATCCCCAATATGGCCGTGTTTGGAGAGAGAGCTTTTACAAAGATCATTAAGGTTAAACAAAATCATCAGGGTGGGGCCCTGATTCATTCCGGTTGGGGGCTTTAAAAGAAGAGAAAGAGACACCAGGAGGAAGGGCCATGTGAGAACACAACAAGAAAATGGTCTTCTGCAAACCAGGGAGACAGGCCCACAGAGAAACCAGCCTTGCCAGCAACTTGTTCATGGACGTGCAGTGTGCAGAGTTGTGTGGAAGGAATTTCTGATGTTTAAGCAATCTAGACTGTGGTATTGTGGAAGCCTGTGATGTTGAATATTGAATGTCAACTTGATTGGATTGAAGGATGCAAAGTATTGTTCCTGGGTGTGTCTGCGAGGGTGATGTCAAAGGAGGTTAACGTTTGAGCCAGTGGACTGGGAGAGGCAGACCCACCCTCAATCTGGGTGGACACCATCTAATCAGCTGCCAGTGCGGCCAGAATAAAAGCAGGCAGAAGAACGTGGAGAGACTAGACTGGCTTAGCCATGGGCTTACATCTTTCTCCCATGCTGGATGCTTCCTTCCTGGGAACATCAGACTCCAGGTTCTTCAGCTTTGGGACTCAAACTAGTTTCCTTGCCCCTCAGCTTGCAGACGGCCTATTGTGGGACCTTGTGATCATGTGAGTCAATAGTCCTTAATAAACCCTCCCTCCTTTTTTGAGATGGAGTTTCCCTTTCGTCACCCAGGCTGGAGTGCAATGACATGATCTCGGCTCACTGCAACCTCCACCTCCCGGGTTCAAGTGATTCTCCTGCCTCACCCTCTCGAGTAGCTGGGATTACAGGCTCCTGCCACAACACCCGGCTAGTTTTATATTTTTAGTAGAAATGGGGTTTCCCCACATTAGCCAGGTTGCTCTTGAACTCCTGACCTCAGGTGATCCGCCCTCCTTGGCCTCCCAAAGTGCTGGGATTACAGGCGTGAGTTATCATGCCCGGCCATAAAAACTCCCATATATATATGGGAGCAAGTGCTTGCTGAGTGCCTTCTAGGTGGCATGCATGATGTCAGTCTCTGTAATATTGTATCTTATTTCAATATTCAGAGTGACTCTAAATGATGTGCTACCAACATAAATCATTGAAACAATCTTGCGTGGAATCTTTTATTAAATTCATTCTCTTTTTCTTGCAATTTGTTCTTTTATGTAAATACCAGGCTCTGGTATCTGCTATCTAACTCAAATCATTGGCACCCTAGACTAATGCTCACATTTTATTGGGCAACAATTTTTCACTAAATTAAAACATAAATTTCTCCTAAAGTGATGAAACAAAATCTTTAGAATTGATCATTAAAAATATATTTTAAGTTTTCGATGTGCTAAAAATATGTGTTTAAGTCAACCATAAACTAATCACTTAGATGAACCCTCAATTCTTTAGCACATTTAAGGTATTTTGACAGCATCTTCAAGTTGACTGGGTGAGATGCTCCTGGGATAGCTCTCATCACACTCCAGAGCTCACACCATGTTATTAATTGTGATGAATTCCCTGCCTTGCCCACTAAACTATACATCTTGTGAAAGCCAGAACTTTCTTATTTCATTTTATTGTTTCTAAAGTGGAGATACTACAAACACTGCCTCATAAGATTACATGAAGTAATTAACACATGTAAGCCACTTAGAACCCACCTGGCATGCAGTCAAAATTAGACAAATGTCAGGTGTCATTGCAGTTTTTTGGCTATTATTATCATTACTGTTATCATTCACTTTTATAACTGTGCTGAACACAGTATCTGGGCAATTATAGTTTCCTAAAGTCTTAGTCAGTCTGGTTGCCATAACAGGTTACCATACACTGGGTGGCTTACAAACAAGAGAAAATATCTCGCCACTCTGGAGGCTGAAAGTTTGAGATCGAGGGTGCCAGCATGGTCAGATTCTAGTGAGGGCTGTCTTCTGAGTGGCAGCTGTCTGCCCTCTTGTATCCTCACAGGGCAGAAAGAGAGAGAAGATTTACTCTCTTCCTCTTCTTATAAGAGCACTTATGTCATCATGAAATCTCTACACTCACAGCTTGATCACCTCCCAGTGCCCCACCTCCTCCTTCAACATAAGAATTTTGGGGACGCACAGACATGCAGTCCATAACACTCAGTGTTTGTCCGAGGATGAATAAAAATCATTCTGCCTTCAACTACAGTTCAGTGACATCAATTCCCATTAGCTCTCAGGCTGTCTGAGGACAGGGAATGTTTTCAGATGTTTCTGATGTCATTATCATTCACTCCGCTAGCCCAGCATCTCATACTTAGTGAAAGCCCACTCAACACTAGTTGGAATTCTCTGAAAGAATTGTATAGTGGTGTCAGTATATGGACTCGAGACTTCTGGACATTTCTCAGGAGTGGTAAAATTCTTCTGAGCCAATTCCCTCCCAAATTAAGGAGGAATAAATTTAGACTTATTTCTCTATGCAGCTTTATAAACAAGTTACTTCTGGTTTCCTTGCAAGTCTCAATAGTAGCAATTGCAATTTGTCTCAGCTTTTTATTTCATTAACCGAATAATAGGTACATGGCAAATGTTATTATTAATTGCAACCTCCATCTTCTTATATTTATTTATTTTAACATGTCTCAAGAGTTATTACATTGATCTGAATTCCCCAATATCTTTTACTCTTGAACTTCTAACAGAGTGACATTTCAACTCTCTTAGTAATTATTTTATATAATTTCACAACTTTGATGGAGTCGTGACAAAATATACACTGTTAGTCTAAAAAATAGTTGATAAATTATTTAATATTCTATTAAAACATTTATTTAAGTACCACCTAATACTATTCACAACATTTAAAGACCAGTCTCAGCTTTTTGCATCTAATAACAGCACTCATGCTTCCAATTACTGTTAAATAATTATGTAAGAAATGATTTGGGTTTTTCCAACAAATAAATACAAAATTGCACATTGTATCATTTTTGGTTTGTGTATCTAAGGCATGTGCATGCCTGCATTCTAAAGAGTAATTGAAATTTAACTATAATTATAACATCAAATGTGTTTCATAAACTAATGCTTATAATCTTTTTTCTGAAAAAAAAAAACAATGAGTATATTTGTATAGATTTTGTATGCTATTTCTAAATTAGGGCATGGGAGTTTTCAGGCTGTTCTTTGCAAGCTCTTTTCTAAAAATAATGCATTGAGGACATGGAAAGGCTTTATTCTGAACAAACGAAAGACAATTTGGATATAATCATCACTACATTTTTCCTCTTAAACATGTGTTTGGAAAGAGCCACAGACATCCTAAGATGCCATATAAGAATTTGGATTAGAGGAATGCAAATTATCAATCTGCTGATCAATTCATCTTGAGGCAAATTTGCAGAATTAGTATCAATTTTGTACACTTTGATACTCAATGCATTTCACTATCAATGTTTTTAAACAATAATATGGTCAAAATGAAGGCTATCAACTAATACGTATTAGTGACATTCAGCTGTGGATCGACACATTATGATACTCATCTGGTTGCCACTACATATTGTAAATGAAACAGTTATTCAAATAGCCCACCTTAAAATTTAAAAAAAAGGAAGCTCAAAGTTATTATTTTATCACCTTTTTTTACAAAGCAAACATGGAGACTGACACTATTCCTATCTTTCATAAGGGGAACCCCTTGGAGTTTGTGACTCACCAAGTGGAAACACCTGTCTGGCTTGTTCTTCCTCTTTCTTTGAATGTGTCGTGAATTACAAGGACTCATAGAAGTTGACCACCCTTCAAGTGGATGGGAGAAAGACAATCAGAAGTCCTAATTCTCCTTTTAAAAGGAACAGAGAAAATCTATGAGATGGGAGATTGCAGTGAAGAATCCAGTCATTATTTTGATTATTAAAAGTTTTCATTAGACCTATTTTGTTTCCTAAAATGGGAAAGCACCTTATTGTAATCACCTCCCCCCTAAAATGAAGATGAAATGTTTAATGTTCTTTGGGAATACTACTTCCATTCTTCGTGAAGAGTGACAGAGGAAGGATGTCATCATTATTATGGCATCAGCACTTCATTTTCAGAACTACAAGTTCTTAGGACTGGGATGCTAGGTTGTCCTTCAGAATCCACATGTAGTAAGTATCTGAACACCAATTCAACCATCTTTCCTGAGTTTGCCATTGGTCTCTTCCTTGAAAGCCACATTCCTTAAGACACCATGACCATGTCCAACTGGGTGCACTGCAACTCCAAATTTCTATTAAAATCATGTTTCTCTTCTCTTAACCCAGCTCTTCAAGAGCATTCACTTGCTCCTTCTACTAATCTAAATTTCTGACTCTTCCCTTTAAGACCATTTCAGTGGTTCTCCAGTTCAGCCCAGAATACTTCCTCCCATACATTTTCCTCCTTGCCTTGGTCCAGTCCATCCATAAGGGTGGTCTTTGTCATTAATCTCACCTGTCCAAATCCCAGGTTTCTGTGGAAGTTGAAACCAGTATAAAACTCCTGAAGAACTACATTTTCAAACCTTATAACTGACTTTAAAGTTCAGATCCTAAAATAGCTTTGCTTCATGCAATATGTGATGATCCACATGTAGCCATTTATCAGAGTGTATTCTTACCAGATTAATCTAGTAAAATTGCTGCTTTCATTTTATCTTTACTTTGCTCATAACCAAAGTTTATATCTGGATTTCAAAGGCCTCCATCCATCAGTTCAACAAATTCATTTCAATTCATTCCAATAATACAGTAAAAGTAGAGTTCTAAAAATTATAGAAAATTAGCAATTCTGTCATTTAGTGAACTAGGACACAGAGGTAGTATAACTGCATTCACTTATTTAATTATAAACTAAGACTTGAGAATTTACATTGCTTATGTATGGTTGACCTAGAAAGTTAAAGGACAGTTAGGACTGGGACCCACACAGCCCAACAAACAAGGACATTTCTGCTTCTCTGGACTTAATATGTCTGAGAAACTAAATTTTGATTGCAATGATTGTATATATGTGCGCATACACATATCTATCTATTCAAATCTCTCGTATTCTGATGAATAAGATCAATATCTGGACCAATATCTTGACCACTTCAGTAAAGTCCTTCTATAGGAGTGGAAAGTGCACTACACTGCAGTCAAAGAAGGAATTCTGGCCATATTCCCAGCCTCTGCTTAGTTGCTGTCTGATCATGTAAACCTGAGCAAATGATGTGACTATTTTTGGACTTTAACTTCCTCATCTATTGTCAAAAACGTCATTGTGAGGCTCTTGGTTGCACCACCATCTGCAGCGGGCATGACCCTCTTTGGCAGCTTAGTGTACCTATGTGGTTACAGCTCTCTCTCTCTCTTTCTTTTTCCTCCCAATTTACTTAGTATGTCAATTCTTAACCCAGCTCTTCAAGAGCTTGATCCTGTTAACAAGAAGTCTAGCAGCTCCTTCTTGATACTTCCCTGCAATTTGAAGAACTGTACTTGTTTTAAGTGTTCAGTGCCACTTCCAAACAAGACAAAGACAAAAAAACAGAAAGTCAGACCCAGCCACTAAAACTGTGGCTTTGACTCTTTGCTCTTGGCACTGCTGTTGAGCCAGCTCTGCACAGTCCTGTGACTCTGTATGTCCTGATTTGAGATGCTTCTGCTAGTCCAAAATGCACAATAAGTCTCACACTTAGAATAGTGAAGTTCTGCAAAAAGCAAGAATTTTAAAATGCAATTAAGGCCTAAAGGATTATAAGAATTTGTGACCTTGGAGCACTGGGAAAAGTGGGCAGCATATTTTGCAGTTATGATGGATCCATGGAGTTTATCTTCCTCTGCTAAGGTTATTTAATGGACAGAACTCTAGAGGAGGCTGTGAAGTGTGCTTTTTTTTTTAAGTTGGTATTTATTTGAATCGGAGCTCATGTTATTGGAGATACACCATGCAGAAAAATGTGTGTATAAAAGTTGAATTCATCAGAGGGCTGTTCTGAGGGTAAAGAAATAATGAGAGTCAAGAGACATTAACCAACACTCATCAGTGAAGCCTACCAGCAAATGAAAATATAGATAAGCCATTCTTTTAACTTACTTGATGAGTCTTCAATACAGGAAAAAAATGTATATTATTTTCAAGTTCAATGTTCTCTTAGTTCACATTCATGTGTCCGGCCTCTGCTTCCCAAAACACGGCAAAGAAAATATGACAAGGTCTTCAAGTGGCCTCCAGCCTAACTTCCTGCTCTGTAAAAGCCAGTCCTTCTCCCAAATACTTTGGTGCTAAGTTATGCTGAAAGCAAATCTTTAGCGTGGTCTCACTCTTTCTTCCTAGGAAGTTCATTTCTGGAAACTGAATCCTTTCCTGTCAGTAGATTTTGCTTAGGGCTATCAAAGACTACAACAGAAAGTCTTCCTCATCTAAGGATGCCTTGTAAAAATTAACTCTTTCTCCTCACCCAGCCCCACCTGAAAGCTCCCTACACTTGGCACAATAAGGAGTGTCTGATTATGTCAAAACAAAGGCTTGGTTACCTCTGTTCCTCAAGGCTAGGACTTGCCTGACTAAGAAGAGCAACTCTAGGGAAGCTGTCAAAAAGAGGGAAGCATGTCTTACCCAGAGAAAATAGAGAAGAGACTGACATCTGTTCGTTTTTTGCAACGTCATTTAGCTCCTTTTAAATACTAGCTATTGATATGACCTATATTGAAATAAAAGTGATTTGCTGCACTTTAATGGAATACATTATTCACTTATTTTCTTTCCTTCTAACATTTGAATACTTATGAAATGAACCAAGAATGCGGCATGTAATGGTGCACTCTTTTATATCATGTAGGTTTTATCTCAGACTTGGTTGTAAACTCCCTGGGTGACACTTCCATTGTATCTTAGTGGGAAGGACATAGGATGGGTTATAAACACTTGTCAATTTATTGATTTATAAACAAAACTAATTGTTGATGTTTTCAAATTGTGTCTCTTCGAGTAATCATTTTGCATACAAGACATATTTATTGGCTATTAGATTATTCAATATTTGTTCTCCTTTATTGAAGTCTTTGCAAAGGCGGCTAAAAAAGGAAATTGTGTCTATATTTTCAGTTACATGGATGGTTCCTAGAAGGCCATTTAGTAAATTTTTATTTCCTCTGATATTCACATTCCCTCACAGTAGACCTGCAAAGAAGTAGGCCTTGCACACACACTGGTGCACAGGTAGGCATTTCAAATAACATGAGTCCCAATTCAAATAAATACCAAGTATGTAAAAGCACATTTCACAGGCTACTCCACAGCCAACACTGCTTTAAACACCCCAATCGAAGAACCAAAACTACACAGCGTTCAGGCGTAAGACCAAGCCTGCTGCCTGCTGTGCAGGGAACTGTGCAAATCTAAGGCCCGGATGAGTGAAGTCCCATTTTTCAAGCTGCTGCTGCAGTTTTTATTTCTTGTAACCCTTAATTTTGTGCCATTTTTGACATTCAACAATATCTCTTCCTGTGCCACTCCAACGGAGAAAAAAAAAAAGCTATCGCTCCAACAAAAGCGTATCAGAAACATATTTCAGACTTCTGGCAGGTGGTAGTTTATTACCACATCACATTTCTAGGTAAAAGCTTCAGTTTTCACATGTAAGTCTAACTGACTCAGCATTAAAGTAGCCACAGCCTCTGTGTCTGCCTTGAAGTGGAGACGCTGAGATGAGCATCAGTTGCGTGTGTGTGGAATGACATGAAGGTGAAGCTGTAGGGGAGGGATGTCATCCTGTTTTTCATTTTCACTCAAAAGCCACATTTTCAATTACTTCCCAGAATATAGCTAGTGAATATGCAGTTTCCCCCTGGCAGGGAGCAACTCTGGCAGCCCCTAAACCCCGTGGGATTCCTGCAGATAACATCAAACAAGGGAAGCAGATCAAAAAACTAGGGTGAAATCTAATGTATCTTGGGCAGAAAAAAAAAAAAAAAAAAAAAAAAAACCTAACCAATATCAGAGGTTTTATGAAAATTTTAAATAATGTAAACATTGCTGGTCTTAGGAAGTTTAATGGTAAGTGAACAACTTGAGAAAGATAGAAAAATTCAGGCTACGCTTAGCCAGTATAAACTCAGGTTTGGTCTCCCGAATAGGCAGTTTCTTCATATATTTATTTTAAATCAAAGGTAGGAAGGCAATAAGAAGTATCTGGTCATGTGAAGACAGAATGAGTCAGAGTTAGCAAAGAAGAGAGAGAAAGAGGACGCGTAAACAGAGTGCACTGGGATGCTGCAGCAGGAAGCCTGCCCTGAGGACAGCTGAGCACAGGCAGGCGTTAGGGATCTGGGCAGGAAGGGAGACACCATAAGGAAGATCACACGCACTGAGAAAGCCAGACAGATTGGGACAACAGCCTCCCAGGTAAAGGTCGTTTCAGGAAACCAAAGGTTCACCTCCAGTGAAACAGCTTTCCCCACCTTCATACCCTCACGCACCGTTGACCAGTGCCTACAATTCCTCTAACGTAATTCAGCCTGGAATTACCCAACAATAATGAGATCTAACATGCTTCAAGAGAAACTTTGTATAAAGTTTATATTTAAGTAAAATGTATTAAATACATCAGATGAAAGGGTTTTGTGTAATGCAGAGGCCTGGGCACCTGGAAGTAAGCAGAAGATTAGAGGAAGGAGTCAAGGCACCTCCTATAGAGGAAGACAGAAATTGTGGGAGTTAATTTATTTCTGAAAACAAATTTACCTAGCCTGGTCCGCCAGGAAACATGAGCAAGAGTTTTGATTTCTTCACTAACAGCTTTAAATGTAGTGAGTACCTACTATGCACCAAGTCTCCTGCTAAAGTAAAGGACAGACACCAAAAGCCTTTCCCCACTCCCAAGTCTAGTGAAAGACACCTCCACAAGCCCACTGTAACTCACAAGCTCAACTATGACTTATGGAGAAAGTACCTTGAGTGCACACCAAAAGCTGTGACGTCTTCAGGGAGGAGACTAGACTTCTGCTTCCATTATTTTTTCATCCTCAACCTCCTCCAACCTGGTTCTCATCACCACCACTTCACAGTTCAATAAAAGTTAACATAGTTGAGGCAGGAAAATTGCTTGAACCCGGGAGGCAGTGGTTGCAGTGAGCCAGAATTACGCCACTTCATTCCAGCCTAGGTGAAAGAGCAAAACTCCATCTCAAAAAAAATAAATAAATAAATAATATAGTCATCAAATAACATACAAGTTGGTTTTTTGTTTGTTTGTTTTTGTTTTTTTTCTGAGACGGAGTCTTGCTCTGTCACCCAGGCTGGAGTGCAGTGGCGCCATCTCGGCTCACTGCAACCTCCACCTCCCAGGTTCAAGCAATTCTCCTGCCTCAGTCTCCCGAGTAGCTGGAATTACAGGTCCTCACCACCACACCTGGCTAACTTCTGTGTTTTTAGTAGAGACAGGGTTTCATCATGTTGACCAGGCTGGTCTCAAACTCCTGACCTTGTGATTTGCCCGTCTTGGCCTTCCAAAAGTGCTGGTATTACAGGCGTGAGCCACCGCACCTGGCCACAAGTTGATTTTTTTTTTTTTTTAAGTCTTCATCCTTCACCTTTCTCATTCTTCAAGGTCCAGGTCAAATGTTTCTTCCTGTGACAAACTTTCCTCAGTTTCCCCTTAGAGAACCAAGTGCAGCAGCCCTGGACTCAGCCTGGGGCTCTCTGGGCACTGGGTGTGTTTCCAGGAGGGACCCCAGGAACAGAGTTGCCACTTCTCTGGCACAAACACATGCCACATATCAGCCACAAAGACACCCCTGACTCTCCTCAGTAATGTGGCCAATTTTGACTCCCCATGAACATCTCACAAATTTCTGCCATTACCACCTGTTTCTGTCACCATTTTTCTCCTACTCACCTCATTTCTATGAAGCAAGCAGACAGAGTTGGAAATAATGAGTGTCTTAGGAAGTAATTTTCAGAGAGCAGACTCCTTAGTCCTTCCACATCTCATAATTTAAGCCTCTTTGGATGATTTATAAACATGCAGTTTGTAGGTCATGTTAGTTCATCCTGCTGTGGAGTAGCTGCATTGTTCTCAGACACAGTCCAGCCTTCAGTAGAGGAGTAGCATGCAATAGGTGTGAGTAGACTACTCTGAGCATCCTGAAACTTGTTCACGTTGAAAGAAACGATCCAGGATTCAGTTAGTCTCCCATCTCAGCCCCGCGTCCCCACCTGAAGCAACACACCATACGTCCTTGAGCTGAGCATTCTTCGTGGAGAAAGAAGCACCAAATACAGACCAGCACGGGACAGGACGGGATTATCATGGCACACCCTAAATGACTGTTTGGTCCAGATACATCTGATTCCAAAAAGCAACAACTATAGTCATGATCTGGCACTTCCCAATCCTACCAAAGTGCTCAGGGCATAGAAAGTGTTGATTAAATGTTGAATGGAGAAAAAGCAATAAGATGATACACAGTGTCTTGGAGAAAGTGAAATACAGGTGAGCATTTCCTCATATTCTCAGTCTCAGAAAATACATAAGTAAAAAAGAGTGCCAAAGTTGTGATATGGTATAGAATATTTCTCACTGATATGGTTTGGATCTGTGTCCCCACCCAAATCTCATGTCAAATTGTAATCCCCAGTGCTGAAGTGGGGCCTAGTGGGAGGTGGCTGGATCCTGGGGCTGGTTTCTAATGGTTTAGCACCATCCACTTAGTGTGTTCTCACGATAAGGAGTCCTCACAAGATCTGGTTGTTTAAAAGTGTGTAGCACTGCCCACTTGTCTCTCTCTCCTGCTCTGGCCTGGTAACATGAGCCTGCTTCACCTTCGCCTTCTGCCATGATTGTAAATTTCTTGAGACCTCCCCAGAAGCTGGGCAGATGCTAGCCTCATGCTTCCTGTACAGCCTGTGGAAATGTGAGCCAATTAAACCTCTTTTCTTTATAAATTACCTGGTCTCTTTATGGCACTGTGAGAATGACCTAATACTAAGGAATGGTTATGAGGAGCAAATGGTAGAATGAAATAATCCCTGAGCTAATTATCCATTCAGTTGTCTCAGCTCCTGTTAACTCAGTCCATTTCATTAACATACCTGACCTCAGTTTCCTCATTTCTTTTAAGGGCATTGAAATTATTGGATTTCTGCAGTTTCTAAAATACTATGAACCTTGAAATGCTATAATCTAGCTTTTAAACTTTTTAAAAAGAAGCAACAGTTTCTTTGATAAACTTTTCTGAGAAACCATCATTTGAAAAAAATAAAAATAAATAAAAGCCAATATTGTTGAGGTTTCAGAGAAGGTTCCTATTAAATTAAAAAAAAAAAAAAAAAAAAAAAAGAAAGGAACTCTCTCCTCCATACCCAAAGAAACTGAGAAGTAAGTTAAGAAACAAAAATTAAATATAGAGGCAAAAATGGAGTTTGAGGGAGTAGCTATAACTCTTAAGAGAAAAATGGGCTTGCTAACACTTAATCCCCAAGTTAGGCAGACACCGCCACCCAGTAGCAGGCAGTGCTGAGCTAGGACAAACCTCGAGTCATGGAGAGTTTGGGGGCACAACCTGACCAGGTACTCAGTATTTCCTTGGAATTTCTGAGGTCATCTCTGATTTAAAATAATAATAATAATAATGATAATATAGAACCTTGGGAGGCCTTGAATCCTAAACAACCTGAAAATCTCACAACAATCACCGATGTTGAGCCAATGACGAGTCATTAATTCTTTCCTCCAAAGAACTCACTCTGTGAATCCAGTGGGAAAAATTACCACAAAATGTTTCATGGTGTGTGGGAAAGCTTCATTCTTCTTCTTAAAGATGTTCTATATTTTTGGGCTTACATAAGATAAGGAATTTTTTTTTTAATGATGGTATAGCAATAACCACAGAGTCTAAAAATAAGTTTCTGTGCTTATTTCTTCTTGTAGAATTTTTGTAAAATTGAATTTGCATATGGTGATTTTTTATGATACTTAAAAATTTTTTGAAATATGTAGTAATTAATAATTTAGAACGAGAATATCTACACACATGCATATATGTCAAGTAAAACTATGTATTATTTTTGTAGATATTTATGTTTGCAGGTATCAAACAGTTGTAATTTTCTATTAATTTTTAATTTAGCATCATCAGATGGTTTCAGTCTTGTATCGAAGAAAACCCAGATAACTTTAGGAAGTAGGTAAAAACCTTCCCCCTTGTTGAGAATGAAATGATCAGTAAGTCAGGCTTTATTGACCAATCTGTGTTTTTCATCTGAATGGCATATCCTTAACATGCCATGTCAGACGATCTCTAATTTCTTGCAGGAACATACTTGAGGCAGAGGGAAGAAATGTTCTGTTTTAAATACCATATTGTGACTAAGCAAGGGTCTTTACAAAACTGGCTGCCCAGTTGCAAATTTGAATAATACAGATGAGGGGCTCGACCATATTGAAGTTTGGAATTCCTCCACCCAATGAACGATTGTATGCCAACAGGATATATTAACTATTTACTAATTTTATAGCGACAAAATGATTCATGTGATGCTGAGAGCAAGAAGTTTTATAGAAAAAAGCATAGTGTAGTGGATGGAAACACTGACAGGAATTCGACTGATAAAATTAATAAACAACTGAACATAGGCAGAAACAATTCTGAGAAATTATTTACTGACCTTATGTCGACCTGGAGAGGTACTTTGTTCAAAAGTCTAAGCTTATGGTTTATATTTAAATAATAAAAAATAGGATAATTCTTCCTTGAGTCTGATAAACAAAAAGCAAGAATGTAAATTAAACTTCATAACAGGATCTCTGTAGTCACTGCCACAGTTGATCACAATTAATGCTATACCACCTCTAAATCTATCATGGCCTGAAAATTGCTAGTAAAGTGTTTCCTCTTAAGATGGTAATAAGAAAGGAAATATGGGTATGCTAAAAAAAAAAAAAAAAAAAAAAAAAAAAAGAAGCAAAGTTGGTAGTGAACACAGAAAGGAAATTCCTCATTTAAAAATGAACATGAATGAAAGGTCAGCATGGGGATTTCCTTCACTTACACATTTACTCATTCATTCATTCATTTATTCACTGGGGTGATGGCTAGTCATGAAGCATTGCCAGTTAATTAAGTGAACAAGAGTCAGCCTTGGTCCAAGTTATTGAGTGTGAGTGTGATTTAACCAAAATTCTATTTTAGGATGATGTATGTAGCATCAGCGTTTTGGAAGAATGGCAGAGAGGATGTAGATTCAATTCGTGCAGTGGTTAAAGTGAAAAGTAATAAAACAGAAAATTCAAAGGCTATTGAGAGGTGGAATCTATAAGCCACAGCCACAAATCCGTTGAGCTAGACAGGATAGCCTTAACCTTCCTTCCCTTCAGAAACAGACAATGAGAGAACTGTTAACCTTTATGGAAGAGTCAGCCAATGCTGGTGATTTAGTTTGGATATTTGCCTCTGCCCAAATGTCATGCTGAACTGTAATCCCCAATACTGGAGGTCGGCCTTGGTGGGAGGGACTTGGAACATGGGTGTGGATCCCTCATGGTTTGGTGCTGTCTTCGTGATAGCGAGTCTTCACAAGATCCAGTTATTCAAAAATGTGAGACGCCTTCTTCTCCCCACCCGCATTCTCTCCCTCCTGCTCCTGCTGTTGCTATGTGACCTGCAAGCTCCAGCTTCACCTTCTGCTAGGAGGAAAATCTTCCTGAGGCCTCCCTAAAAGCTGTGCTTCCTGTAAAGCCTGCAGAACCGTGAGCCAATTAAACCTCTTTCTTTATAAATTACCCAGTCTCTTGTAAATTACCTGGACTCAAATAACAGTCTCTCCCACTTGAGAAATAATGCCAAGTTAGCAAAGACATTTGAGCTCTCCACATCTTGTTCACCTGCAGGCTTAAATGGCCCTCACAACAGTATACCATTTAATTTCCCCTCTTTGCACACATTCCTTAGCTACTGTCATTTTAGTAGAAAAATACACGTTTAAGGGGGGAAAGAGAGTAAATAAATATGATGGGTAGAAATATGAATAAAAAAGAATTAGATCACTCCATTTCTTTGGCTGAGGTGTGCAAGTGCATGGCTGCATGTGAGTGTATGTCAGTGTATGTGTGTAAGTGTATATGTGGGCATCTATGGGGCCTGTCAGTGAATGCCCATTTTTCTTGGATTAGAGGGGAAAACTTGCTCTATTTTAATAAATTTGCTCTACATGACCATGTGTCCTTTTATTCCCTGAAAGTTCAGTCTTAATGAAAAACAGAAATTTCACATGGGTAAATCCACTATGCAAGTTTAATTAACCTCATAAAGATATAAAATGACCCAATCGAAAGATATGTTTTTAGTGCCAACCAAATTAATATTTTAAACTAAACAGAAGAATTTAGCACGTTTCAAATCATATATAATGCTCATTTTATAGGACTAATCCCATAATGCCTCTGCCTCCAGATGGTGGTGAATTACGCATATCTAGCAAGAGTGAGTCCTTCCCTTTCATACAACGTAGGCTTAAAACTCAGATGGAATCATTTGGAATCACTGCAGTAAAACAGATATAACATATTTTGCACAATAAAGTTGTATCTTCCACAGTAAAATATGGGTTTTTTTTAAATGTTATTTACATAAGTTCAAGCCTTCAAGACATTGCGTATAAGAGAGGACTGTACAGTAATGAAACGGTTCATTACCCCGAGTGGGTCCAGTTTTGCAAATGTGAAGTGTCTACTATAGACAAATCTCACTCAGAAAACATGAATGAAGAGTTCTCCATATCTAGCGTAGAAAGAGTCTAAGAACATGATGGTAACTTCCTTACCTGACTCTGATCAGGCCAAGTGAAATGATGCTCAGATCATTTGAGATCCAAAATAAATCTGAAGATAAAAGTGGGTCTTTTGGCCTATAATGTAAAGGGAATGGATTCTAGGCAAATAAAGAAGAAAGCAAAGTTAAACTTTGGGGGCCCTTTGTTTGCTGATTTTCTTGGTTTTGGTGGCTCCTCCCTCCTTCCTCAACAAACGTCTTCCACATTGTCCAGGTGCCATTGTTTTTATTCTACACAGGACATCTCTTACCTGTGACTACCTGGGAAAAGATGTTTTTCTCAATATACTCTATATTCCAAATCCTTCCCCACATTTTTTGTCCAACCAAATTTTCTATTTCCCCTGGGCTTCCATTTTGCCCATTAAAAATATACTTCTGACAATAACTTGATGTGTGCTACTACCCATGGTGCTGGCCCAGCAGGAAAACACACTTCCAGAGTGAAGCATGATGGTTACATGTACAACAGAAGATGATGTAGGCAATGATGTATATATTTGGTAAAAAGATGGTGACTTTGAATGATGCTTGGACTATAAAAAGCCCCTGGAGCCTTTTACAAGACTCTTGAAAATGAAGTACTTTGGCGGCCATCTTAAATCTCACTGGGCAATAGAGTAGAATTAAGAGTCCTAACCGACATACAGGCAATGCCATGCAACTCAATAACTAATGTGATGAAAAGCTCTTCTTCCAAGAGAAGGAGGTGGCCTTGGGCATTCCTGGACCCATGGACACAAATTGTACCTTGGTAGGGATGCTCTGCCTCCAACACACACTCTTCCTCCCATGTCCACCTTCTTCACTTTTTTTCTTTTTTTTTTTTTTGAGACAGAGTCTCGCTCTGTAGCCCAGGCTGGAGTGCAGTAGTGTGATCTCTGCTCACTGCAAGCTCCACCTCCCAGGTAGCTGGGATTACAAGCGTGAGCCACCACACCCAGCCGTTCTTCACTTTTGATGTGTTTTTGTCTCTAATTGTGCTTGTTTCAGTCTCCATGAATGAATCTAATAATTGGCTCATTTAGGTCACATAATTCACCTGCAACTCAATAAGAGCAATATGAAATTCTGTAATTGGTCCAGCCACAGGGATGTGTCCAGTTTTGTAACCAACATTCATTATTAAGAGAAATGAGGGAAGAAACCTGATGCAGCAGAAAAAAAACAACCAACTGTGATAGCCAAATCCACCTGCCACGTTCCGCCACTGAAGGCGTTCAATACATACTTTACTGGTTCCTGCTGGGTTTAGTGGTTTGTTTGTTTGTTTGTGTTTGTTTGTTTTTGAGAGGAGTCTCGCTCTGTGGCCCAGGCTGGAGTGCAGTGGCGCGATCTTGGCTCCCTGCAATGTCTGTCTCCTGGGTTCAAGCGATTCTCCTGCCTCAGCATCCCAAGTAGCTGGGACTACAGGAGCGTGCCACCACACTCAGCTAAATTTTGTATTTTTAGTAGAGACGAAGTTTCACCACATTGGTCAGTCTGGTCTTGAACTCCTGACCTCAAGTAACCTGCCCATCTCCGCTTCTCAAAGTGCTGGGGTTACAGGCACGAGCCACTGCACTTGGCCTGGGTTTGGGTATTAATCTTGCCCTTAAGAATGAAATCAAGGAAGCTGGAGGCTAGCAGCTTTGTGTAAAGACAACTGGATTGGAAATGAGGAGACAAGTTCTCAAGGATGTGTTTATCACGCCACTCCACCACTGCAACTGCCTTTCCACCTTAGTTCACTCTGTGTTGCTGCAACAGAATACCACAGAGGTGGTCATTCATAAAGAAAATAAATTTATTTCTTATAGTTCTGGAGGCTGGAAAGTCTGATATTAAGGTGCTGGTATGTGGTGAGGTTATTCTTGCTATGTTGTCCCGTGGTAAAAGGCAAGAGGGTACAAAAGGGTGAAAGAAATGAAACTCACAGCCTCAAGCCCTTTGATAGCTCACATTAATCCATTCATGGGAGTTAAAGGTGGAGCAGTGGGAACACCTGGATCTGGAGTCAGAGGCTCTGAGCTTGACCAGCCCCACCACTTCTGGAGCAGGTTTCCAGGCCTGTCTGAACATAATTGTCCTTAACTATGAAAGCCAAAATGGTACCCTTTCTTTCACAGGGGAGGTGTACAGAATAAACAAGGGAAAATCATGTAAACATATTATAAATTGCAGAGAGCCATACAAAGGCAGCAGGTTAGCTGATGCATCTGTGGGTCAGGGTAGTTGTTACATGAAGTTAATATTGGGAGCAGCCTGGCCTGCTTTATATGATCTCAAATGTAATTTCTGTTCTGCAACACACCTGCTCCTAAACAGCAACCTAGAACACAGGTGTTTCTGGACATAGGCACCTGTCATCACCATATCAACACTGGGCATTCTTATACATACCACCTTTCCTAGTGGCCTCACCAGCTCTGGTCACCTTCCTACAGATGGGGAAATGTGCCAGTCAGCCTAATCCATTCAGACAACTATCAGAGAATACCACAAACTGGGTGGGTTATAAACAACAGAAATCCATTTCTGACAGTTCTGGAGGCTGGGAAGTCCAAGATCAAGATGCCAGCAGATTCAGTGTTTGGTGAGGGCCTACTTTCCGGTTCATTTTTGCTGTAACCTCATATGGTGGGAGAAAGGGGAGCAGGCTTTCTGTGGCCTCTTTTAAAAGGGTACTTATTCATGAAGGTCCTACTTGTGATCTAATTAACTACCAAAGTCCCCACCTTCAAATTCCATCACATTGGGGATTAGGATTTCAACACTGGTGGGATACAAGCATTCAGTGTATAGCACACATATGCTGCAGACTCCTATTTCCCCAGAATTCTCCTGCCAGCAGGCACTTCTGATGTTCCTCTTGCTGTTACAAGAACGTCTCCTACAGAAACCCCGAAAACTATGTCTTGTCTAGGTGCTGTTTTGAGAAGATGGATAAAAAACCTGAATAGGAGTATACAAGTTGGAGATAGAAATAAAGTAAAACTCATAATTGTTCATTATTGAATGTTTCCAAAGCACTATAAGTGCCTTGCATGCATTATTGCATCTTACACTTCCTGCAAAATTGTTAGACAGATAATATTACATATGAGTAAATGAAGACTAAGACAATTTAAGTAACTCGCCTGAGTGCAGAATCAGAAGAGAACCAGATGGGCCTGTGTCTATACTCTGTGCGCCCCATGGAATTCACACGTGAGCTAAGACTTCAGAAATACTGGACTAAATTTCAAGAAAAGAGGTAAGTGGATAAAAGAAAGAAGATATGAGTAAGTGAAATTCTAGCAAAACTCTTGGAGAACTTTGGAAAACAAAATTCATGCTTTAGCTCAGTTGATTACAGTCAAATACACTCTATTCAGTTCTTGCACTGTAGCATCAATACCTGAATGACCACTTAGAAACTTTTAATGTAACTACCAGAAAAGGTATACCCACTTCTTATAGGAAGGTATCGATCTGTGTAGAATGAAAAAAGTTTTTGAAAGGTTTGATTAAAAATAAAAGTTTTTAACGGAGAAATAAGTGGGCTGACAGCAACCCCCGCAGGTCCTGTGTTTGTTAATCGTTTTCACTCGCCCTGTCTATTTTTTTTTTGGATATATGTTGCTGAGAAAGAATAAAATGCAGAGACTAATGACTTTGACAAAAGGCTCTTCTTGTTTATTGATTAGCACCAGGACTGGGTTTTTGGACGGGTGTGCTGGTAGACATTCAGACTGCCAAAAATGCAACTATGCATTATACATGGGGCAAAGAAACACTATAAAATTAAAAAGGCAATAAATTTAGAACCAGTACAACTAAAGTGCTTCTTCATATAGTACACGTTGTGTATTATTCAGAGCAGGGGTAGTCAGATGAACGCTGAGGTAGGAATAAAAAATAGAGTTCCTTCCCCACAGTGAGTCATAGCTGTATACAAGCAAACAGGAAATGCCCCGACAACCCTTCCAATGAAAGTTGACGGATTCGCTGTGGGGCACAGGGAAATACGTTGACAAATGAGGTAAAATGGTTTCACAAAATTTAATCCACTCTACTACTGGAAATGCTGGGTCCTTATCAAGGAAAATAGACAAATTAACTGTGACGGAAAGAAGTAGATGAGCTATGCTGTCCCTCTGGGTCTTCATCCCTCTTAAGTGAAGTGTACCCAGGTAGTCAGGGAGGCAGGATGTGGGGACAGCGGGCGAGCAGCTGAAATCAAAGGGCAGCCTGAGAGACCAGTAGGGGGTAGACAGGAGACCTGGTCAATTTCGAGCATCACTGTGTTTTTCTGACCTGGACAAGAGAAGGAAACAGCTGTGCTTTGAGCTTGAATCCTTGTTTAAACCCGAGAGTGGCCATAGCTCATGTGTTCCCTAATGAAATCCAGAACGGACACTTGGATATCGAGAGTTCCCTATAATCCCCTGTCCAGCAAATAAGAGTCCACATCAACATCTGGCCCTGTGGAGAAGCTCAATACATCATTTACAAACACACAGGGATACCGCGAAGATGGATTCAGTCTCTGAGAGGCTGCTTTAAACCCTCTCTGGAATTTAAGCTGCAGCTTTATTTAGAATAGTCCTAAGACCCGCAAAAGCAGACTTGAATTCCTCTTCAGTGATATCTTAAGTTTTTCAGGTAAGTCATCTGGACTCAGCTCTGCAGACAAAAACATATTTCTCTAAAAGTGTAAATGACGTTAAGGATGTGCTCCACAAACACTCCCTTTTCAACTTCACTGTCTGTTGGTTGTTGGTGGGGTAGTTGCTTGATTGTTTGGGAGCCCGAGATATGGCGTTAGGATGTGGCTTCTCGTTAATCCTGGGGCCATTAGACTCAGACTCTGTATTAGTTTTCTATTGTTGCCATAATCAATTACCACAATTTAGGGGATTTAACCAACATCAATTTGTGATCTCAGAGATCTGTAGGTCAGACATCTGGGTTAGCTCGACTGGTATTTTTGTTTCAAGTCTCACAAGCCCCAAATCAAGGTGTTGGCCAGCTTGGCTCCTACCTGAAGGCTCTGGAATAAAATCCAGAGCCTGGCAGAATTTTGTTGTGTGCAGTTGTGGGGACTGTTTCCTGCTTCCCTGCTAGCTGTCAACCAGGGCCTGCTCTTAGCTCTTAGAGGTCTGTCCCTGGGCTTCACATGTGGTCCTTGCATCCCAGCCAGCAACAGCACTGCGGGTCCTGCTCGCACTCAAAATCCCCATGACTTCTTCCTGGGCTGCAAAGTGCCCTTCTCTTAGGGGCTCATGTGATTAGATTGAACCCACCTGAAAAATCCAGGCGCTCCACATTATTTGAAGTCCATAGTCCTGATTATATCTGCAAAGCCTCTTTTGTCATATACTGTAACATGCACAGGCTTCAGGGATCAAGTCCTGGAATTTTTTTCTTTCTTTCTTTCTTTTTTTTTTTTTTTTTTGAGGAATAGGAGGGTGGAAGTATTTTTCTGCCTATTAAAGTCTCAGAATAAGGCCAGGTAATAAATTACTATGCATAGCCAGTGCTCCTTGAAGGACGTTCACCTTTGGATGTCTTACAAGAAGGGCAGATCTTGCAGTACGATCTTGCAGTAAAGATTCTTTTTCTGTCAGAGTTCATTGTATTTTTAGAAATGTAAATATTTTATCTTTAAAATGGCATAATGTCTTGCTTTTGTGCTTAGTACTATGCATATGTGTACTTTTGTGTGTGCAGAGTAGGGGTGGGGGGGTCGTGTGTCTGTACATTACTTTCTTGTAATTACTTAATTGTAATTCCAGTATATTCCAATATACTGTGATTTAGAAAGGGTAAACAGTTGCCCTAAGCTTACATTGTAATACATGCTAGAAATATAGCCCCTGTCTTCAGTCATTCTGAACTCCTGTGCAGAGTTTACTATATCATATCGTCTTCAACAAGAATGTTCTTCATAGAACCCATGATATAATACAGTTATAAATAATAGAATTGGGAAAAAATAAGATCCATCCCCATGTAGCTCTCCATATTTAT
The DNA here is from genome assembly GCF_009828535.3 of Hylobates moloch. Taxonomy (NCBI): domain Eukaryota; kingdom Metazoa; phylum Chordata; class Mammalia; order Primates; family Hylobatidae; genus Hylobates; species Hylobates moloch. The sequence continues at coordinate 166,815,388 of NW_026652279.1, forward strand.
TGGCATATAAAAACTACAAGTTCCCACAAAATTTGTTAAAATATAAACAAATAAAATAAATAATACTTTCTGAAAATTTTTTTCTTTTCTTTTTTTTTTTGAGATGGAGTTTTACTCTTTTGCCCAGGCTGGAGTGCAGTGGTGTGATGTCGGCTCACTGCAACCTCCACCTCCTGGGTTCAAATGTGATTCTCCTGCCTCAGCCTCCCTGGTAGCTGGGATTACAGGCACCCACCACCATGCCCAGCTAATTCTCTTATTTTTAGCAGAGACGGGATTTCACCATGTTGGCCAGGCTGGTCTCAAACTCTTGATCTCGTGATCTGCCCGCTTTGGCCTCCCAAAGTGCTGGGATTACAGGCGTGAGCCACCACGCCCGGCCCATCTGAAATGTTTTTGCAGAGTAAAACGTTCAAACAATTAACGAAAAGAAGGAGGAAGAGAATTATATGCATTCTCTGACCTTTACTTTATTAAAACCATCCTTTCAAGTCCATCAGGTAAAACTTGATTTAATGCTAGCTACTAAACATTTTTCTTGTTTTTCTATTTCTTTAAACCTGGCTTCATTGGCTGAGGAGAGTTGTGAAATCCAGGCCACGGGTATTTCTCTCTAAATGTTCAGCCTCCAAGTGTCAGATTTGAATATTGATAAATGAAGTAAACCATCTTGGCTACTACAGAGGCCCTGAGGGAAAGATATACTTTCTCCAACAATCTAATCAAATGTACACAAAATAAGCATTTTGCACAAAAAATTTATTTTAAATGAGCTTTTCTTTTGAACACATCTGTATGTTCATTTTTAAAACTCTGCTCTAATGAGAAAAGGTAGATTCGATGCAATTATTTTTAGAGAGCATAAAACCTTCTTGCTTAAGTACCCAGTGAATGGCTGATACTGGATTAGGAATTTGTTGTTGAGAATAATTACTTCCATGTAAAACATTTCACATAAAATGTGTTGAAATTCAGAAACCATACTGGGTGGAAAAACATACAATAACACAACAATAATAGGATGTAATTTTCAAGCCGTTTTCAGGTTAAATAAAACTCCTTCCCGAATGTACTTAATTCCTTTAACAAATATCATAAAATGGTAAAAACCAGATTAATATTAGCTCTACTTAACTGAGAGTTCAATTAATTTTGTAGCAACACTGACAAGGTTTGGAATAAAAAGAAAGAAAGAAGGAAAGAAGATTTGAAAAAAATAGGAATGTGGCTGTCTAACTTAGCACCAAGCACTCAACATAAGTGTCCATACTTTGAAAGAGAGTAGAAAAAAAAACAAAACATAGTCTTTGATGATGATTTTAAGCCAAATAACTATACAAAAGAAAGAAGTTTTCTCTCAAATAACTCACTTATGACTCAGGCAGGGAAGAAATGTTAGCTGATTGGAAGTCAGTCGTGCATTTTCTCACTAAAGAAGGCTGTCCGCACGGTGGAGTCCAGTATCTGCTGGGGAAAAGGTTGCAACCCTGGGAGGCAAAAGAATTGTCCTCTAATGGGCTCCAGGTCTTCCAATTTCCATTTCATTCTGTGGCCCAGACAAGTAGAAAACATGTTGGAGGAATGATAAGACAAAGCAGTAAACATTAAATATTTTTAAATCCAAGGGTTGTCCTGAAAATTCTTGTCCCTCTACTTTCTACTCTGTCAAAGGCTCTCTTTGTTTAATCAATGAGGTTATTTTTTGAACAAAGAGAAATCAATACGCACTCAACAATCATCTCCTATGATCAAAATATGTTGCCCATTCTTAAAGCATAGCAAAGAAGGCTCAGTTTTGATTTTTAACAACATCAACAAAAAAGTCATTCTGATAATGACTTGCATTTCCTGGAGACCGACAGTGCTACGCAATCTGATATTGAATAACATTTTCTCTGTGTTACTGCGGTTGAAAATATTTACTTTTAAAATTTTACTTTATAAAAATGTTTTAAGATTTTTTTTAAAAAGGCAAAAGATACATATATATATAATGTATGTATATTTTTCTCTCCTCTTTGTTCTCTACTGCCAGTGTAAAAGATAACTATTGAGAGATTAGACATTCTTATGTGAACATGTACACACACACAAAGCAATGTTGATATACATACATGTGTATACATATATGTGTAGCTATAATTTTTAAATGGCTACACAGAATATATCTACAATTTTAAAATGGCTACATAGTATTATATTGAGTGAATATTTATAATAACTATCTTAAGCAACTTTCATTTAACTCACCCACTCAGTTCCACTTCCTCTTACAAAACACAGTAGCATCTACTACCTGCTTACAACTTGCTAATAATAGGTTTTCCAACCTTCCCTCCCCACTGTCTACAAAGATTTAGTTCTGCTTGTCTTTAAAGCAAGTTGCATTTGTAAGTGTAATTATGTAATTTAATTAAGCATGATATAAACCAATTAAATACGAGTAGGATAGGACAAAGATATGTTTCTACAAAAGCTAAGTTTAATGCATTGGGAAGATTCTATCAAGATGATTATATAATTAAAAAGCAAATACAAGTGAAGTGGGAAGTGAGACAACTGTGAGGGAGAAAAAGATTGGGGCAGAAATGTGTAAATCTAAGGGTCTATATTCATTTTGCTTTACGGGTATTCTATTGTCTGGACAGGTTTAGTTATGCACATACTGAATAAAACAATTCCCAGCCAACAGCCGTGAGATTTCCCTGGCTTAAAACCACAGGCTCCTATGCCTTGCTCATATTACATATTCAACCTGGATTGGTGAGGGACTCTGTTCCACATTGTTCTCACTCAGGGTCCTGGATCTTTGGAGCATCCATCATCAGGAACAAGCGCTATTCAACATGTGGAGAAAATAGGAGGAAGATTGTCAGTGTTGGCTGCTAAAGATGTCCCCTTGGAGGTAACATATTTCATTTCCACTAACAACGCATTAAACAAAGCAGGCCTATTGGCTAATCTCATCCGAGTCTGAATACACAATCCTTCCACCTGACCAAAAGGAGATGGCAACCGAATCTGGTGCACAATAACAGTGTTTACTCACCAAGATTTCAGTGACACTGCCCCTTAAAACATAATCTGGACGTTACAGATCAAGCCTTAAAGATGAATTTATACAGAAGTAAATGATGTAGAATACCAGTTCAGACTCAAAGGAAAAGGCTTGGCTTGCATCTTTTGCCAGTTTCTCTGTATATTTCTTGGTTAGTTGAAATTTGTCCTCTAGTATTGACTCTTGGAAAATATATTACTCATGGGAAATACATTCCCTGTATTCATGTCCACATCCAAAAATAATTTTCTACTGCATTTTTACTTAAGAGACAGTTTGACCTAGAAAATCCTTGAGGCTCTGTTTTTCTCAGGACATGATAGATAAAGTTCCACATTTTTTATCTCTGCATATTATAGTGGGAAACTCTTTAGTTAGCCTGAGTTTTCTTGTTGACGGATGACTTAATTTTCTGTCTGTATGTTCTAAAGATTTTTAATGCCCATATATTTATTGGGATAAAACTCATATTTGAGCATTATTTCAACTGTTTCTAATACATAAGATGTATTTTCAATATGTAAAGTCATCTCCCTTATTTTTGGAAAGTTTTCTTGAATAATATCTATAAATGTTTTAGCCACTATTTTTTTCTTCAGAGCTATTAATTATGTATATGGCACTTTTTTTTTTTTTTTTTTTTTTTTTTGAGATGGAATCTAGCTCTGTCGCCCAGGCTGGAGTGCAGTGGCGCGATCTCCACTCACTACAAACTCCGCCTCCAGGGTTTACACCGTTCTCCTGCCTCAGCCTCCGAGTAGCTGGGACTACAGGCACCCGCCACCATAAATTTTTTTTTTTTTTTTTTTGTATTTTAGTAGAGACGGGGTTTCACCCTGTTAGCCAGAATGGTCTCGGTCTCTTGATCTTGTGATCCACCTGCCTTGGCCTCCCAAAGTGCTGGGATTACAGGTGTGAGCCACCGTGCCTGGCCTATATGCTGCTTTTTGCCTTAATTGCTTCCATCCTTACTTTTTTACTTAATATTATTCATAAGTATTTGTTCAAATAATATTTTGTGAATACTGCCAACTTACACCTTATCTTCTTCTGTTGTCTCACCGTAACTTCTTTGAGCTCTACTTTGAGGTCTCCTTTATAGCAGTATGTGATTCATTTTCTTGAAGTATCTTTTCATTAGTCAAGTGCTGGTTCTTTTCACTTATGTTTGAGTGAAGTGAGTTCATCCAGAAGAAGATGTTAGTAAGAGTATTATGTGATGCAAAGATACGGTCATACCTTAGCCCAGAGGGGCACAGATGGATGTAAGTGATGATATAGAAGTTAGTGCTGTAGTTGCTTGGTAGATTAAAATAACACTTTCTGGTTTCATGAATATGTGCTTTTGGGAGACAGATTTGGGATTTCCAAATCCGGAATTGTTTCCTGGAAGAATGGGTAAGTCTTTGGAAGTAGCTCTGACTCTCAAGTAGACACAGTGGGTAGGGAGGGAATTGGAATAAGAAACCACCTCATAAGCAAAGGTGGAAGATAGTAAAATAGACTGTGCATTGAAAGAACGTGCAAAGAGAACAATGGACTTACTGAAAATCCACTGTGCCTCATGCACCATGCATTTTTCCTACAATATGCTCAAGAAATGTGTTTTAACTTCCAGGAATAATTTACCTTTTAAATGTACAGCAAATGTTCAACAGTGATGGGAGAAAGGGAATCCTTCAGGCATCTGCCTAGTTGTGTTGTTTTATTCTGGAGAAGATGTGAGTGTGGATGGTTCTTTTCTTAGCCATTGCCCTAGTTCTTATAACAGGGGATTTTTAAGAAATCTTCTGATTTTTAAAAAAATATTGGCATGTGTAATTTAATAATATCCTTATTTTCAGAATTATTTTGGTGTCACATGTACTAGGAAGAAATTTCATAGTTTTGTATATTGAGGGTAAATGTCTTTCATAACTTATATTATTTAAAAATTATGGGGTAGGCGCAGTGGCTCACGCCTGTAATCCCAGCACTTTGGGACGCCGAGGCCGGCAGATCATGAGGTCAGGAGATTAAGACCATCCTGACCAACAAGGTGAAACCCTGTCTGTACTAAAATACAAAAATTTAGCCAGGTGTGGTGGCACATGCCTGTAGTCCCAGTTACTCAGGAGGCTGAGGCAGGGGGATGGCTTGAACCTGGGAGGCAGAGATTGCAGTGAGCAGTGTCACTCTAGCCTGGGGACAGAGTAAGACTCTGTTTCAAAAAAAAAAAAAAAAAACAGATTACAAAAACATTTGTGACATGACCACCTTCCTTATGTATTAGCATTTGGTTAATTGCAGCTACATGTGTTTCAGATATATTGTTTTTATTTTTTTCTTTTGAGATGGAGTCTCATTCTGTCGCCCAGGCTGGAATGCAGTGGCACCATCCTGGCTCACTGCAACCTCTGCCTCGCAGGTTGAAGCGATTCTTGTTCCCCAGCCTCCTGAGTAGCTGGGTCTACAGGCACAAGCCACCATGCCTGGCTAATATTTTGTATTTTTAATACAGACAGGGTTACCTCAGGTGATCCCCCCGCCTTGGCCTCCCAAAGTGCTGGGATTATATGCATAAGCCACAGCACCTGGCGTATTCTTTATTGGAATATAAAATCTATGAAGGCAATGAATTTGATTTTATTCTCCTAGCCCTAGAAGTGTCTCTGGCATGTAAGTTTTTGAGAACATTGATTATTTCTTCATCTGAAAACCAAACACAAAGCAAATGACAACGAGTGCAAAATTTACATACATTAAATAAATGCTTTTATAGTTTCCAATAAAACTACAAATAGAATTTTATAATAGTATGTTAAATATAAAGTTGTATAAGACCATCAAATCAATTATTATAACCAAATATATTCACTGCTTACCTGGATGGAAAGCACCCAGGCATATTTTTTAAGACCAAATGAATGGATTGGTAGAAAAATTCATGCACGTACAGGGAGATTTAGCTCACTACTCTCCTTCCTCTGTTGCTTTCCACAAATACTTACTGAGAACTAATCTAAATATATATAGAAAGGAATAAGCTGCAGTTCTTGTGGACAATATACTCAATTTTTAGAGGGTAGATTAGTACAAGAGTAATTAATAATGAATAAAGATAAGGGCAAAAATGAAGATACATATCAAGGGTTATAGAAACATGGAGAAAATCTGAATTAGCTCTAGGTAATGGCTTCATGGAGGAAATCTTGGCCAAGTATATCTTCAAAATGAGTAGAAGGCCACATGGCAGAGAAAAATATTCCAGGCCAAGAGATTAAAATAATTCAGCCGGGCATGGTGGCTCACATCTGCAATCCAAGCACTTTGGGAGGCTGAGGCAGATGGATCATTTGAGGTCAGGAGTTCGAGACCAGCCTGGCCAACATGACAAAGCCTCGTCTCTACTAAAAATACAAAAATTAGCGGGGCATGGTGGCAGGTGCCTGTAATCCCAGCTACTCAGGAGGCTGAGGCAGGAGAATTGCTTGAAATTGGGGGGCAGAGGTTGCAGTGAGCCAAGACCACACCACTGCACTCCAGCCTGGGTGACAGAGCAAGACTCCGTCTCAAAATAATAATAGTAATTCAAAACACAAAATGAGCAACACTTGCCCTAGACAGAGTGAAAACTACTGGGACTTGATCCTGGAAAGCGAGGGACGGAATGGTAGGAGCTCATCTCTCTTAAGACGGGTCATTCAGGAAGGCATTCATTCAGCGAATGGAAATTTTTTAAATAGGGATTATTTTTTCTCAAATCTAAATTCTCTTAGGATTGGCATGTTGCTGGTGTTGTTTAGCGACATCTCAGCTTCGAGCTGGCATCTCTCCAGCTCCCTTGGCTTGTCCTTATGGCCACCGTCCTTCCACAAGAGCTTCAGGCATTAGGACCTCAAACTATTGCATTCAAAGCTGAAATGCAAGGAGCTGTGGCTTCAGGCAGAGAAGCACATCTCTGCCAGAAGCTCCCATGAGGTTTTCCCAAATAGACAGCAGAAGAAGATCACATGCTCAAAACTAAACAAGTAGCTCAGCCCCCCCTTCCCTGATAAAGAGGTCTCATCCAGACACTTCACACAAATTGGGTTCTGCAGAAAAAGAAGGAGGAGGTGGCTTAAAGTAGGCAATAAGCAATGTTTATTGTGTGTATTTGGGGGCCAGATATGGAATCTTTATTTGATATGCTAAGTATTAATAAATGGGCTTTTATCTTGTAGTTAATGAATAACCACGGAAAGATTTGGTAGGAAATCACTACAACAAGAGTCGTAATTTAGAAAGACGCTTCTGTTGGTAATGTAAAGTTTAGTCTGGGGCAGGAAAAAGAATAAACGTACAGCAGCCAGGAGGCACTTACTGTAGCTTAGGTGACAAAAGATGAGAGCCTGGAGGAAGCAGAATCTGGCATGGATGGCAGTAAAGTTGTTTTAATGTTATTTTCTTGATTATAATAAAAGTAACTGATTGGCTGAGTGTTAGGGAGTACAGTTAAGGATGGTGAAGAAATAAAGTTAACTAAAAGGGGTTCTTTTTCTTCTTTAGGTGTTGTAGTTTGTTTGTTTCCTACATTAGCAGTAACTGCTGAGACTGTTGGCCAGAAAGGAAATGGTACAGATGGAAGAGATTCTCTAGTTGATGAGACACAAAGCTCACGTTTTGATTTTGAAGTGTATGTGGAACCGTTACTGTATTAGTCAGGGTTCTCTAAAGGGGCAGGACTAATAAAGTAGACGTAAACATGAAAGGGAGTTTATTAAGGAGTATTGACTCACAGGATCACAAGGTGAAGTCCCACAATAGGCCGTCTGCAAGCTGAGGAGCCGGGAAGCCAGTCCAAGTCCCAAAACCTCAAAAGTAGGGAAGCCGACAGTGCAGCCTTCAGTCTGTGGCCAAAGGCCCAAGAGCCCCTGGCAATCCACTAGTGTAGGTCCAGGAGTCCAAAAGCTGAAGAACTTGGAGTCCAATGTTTGAGGGCAGGAAGCATCTAGCATGGGAGAAAGATGGAGGCCAGAAGACTTGTCCAGTCCAGTCCTTCCACGTTCTTCTGCCTGGTTTTGTCCTAGCCGGATTGGCAGCTGATTAGTTGGTGCTGGCAGCTGATTGAAGGCGGGTCTGCCTCTCCCAGTCCACTAACGCAAATGTTAATCTCCTTTGGCAACATCCTCAGAGGCACACAGAGGAACAATACTTTGCATCCTTCAGACCAATCAAGCTGACACTTAATATTAACCATCACGGCCAGGAATAATAGCACTGAAAAATTGCAATGTATATCTCAGGCAAAAGGTCAATAGTTATTCTAGATATTTAGTAATAATTGGCATCAAAGTTTTTTTTTAATTCTGTGGGAGTATTTAAAACAGGCAAAGAGAAGGAAGACACAGGGCAGAAACTGGGAAAGTCACAAGCGTTTGCCTTTAATTATTAAGAGAAAGTATCCCAAACAAATATATTCAAGATAGAAAAGAAACTGGAACAAAATAATATCACAAAAACCAAGGAAGATGAGAACTTTAAAAAGAAAGCTTGTAGTCAACAGTGTCAAATAGTCTAAGAGTCAACAAGCAAGAGAATTAGAAAGAGAATGTAAATGGACCAGTTAGGAAATTATTAACATTATTGAGAGCAGACTTGATATAATATTGCAGTAGGCTCTAACTGGACTATCGGATTTGAAGTAAAGCAAACCGATATTGCTATTTCAAAAATTTTGCAGAACTGTGTATAAAAATGTATCTTATGAAGATGGCAAGGTCATATAATAACTTTTTTTTTTTTTTGAGTCAGAGTCTTGCTCTGTCTCCTAGGCTGGAGTGCAGCGGCGTGATCTCGGCCTCCCGAGTTCAAGTAATTTTCCTGCCTCAGCCTCCCAAGTAGTGGAGATCACAGGAGCCCACCACCACGCCAGGCTAATTTTTGTATTTTTAATAGAGATGGAGTTTCAACCAGGCTGGTCTAGAACTCCTGACCTCAAATGATCTGCCCTCCTTGGCCTACCAAGGTGCTGGGATTACAGGTTGGATGCTTTTAAAGAAAGGTGGTCTTATCAAAGGTGGTTTTGTTAGTTCCCACCACCCCAAGCAATGCATGCTCCAAATCCTTACTAACATTTGGCTTTCTCAGTCTGTCTTTTTGAAACTTTAGCCATTCCAGTAGGTGTGTAGAGGCGTCCTGTTGTGTTTATAATTTGCTTTTCAAGTAAGAAACTTGTACTGGGCTCAATAGTCTCCACTAAAAAAAAATTTTTTCAACCAGAAGACTGGGAAGAGAATATTTGGGTTGATTTTCATGTTGATTTTTTTAAAGTTAAATATAAATGGAATGAGAAAATTAAATGTTCTCTTGAGTCTGCAACTGAATTTATTCTCTAAGGCATCAAGGGAAAATGGGGACCATACAGGCCTCAGGCAGAGAATGGTGGACTAGAAAGGTGGAGTGGGTCAGCACATTGGAAATCTCGACATTGAAGAGTAGGGTTAGAAAGGAAGGGAAATGAACAGCTTTGATTAGAAAGATCAAGGTAAAAATACGGATTTTGCCCTGGAAACAATTTGCTCAGGAAGAGTAGAGGGAAAGGTAATCTGAAGTAAAGGAAGCCAAAGATGTGTGTGTTTAGCGCTTTGGCCGTATTGTATCATGAGAATGGATAAGCAGAGTAATGAATGCATGAGCCGAGCAGTGAAGACACCGATAAAATAGAATGTGGAGAGCTGGATATTCCATTCCATTTCAGGAGTACCTCTCAAGTTACCAAGCTCTCCCTAATGCCGTGACACAGCAGGGAGTTTTGGTCACAGACTGTGTCTCAGAGACGCTCCTCCATTTATAAAGTGTGTGGGAGACTGGGAGCAAGACTGCAGAGGTTATTGTACAATTACTCTTTCTCCACACCTCTAGCAAAAACCAAAATCTACATTTAAAGAACCTTTTTATACCAGCTGGATGCAATAAGTTGTCTTAAATTCCCTAGATAAAATATGCTAACTATGGTGCCTTGAGTAACATTTTAAAATCACTTATTTGAATATCTTGATGTAATTTTCAACATTTGTTACGATTCGTGACACTAAGTGGTTAGGAATAAGTTGTGATTGCAGAGTTAATTTCAGAGTGGTGCTCTACAAGCCTGCTTCAGAATTATTAACAGCACCACAGCTTACCCTGGCAAGGGCCGGACTGGGCCACCATTCAGATACTGGCATGAGATACCGAGTGCCTTCATTACTCATTAGACTCAGAAAGGCAGTTCTGCTGGCAACAGCCTAAGGGGGCCAATTAGGACAGGATGGGTAAACAACTCCATGCCCATTGGTGCTGCCTCATGCTGATCCGCCGTGGTGGCAATCGCAAGCTAATATATTCACTGCACCCCTGGAACTTAATGGAAAAGCTTCATCATTGCTCTCATTCCACTAAATGGAATCCTAGAAATGATTTTTAATTTTATCCATTTACTTGAAGTAGTTTATTGAATAGTACAAAATGAACAAGTCAAAAATTCATATCTCGATTTCTCAAGAAAGGATTAGGAGTTACTTAGACATTTTAAGGGAATTTTTGTTGTTTTTAATGTGCATTCATTATACTGCTCTGTGTCTGAGCCTACCATTTAAATACCTTCTTGTGTCGTTTTTTCACTGTGAAATTAAATGATATTGATAATGCGTCTCTGAATGCTAGTGATTCTCATTAGAGGTTGGGAAGGTGGAGGTAACAAAAAATGGATATTTCACCTGTAAAAACCAAAAATGTGAATAATACTAGTATAATATTTCTCTTTGTGATAATTTTACTATACCATAACTGAGATTTGCTAATTTAAAAAATAAACTATTTTACCATATTGTGTTATTTGTTTTTGACATTACATTTCTGATAGGAAATTGTAGGTTTTGATCACTATCTTGAAGTTTTAATGTTTAAAAAGGCCTTCAAGAACATTTTTATTTTGACGATGATGATAGGACCCTCCCATCTGAATAATGTACATGAGGTTCACACAGAGCCTGGGGTCTGCTGTTCCAGGCCATGGGCATGTTCTGTGAGTGTGTCAATGTTGTCTTTCACAATCTTGCTGACGGATGTTAAACTAAAAGGAGTTTTACAGGGTTCATTAAGTCCAAATTTACTTTTTATAAATCATAAAAATGGAATGGTGCTTGAGAGAATAGAGTATATATAAAATGATTTTCAAATTCTGAATGTGCCTTACCTGTCTGTCAGGAAAGGCTTGGAGACAGAAATGTTCATGTGTGTCCATGTGTTTCAAACGCTCTTCCGAAGCCTGTTTTTGATGTGGTTCTAGCCACACAGGTTCCCGTCACATTACAGCTCCTGTCACTTGCCCACAAGGTTAACTTGGTGAAATAGTCAAGTGTACCAAGCTAAACTCAGCTCATTCACGTTGACACACGCAATAGCTGCCCACCGCATCCTTTTCATCCTGCTTCGGGGGAAATCGGGTCAAAGACAGCTTCCCATCTTTCCTGAGATTCAGAGTGACCATGTGACTAAGGTCTGCTCAGTGGGAGTGAGAGGAAATAATGGTTGCCCCAAACCGGAAACAAGCCAAACATCCATCCAGAGGGGACTAATAGATCATCCTAACACACTCATTCCGTGAACCACTGCTCAGCGCTGGGAGAATTTATGCTTGATAAAGAAAATAATCTGGGTGGATCTCAAATAGTCACTCTGAGGAAAAGAAGTCCACAAAAAAGAGAGGACAGACTGTAATATTCTATTCACATACAACTCCAGAAATTACAAACTAATCAGCAGTGACAAAAAATAGATTAGTATTGCCTAGAGAAGGGAGGTAAGGAGGTAGTGGGAAGCACGACGAAGGGGCCTGTGCAACTCTTGGGGGCATTGGATGTGTCCTCTGTCCTGAGTATGATGACATTTTCACAGGTTTATACGTATGTCAAAAGTTACCGTACCGCACACTTTACATATGTGCGCCTAGCATATGCCAAGTGTACCTCATAAAGAACCTCATAAAAGGGCTCCTTACCAGCGTAAAGGGCAGGTGAAACACATTCCAGCCATTTCAAATGGCAAATGCCAAGATGTTGTGTATGAAGGTGTGCATGTGTATGCTGAGTGTTCAAAACTTGGCTTAGAAATGTAATGACACTTATCTGTTTCTCCATGTCACGTGAAGTCCAAACTCCCTGCTCTCTTTGATTTTACCATCTCTCCTGTCTGACCCGCCTCATATGCCCCACATGGCACCACACTAGACCACTCACCGTTTCCTGCATATGCAATGAAACTCTCTGCATTCATTTTGTTCATTTCCTGCCTTCATTTTACAATTTACCTCTCTCTAACTTTCTGTGCTTTGAATAAGGCTCTAACAAACTTCCAATCCCTTCTCATGCCTTCCCAGATAATCTTTTTTTTCTAATTTTAATTCCAATAGCACTAGTGCACACTAAGTTTAGAATTTATTTTGTAATATTAGGCCAAGGCAGGGCTACTTTCATTCACCTTTCTATCTGCTGTGGCTAGCCTGGTCCGTAGTAACCATTAATGAGCCTCAAATAGGTCTGCGAATAAGGCAATAAATGAATGGATAATCTTATTAAAATTTTTAATAAAAAGAAATTACTTTTGGCCAAATAGATGTGGTACGCACTTCAAATTGAGTACTTCTAAATGTCATGGCAATCTTGTGAAGTAGGTCTTATTATCCACCTTTTACAAATAAAGAAACTGAGACTCAGAAAGATGAATGATTTTCCTGCAGCCACAGGGATAGTAAGTGGCAGAATTAGGAGTGGAAGCCATGTCTGTTCATGATTCAAAGTGTACTGCAAGGGCAGCAAAGGAATCTCCATATGTGTCCAGGTAGAGTGGTTTTACAATCCATGCAAACTTCTATTACTGTACTTATTATACAGCTTATATTCTTTTTTTATTATTTCACTTTAAGTCCTAGGATATATGTGCTGAACATGCAGGTTTGTTACACAGGTATACATGTGCCATGGTGGTTTGCTGCACCTATCAACTCATCATCTAGCTTTTAAGCCCCACATGCATTAGGTATTTGTCCTGATGCTCTCCCTCCCCTTTCAGGCCTCAGTGTGTGATATTCCCCTCCCTGTGTCCATGTGTTCTCATTGTTCAACTCCCACTTATGAGTGAGAGCATGCGGTGTTTGGTTTTCTGTTGCTGTATTAGTTTGCTGAGGATGATGTTTTCCAGCTTCATCCATGTCCCTGCAAAGGACATGAACTCATTCTTTCTTATGGCTGCATAGTATTCCATAGTGTATATGTGCCACATTTTCTTAATCCAGTCTATCATTGATGTGCGTTTGGGTGGGTTCCAAGTCTTGCTATTGTAAATAGTGCTGCAATAAACATATGTGTGCATATGTCTTTATAGTAGCATGATTTGTAATCCTTTGGGTATATATCCAGTAATGGGACACAGCTTATATGCTATAGTGAGATTTCTTCATTGCCAACTCTCAACTTTTCTTCAAGACATTTCAGGTTTGCTTTCGGATGCAGGCACAAGCACAGATAGCCTGCTTACTTCTGTCTTAACATTGCCCTCAGCACATGTGCACCAAGACCTTCAAATCACCTCATTTTTTTCTTTATCAATTTCATGTTTTGTGCCATCTTTCTTCATTATTAAAATAAAGTATGCTTGGAATGAAACCTGTCAAAATATTCCACAGAAACTTAGGACACTGGGACAAAAATGCCTACTCATTCCTGAGCAAAGATTTATTTAAAGATGTATCTAGGTTCTCAGTGAGGCAACATTTGTCAGTGGTAAGGAGAAAGCATGGTATTAGCTGGGTGATGGTTGCTTGAGCTTTTCACAGGAATACACTAACAAGAAGATTATTTGATAAGTTCAGATGACCTAAAACAACGAGATTGCAGCACCTATAAATGAGATCCGCTTTCAGCGTCTGTCCCTTTATTCAAGGTAGAGACCAGAAGTCATGCTGGACTTCTTTCTCTCCCTCAACCACCACATCCTCCCTCAGCAAGTCCTGCTGACATCACCTCCAGAACACCGCTTGGATCTGGCATCTCCTATTCTCCCATCCAACACCACCTCTTACTCCCAACTATCATCGTGTCACACCTGGAGCAGTCCCGGTCTCCTAATTGGCCTAAACAATTCCACTCTGGACACCCTCGGTTCCATTCTCTACCTGGAAGTCACAGTCATTCTTTCAAACTGCAAACCATATTGTGTCGCCACCTGTTTAAGCATTCAAAGGCTTTCCATCCACATTGAATCCACACTCCTTACTTCATGTCCAAGGTCGTCCAAGGTCGTCCAAGGTCAGGCTCTGCTGCCCCTGGACCTGGTCTCCTCTACAGGTTCTGGCAATGTCCACTGCATGCCCACACTGTGGTGCAAGAAGCCTACTGGCAGCAGAAGCAGCTCATCTTACACCTGCCTGCTTCACACGGTGGTTCACTTCATGACCCTCTCGGGCATCACATTTTCTAGCTCTGGTCAAGGCGGTTTTAAAAATCTGCCTGGATTCCGGCATTGGTAGCTTTTCTTTCGGCATTGGTGTGTTCTTCCCTCACCCTGCTCCTATGCTCTGAGAGCTTAGACAAAGATATTTTAAAATCCCATACCCTGCAGTGCTGGGTGCGCTGCCCTTAAGTCTGTTTAGAGCATGCTCCCACCCTGACACACAGGCTTTCCCCTCAACCCCCTTCCTGCTTCCAGACTGTGGCTGCCTGTCTATGGCCCTGATTACAGAATCTACCCGGAGATTTTGGCCTCCTAACTAGTAAGATTTCCTTGGCACTCACCTTCAGTTTCTAAATCTGATCTTCTCTAGAACTTATAAACACTGGAGTCGACCCTCCTTAATCTCAAGATGCCACTACCTTTTTAAAGCTATTCAGCCTTTTTTTCTTAATGGTTTTTAAAATATTCTTAGATATACCTACTACTATGTATAAGAGCAAATTTATTTCAACTCCTGGAAGTTATTGTTATAATTAGGTAAAGAGATATTATTCTCACTATTAACATAAAATTACGTTTTACAACATATGTGAAGGTGAAAGCTTTGATTAAAGCATGCTGTCTTTTGTTTCCTATGGATGAAATAAATTTAACACTGTATTTATGTTGCTAAAGTGATATTAAGTATAAGTGATATTAAGGTAGCATTAGTTTTCAATCCCAAGCTAAGAAATTGATTTATACATATTTTGTGAATTTCACCTAGATGTATATTAAAAAATGATGAAATCAATTTAAGTTAAAATAGTATGACTTAATTTCAAAATACATACACTAATATTACTGGATTAATACATAATTAATGATTTATTTAAAAATAGAAAATTTCTACCATCTTACTTTGGATTAAAGTTAAAAAAAAATCCTTAAAATTTTAAAAAGTAATGATAAATCACAAAGCCAGGTAATACTCAAAAGCCTTCCAGAAATTTGAGAGAGTCTGAAAAATTCAGTAACAAAGGCCTCGAATCTAAAACAGTGGACTAATTTAGTTTAGTTTTATCTACATTTTGTTTAATCTCTTATTCTAGTGAAACCTGACACAAAGCTCAGTGTGTCTGCCACAGGCGGCCCACAAAGCACCTCATACTTGCATGACATCTCCGTGAAGATCTTCAGCTCCCTAGCGATAGTATCCCCTTAGGTGACTTATTCCAATATATTCACAAGTTTGATCTCAGCTGTCACTCAAAAGGACCAAGAAGATTTCCAAAATTAAAAATTAGAACCCAATTAATCTCCAGCATAACGTCAACACGTTTCATATTTCCTTCAGTGAGCCAAGAAATTTTGGAAGGTGACATCATGTCTGCAAAAATGTCACACCCGGGAGGAAAGATTCTTTGACTAATTAGAGTAGCCCTTTGTGGTGATACTGTGCAGAAAGAGTGTTGAAAATGTACAGTTGTCCAAAAAGGGATACGGTGGCTCACTTTTCTTCCATGATACACAGTATTTGAGATTCATTGCTCAAGAACTTACAATCTCATGAAATCGTTCTGGTTTGGGGGACTTATGCCACATAAATTATAAAAACACTTATTTTCCTGTTTTCCAGGACATTATATCAAGGAGAACAGTGAGAAAACAGAGTAATAACTGCAGAGAAATTAAATGTAGACAGTGGTTATTATCATTATAGGAAAGACCACGGAATTCTTGGCTTATTGCAGTTATAGAGGGCTGAGCACAAATCAGTATCTCCTTTCATGCTAATTGTTCCTCTGAGGAGGCTGACGAAATCATCATTTCTTAAACGCAGTTAAAAAGGCAGCTTCTTGAATCCCAATAAAATGTTATATTATATTGTGATTCATTTAAAAATTTATCAGTTTTTGGTTGAAAAATATTAGAAGTTTATTAAAATGATATTAAACAGCATAAATATTTTGTTAAAGACCTTGCTTCATGTTCATCTTCTTACAAAAACAAACATGAAATAAAGACAAGTTAATATAGGAAGTCTTTTCTTTCTCTTAAAACCAGTTCTGTTACAGGAATATGCCCAAAAACCATGTCCCAATCACAAAATCCATCTCATTCTTTTAAGAAAACAAATATGCTTTGAAAAATATCATGTGTTCATATTTTAAAAACTTAAATAATTCATAAAATATACATTATGTGTTTCTCCCTTAGTTATCTCATTCTTTTACTGAGACTTGTTTGCAGATTACTCCCAAATTTGGATATACAGATGCCCAAACCACTTTCTAAAATTTGGTCCACCTTCCCAGCCACCTGGTGACATGTAAGCCCACCTGCCATGCCCACACCCCGTCTCAGCATGGTCACAGAGAAACTCAACATCTTCTCCAAACCTGCTTTTCTCTCTGAAGTTCCTATCACATCTTTTTTCCTAAACTCAGGCTGAACATGTAGTCAACTTGGATTGTGATTTCGTGGTATCTCTTATTCATCTTCTCCTTGTCTGCATACCACTTTCTTGTTTCAGGCCCTTGGTGCATGCTATCTTTTGGCTCAATGATGTGAGTGTTCCCCAGACTCTCACTAACTCCATTCTTTTCCTACTGTAATCAAGCCTACCCATCTCTTCCAGGTCATCTTCAAATAATGGAGTCTCTGTCCATTTACCTGCATCAGCATTCACTGGCTCACCCATGTGCTGACACATGGCCCAAGTTCATTACCACAGCCCTTCAGGCTGTGTAGACTGTGGACTGTTTCCCATGACTTCCCTTCATGGAGTGGAAGACACAGTTTCTTACATTGTTTTCCTTCTGTGGCTGGCTCAAAGCGCTTCCTCCTTACCCATATATTCACATTCTGCGCTCCCTCCAAGCCCCTCTCGAAGCCAGCTTTTCCACTAACCTTCCAGTCTTCAGCAACTCCCTTTTCGGAACTGAGATATCAAGTAAATGGTGCCACCTCTGTCAGTTAACACTTCCCAACATGTGCAGTACTCATTTCTGCATTTATCATATCATATCAATCATATCATATCATATCATCTCCTTTAGTTTCTCCCAACCAGAAACTAAACTTCTTGAAAGACAGCATCTTATCATGTATTATTCCCATTTATCTTGAGAACTAAAATAAAGTACTTAATAAATTGCAGATTGCTTGCATTTTGCTTATTATGGATAGTGCATTTTTTTTACTTTTAGCTATAAAAGGAATTATAAATTAAATATTGTTTAATATAGAGGAAGTTGATTCTTCAAAGTTTGTCTTGTCAGAAATAGTCAACTGAAATAAAGACACCTGTGGTGGCTTCACTGTTCCAGCTCAGCTCTGATAACTAGGAAACCCACTGATAATTTCATATAAAACTCA
This sequence comes from Hylobates moloch, assembly GCF_009828535.3. NCBI lineage: Eukaryota > Metazoa > Chordata > Mammalia > Primates > Hylobatidae > Hylobates > Hylobates moloch. The sequence goes on from NW_026652279.1 coordinate 166,833,257, forward strand.
GGGCATTTGGTCTACCCAGGTCTTCACTTGTACTTATCATGCAAGAATACTAAGTATTTTACAGAGCATGACCTTAAAATAATGAGATTGATCTCACAAGTCAAATGAGAAAACTGAAATCTTATGCAATGGATAAACGATATATCAAAAGACAGCAAAACACAACCACATGACTAAGGGCATTATGCGAAGAATGAAAATATATTGGCTAGAAACAGCCATATATGAAGGAAATGAGATACTAATATATTAATATAAGAGTTCAGACACATCATGTAATAATAGAATTGAAGTAGATTCTAACAATCATTATCAATCGTTCTTTCAGTTTAGAGACTGTTTCCCAAAAACCTGAGGAATCATCATCTAACCTCTTATGGAATATTTTTTATGATAGGGAGCTAGCAACCTTTAGAGCAGCACTTTTTGATACTTCTATAATTCAAACAGTTGTAAATGTCATAATTACATACTTGAAAACTGATCAAACTTTTGTCTCTGGTCCCATATCTTTAGAGAAAAGTGCACTTCCACTAAAATACCTTCACAACAATCAAAAGAGTGATTATATTTATCCAAATTATTGCTTATGCAAGACACGCCCTCCCTTCTTCAGTGTTATTAGATGACGCCCACCAGCATCCTAGTCATGGCTCCCTAACATACACTCAATTTTGTTCATTCATTTAGCACACGTTTCTGAGGGGTTTGAATATGCAAGCATTGAGCTCTAACCTGAAGGGGAGACAAAGATGGACAAGGTAATTTACTTGCAAAGGAATCTTCCTTATTTCTATGTCATGACTCCATGATATTTGCACTGGGAATCTTGGATCATTTGTTTTTGTCTGGACAATTGCAGGTACGACAGCCAACTTTGAATTATGCAGGCTTGAGAATTTCTCCAAAAATATGCCATTGGCCAAAAGTTCCAAGAAAAACTAATATTCCATATAAAATCCCAGTGAACATTTTAAGCATGTCCTATATATTTAAACAAAGAATACATTGCTCGGTAAGTGTGTGTGGCCTGGACGGAAAGTAAATACACAAAGGCTATCTTTTAATATCGCATATGATAAGGTCAAAAGAAATGTGCCATGTGTTCATTCCTGATTTTGATTTGACCACCTGTACTGTGAGAGTGAGTCCAACAGTTGGCAAAAAGAGTCAATCTGAGCATAAGAAAACATCCAAGTGTGGCTAGGTTTTGCAGAGGAAGGGACGTTTTCCAAGGATCACATAATATGATATGTGTACCCACTCTCGGGGATGGAAACCAGTTATAGATTCTGGCTTTTACTATTTTCTTAAGCCAAAGCAGAGATGTGATGAGTCCAACTCATAAAAATTCAGGAGAACATATATATACATATTTCTTAACAGATGTGGGAGCCTGCTATTTCTAACAGCTGAATTAGAGCAACTTGGAGTGTAAACCCACCTCTCTGACCACCTCTCTGTGGCCAATCGCATAAATGGTTTTAATTACCCCTGCATAAGTGGAAACTATAGAACAATTATTTGCATGTTATCACAGTGTTCGCTGCTACTACCAGTTTCCCCAAGCAAAGTATGTAACAAGTGAGGTTTTGCACTTTAAACTTTCACTGGCCTGATTGCCCTGTCCTCAAAAGATCAAATCTGAATGTTGTTCTCAATTTCCCTGCCACACCCAACACCAGGTAAGCATTCTTTACTCATTCCCAGCCCTTCTCCCTCCTACAACATAGCAAGGAGTGATCTGATAAACTCACAGAGTGGTATTAATGATTTACGATCCCTCCCAGCAGCGTTTGCATTTTTATAGGGGTCAAATGTTTAAAACGTTCATCTCTTGTGGTGGAATTTCAGGCATGATTGGCAGCATGGACCTGAGGACTGTAGTCTCGGTCCCTTCAAGTCTTGCCCCATAGACAGCTCTCTAGTTTGCCTGCAAGTAAGGACAGCTCTGAACGTTATTGTTCTGTGTGATTCATAAGATGAAAACAGTTATTTTAGGTGCTTGGGTTATAAGGATGGGAGAACAAATAAATACGTTCAATTGCTCCATAGTGTCTGTATCACTGAAACGCCCCATCTCCTCCCTCTCCTTCCTCCCACAAAAGTGTGGGGCATTCTTTGCTGACAGTGAAACTCTCTAAACAGCCGGATGGTCAGCGGAGTTGCCTCTACATTTTTTAAGGACTCCATAGATAAACTTGATGCACAGAAAGACTGAAAACCACCCTGCTGGGGAGTTCACATTTTCCTCCTGTTACAGTTCTTGGTAGACTTTGGGTGGCTGAATTTGATCTGTGAATGAGGTTCTCCAGGAGCCAAATGCCCTGGTTGAACTCATAACTCCATGAGCCAAAAGCATCCCCTGACGGACTCACCAGACGGTGTCCTGGCCACCATTGTTATAACCAACCTGGGCTGAATTATTCTGAGTTTTAAAAACCACAGTACTTATGGAAGAGAGACACCGATAGCTGGTCTTCTGACACAAGCAGCTAAGAGCAAACGTCACTTAAAAGGACGTGCTATCATTTTAAACATTTAAAATAAAGCTGACAACAGGAAAAAGATGACAGAAATAAATGAAATTAATATGATCTCAATACATAAACTAAGTCACATATTAATAAAAGCAAGATACCCATTCAACACATAAAATATTAACTTCCGGAGAGCGAGGCTGCCAGGGCTTGTGTTGCCCCTGGCTGTGTAAGAGGAGGGTTTGTTCCCAGTTCCTTCCCCTTCCCCTCACAGTCTGTTCTCCAAATGGAAGCCAAAATGATACTTCTAATATGGAACTAGATTATGGCTTAACTTCGCTCAAAGCTTCCAATGGCTCCTTATTGTTCTCAGACTAAATATTGAGCCTTCACAAAATCCTGGAAGGCCCTACTTGATCTAGCCCAGCTATCTCTTTAGTTTCGTCTCCTGCCTCTCTCGCTAGAGTGCAGGGGCCCGGCAGCTGGACTTCCATCACTCTTTCTCCTGCCTCAGGCCCTTGCATTTCCTGTTTGTTCTGCCTTAGTTTTAAGGCTTAATCTAATCAGCCATTGATTTAGTCTTCTATTCAAATGTGACTTCATCACAGGGCTTTTCTTGACCAGTCTAGTTGAAACAGCACTCCCTGCTTCTCACTCTGATTTTTCTTCTTAGCACTTAACTCTGGCACACACCGGTTGTGTATCTTCTATTTCTCTCCCAGAAGAATTCGAGAGCAGGAACCATGACTCTTGTTCACTTGCTTTATCTTTAAGGCAGATAACAATGTCCAACACATAGTTGGTGTTCCACAATAGTTATTAATAAAACAATGAATAAAATGACCATTATCTTATGCCTGACTAATGCATAATTTCATTTTTAACCCTTACAATGATTTTGTGAGTAGGTGTCGTTAACCCCAAACTCAGAAAGGTTAAGAAATTTGCCCGAAGTAATAAACGAATAGTGGAACAATAATAAAAATGTCAGCTTGCCAATCCCCAGAGTCCAGAGCCTGGTTCACCACACTCTGCTGACTAATACAGAGAAAAGAAAAATAACAAGACATTTACGCAAATGCAAACATATCGGTAAAATATCCTTCTGTTTATTATGTATATGAACCTCCAAAGGAAGACTGAAAGCTATTTGAAATTGTAAGGTGTCTCAGAACCTTCTATAGAATCTTGGGTCTAAACTGGTTTATAGCTTTCCAAGGAAAAGAAAGATTGCTTGCAATCAGGGAGTCTTAAGAGCCCACTTTGTTTTCAGAAGGGAAAGAATAAAACAGAAAGAAAAAGACAGAATAAAAGGAAGGAAAAAAAAATACTTCCCCTACCAGATGCACTGAAACATAACTGTCAAATGCAGCAAAATCTTGTAAAATGTTCCTCTGCTGTAGGCCATTGAATAGAACTGTAATAAACTCTGACCCATAAAAAGTCATGTAAACATTATAACCTGTTTTTACTAGCCTTTTAAGCACGGGGAGCAATTGATCTAAAACAGCTTGGCTGTCTTCGGTTCCCAAGTCTCCATGAGAACCCAGCCTCCAACATGGGTGTTCAAATGCCTCTGGCACCGAAAGCCAAAAATAGGAGCTAGAAAATTGCAGCTATTTAGCTATTTGCCCTGGGCAGATGTTTGATATTTCCAAGAGCAAAACAGCCAAAAGGAAAACTCCTGAGGAAAAGTACCTTTGCAATACCTGTTGCCATGGAATTATTTAATCTACATCCTGTGTCCATAAGCAAAACAAATATCCATGTCATCCTCAGCTGCTGGTTGTAGATGTCCCTAGAAATCACACTAAAAAAGTTTTTTCATGCAGTAAAAGTAGTCGTATGAATGCCTCGGGACAGATGAGGTCTGACTGTCTCCCTACGGCTAAAATGCTTTACCATATGAAATATAAATGTGGAAAAATTCAAGTAAGATTTTTACAGGTGTCAACATGAACACTCATTCTATTACATACTTGTGGAATGGTAGCTAAGCCTGCCTTGCAAATATCTTTTTCTTCTACATTCCTAGAATCTCCAGGGAGAGCGAGGGGAAATTAGGCAGGAAGCCCAGCAGTGCCTCAGCAGATTGTAAATTGTGACATCTTTCCGATCTTGTTTTTGATCGTCCTTCCGAGGGACTGAGTGTCTAAATTCGTCTCAGCTCAAAGGCGCATGGTCTTGGCTAAGAGCAAGTGGGGACATCCGTTAATTAAAGGCTCACCGAGGTGGACGTATGCTCACAGTGGCTGAACGGTCTCACGATGCACCTATCGCTGCCCATTTCCGCGATGGCCTCGTGGGCCGTCACTCTGTAGCTTCACATTGTGGATGGATTGACTGACACAGCTCAGCAGTTTAGTGCAGTTCAGCAAACACACTTTTCCTACCTGCCTGTAAAGAGCAAAGGGCTTTGCTAGATGTGGATGAGTGACGCAAGCCCAGCTCTCAAGGAACTTAGAAAAACCTAGGAGTGTCCCAGGTCAGGACCGGAACCTGATGCCGATTCGGACACTCTGGGAGTAATAGACAAAGGCAGCTTCTCATATTCTTGACATTTGATACCAGAATCAGAGATGTCAAAAGTGCTTGCTAAGTAGTCACAGTAAATTGTTACTAAGTGAAAAAAGTAAAGATAAATTAGAAATGAGATTTTTTCTTATTCTAACTTATGAATTGTGAGAATTTTCTAAAATCCTGAGAAAAGCATCAAAGTTTTTGTCTAATACATCTGTTTTACATAAATACATGTATGAATAAATGTCTTAATTGGGACAGTAACTTTCCCTAAGGAAGCTTTATATTTCAGATTTTAAAAAGTGTGGAAACCTGAATGTGTCTCTATTTTTTTTTTTTTTTTAAGCACACTGACCATTTAGCAACATGCCTTACTGGATTTGAAGGGGGAAAGTATTTCTTTCCACCTTCCGGAATCCCACAAGCACTCCCTGGGGGCTTAACCAAAAACAGAAAGAAAAATTATATCTTGCATATAAATAATGTCTATAGATTACTCAAATAGACCAATGCATTTGATCTTCAAAATAACCCTGGAAAATTAGCTGATTAATGTATCATCTTCATTTTTTAGATATGCAAAACTGAAGAAAAGTTATTTTTACCAAAATTGCATATACAGCCAGGTCCTCAAACTCTTAATGTTCTTTTTAATACGGCAAATTCGATTGTAGACATTCCTGGTCCCTCATTTCTGATCCTGCCTACCCTCCTCTTTTCTGACCATTCTTCTTGAACAAAAGCAAGTGAAGCGAAGATGGCACCTTCTCAGAAAGGAGAGCTTCCACCTAGAACTCCACCACTTAAAGTATAGCCTGGGCCAGGCGTGGTGGCACACGCCTGTAATCCCAGCACTTTGGAAGGCCGAGGTGGGTGGATCACCTGAGGTCAGAAGTTCGAGACCAGCCTGACCAACGTGATCAAACCCTGTCTCTACTAAATACAAAAAATTAGCTGGGTGTGGTGGCATGCACCTGTAACCTCAGCTACTTGGGAGGCTGAGAAGGGAGAATCACTTGAACCTGGGAAGCGGAGGTTGCAGAGAGTCGGTATCAGGCCACTGCACTCCAGCCTGGGCGAAAGAACAAGACTCCATCTCAAATAAATAAATAAATAAATAAATAAATAAACAAACAAACAAACAAACAAACAAATAAAGCATAGCCTGATACTCTAGCTAACTGTAATGGGCATCATTACTTCTATTTTCTCAAAATTAAGAAACTGTAATATATTTGTCATTACATTTGAATTTTGATGACAGCTCAAAGAATTTGGAGAGTTAATAATTAAAGTCAAATAAAAATAATTAGCTGTCATACACTGAGAGTTTTCTCTGTACTAGGCACAAATAAAAATGCTTCTCCTGAACCTCATTGAAACTTCACAACACACATATGAAATAGGTAACACAATTATTCCCATTCTATAGCGGTGGGAACTGAGGCACACAGAGGTTAAGTAACTTGCCTGGAGCCACACAGCCAAAAAGAGCAGACTCTATGCTCCAGTTCTTAATCTCTATACTGTCCTGAAAGCACCATGCGCAAAGAGCATAGACTAGTAATCGTCAGACATAAATCAATATATTAATTTTGACAAATAGGTTGAGACTGAGCCTAAGAACATTTAGGATTAAATAAATGCACGAGGGCTTTTTTCTCTTCCATGGGGAAAAAGAAATGTGTCAGGGAATCTGGGAGCAGAGACGTTCTCTATGCAAATTGAGTTCCATGTAAGTTGGAAATGAGAAGGGGAGAACTACAGGAGGCTGAGGATGAAAAGGCAGCAGGGATGGGAGAGAGAAGTGGGAGGAGAGAGAAGCCCTGGATTCCATGGCAAGACCCCCTTGCCATGTTAACAGACTCCCTGTTAATAACACTCACCCTGCAATGGCAAGGAAAATATTCATTAAATAATGGGTCCAAAACAGAATGTGGGTGCAGCACCCAGCCCATCGACTGCCACCTGTCTGGGTGGAAGCCCTGGGGAAGAAAAGTTGAACCCAGCAGGTACTTCTCTCCCTCTTTCAGGGTTACTCTTCCTAGCACAGAAAAACAGTGCTTCTCAGTACTTACTCAAGCCCACTCTACACATAGAACCATTCAAATTTGCTAAAGAAGGAGAGTACTTCCATCCTCCCACTGGGCATGACTTAAATTCTTAAGAAAAGAGAAATCTATCATCGTCCCTATCAAACAGAAAGAAGTTGTATTAGTCCATTCTCACACTACTATTAAAGACATACTGAGGCTGGGTAATTTATAAGGAAAAAGTGGTTTGACGGACTCACACTTACCCATGGCTGGAGAGGCCTCACAATCATGGCAGAAGGCATAGGAGGCGCTAAGGCATGTCTTACATGGCTGCAGGCAAGACAGAATGAGATCCAATTGAAAAGGGAAACACCTCATACAGCCATCAGATTTCATGACACTTATCACCACCACAAGAACAATATGGGGGAATCCACCCCCATGATTCAATTATCTCCCACAAGGTCCTTCACACAACACGGGAATTATGGGAGCTACAATTCAAAATGAGATTTGGGTGGTGACACAGCCAAACCATATCATTTCACCCTGGCCCCTCTCAAATCTTATGTCCTCACATTTAAAAACAATCATGCCTTCCCAACAGTCCCCCAAAGTCTTTATTCATTTCAACATTAACTCAAAATTCCACAGTCCAAAGTCTCATCTGAGACAAGGCAAGTCCCTTCCACCTATGAGCCTATAAAATCAAAAGCAAGTTAGTTATTTCCTAGATACAATGGGGGTAGAGGCATTGGGTAAATACACCCATTCCAAATAGGAGAAATTGTCCAAAACAAAAGGGCTGCAGGCCCCCATCAAGTCCAAAATCCAGTAGGGCAGTCATTAAGGCTTAAAGTTCCAAAATGGTCTCCTTTGACTCCATGTCTCACATCCAGGTCACACTGATGCAAGGGATAGGTTCCCATGGTCTTGGGCAGCTCTCCCCCTGTGGCTTTGCAGGGTATATATAGCCCCTCTCCTGGCTACTTTCACAGGATAGCATTGAGTACTTGTGGCTTTTCCAGGTACACGGCGCAAACTGTTGGTGAATCTACAATTCTGGGGTCTGGAGGACAGTGGCCCTCTTCTGACAGCTCCAGTACGCAGTGCCCCAATGGGGGTTCTGTGTGAGGGCTTCGACCCCATACCTGAAACTTGGTAATTTATAAAGAAAAAGTCATTAATCGACTCACAGTTACACATGGCTGAGGAGGCCTCACAATCATGGCAAAAGGATAAAAGCACATCTTACAAGGCAAGAAAGAATGAGAGTCAAGTGAAAGGGGAAACCACTTATTAAACCGTCAGATCTTGTGAGACTTATTCACTACCATGAGAACAATATAGGGGAGTCAGCACCCCATGATTCAATTATCTCCCACCAGGTCCCTCCCACAACATGTAGGAATTACAATTCAAGATGACATTTGGATGGGGACACAGCCAAACCATATGACAAGTGATCGAGAAGCTTTGGAATACAAGCAACCCAAGTATTTGTAACTCCATGCAGGAAAGTTACAAATGACCTATCTATGGTTCTTTCTTTCCCAAAGCCACAAATGAATATTCCTGGCCCATGGTGATATGGTTTGGATCTGGGTCGCCACCCAAATCTCATGTTGAAATGTAATCCCCAGTGTTGAAGGTGGGATCTGGTGGGAGGTGACCAGATCATGGAGGTGCATCCCTCACGGATGGTTCATCATCATCCCCTCAGCTGCTGTATAGTGAGTGAGTGCCTGTGAGATCTGGTTGTTTATGGTGAGCGAGTTCTCATGAGATCTCTTCTTCCTCCGGCCCTGGCCATGGAAAGGGCTCACTCTCCTTTGGCTTCTGCCATGACTAGATGCTTCCTGAGGCCTGACCAGAAGCAGAAGATGCTATGCTTCCTGTACAGCCTGCAGAACAGTGAGCCAATTCATTCTGATTTTTAAATAAATTACCCAGTCTCAGGTATTTCTTTACAGTAGTGTGAGGATGGACTAATACACATGGTATTGGGTGTTGATGTTTGCTTTTGCCTCTTTGTAAAGCAGTTGTCAGGCTTTCCAAAGCATCAGAACACATGATGTGGGCAATCTCATTCAGGAAGACTCGCAGAGGCAGTGGACAGAGCACACTAGAGATGTTGTGTGGAGTTTATGTGTGGTTCTAACAGACATTGAGCTGGGATGCCAACGTGGACAAGGAACCAGACTGTGCCAACTCAGAGTTATTGTACCCAGTTATGAGGGGAGCCTGTGGGGAACCCTGAAGGTGCCTTCCTTTGAGTGGAGGCTTGAAACCTGTTCACCTTTGACCTCAAGGAGAGCATGGACAACAAGAGTCACAAGAGGACATGTAGACAAGGCCCATTCATATTTCACGGGCCCAAAGAAATTTGGTACATTGGTGTTTTGGCCAATGATCATCTTGCCATTAAAAAGTTCCACAAATCGTGTATAGCCAACACTACAGATGAGTGCCTAAAGTAAATCAGGGTTTACATGAAAGCATTGCTTGCCATATTTTTTTGGTGTATTTTCTTTTTTTTTTTTTTTTTTTTTTTTTTTAAGATAGAGCCTTGCTCTGTCGCCCAGGCTGGAGTGCAATGGTGCGATCTCGGCTCACTGCAACCTTGGCTCCCTGGGTTCAAGCGATTTTCCTGCCTCAGCCTCCCAAGTAGCTGGGATTACAGGCACCCACCACTACGCCCGGCTAATTTTTGTATTCTTAGTAGAAACAGGGTTTCACCATGTTATTCAGATTGGTCTCGAACTCCTGACCTCAGGTGATCTGCCTGCCTCTACCTCCTAAAGTGCTGGAATTACAGGCATTAGCTACTTCGTCCTGCCGTTGTGTTTTCAATTCTTTTTGCATCCTGGATCATTTTTCAAGTTAACCTTGGTCTCACCATTGGCTGAAAAGGAAATCTGAATCCTGCCCTTCCCTGGAAATTGGCTGTAGGAGGGGCACCCTCCTGTCTCTGAATCTCAGCATGTGTGAAACATCAACATGCACAGGCTGAGGACATCCACCACTTGTTCACAGTTGGAAATGTGGCCAGACTGGGCTCCCAGAAAGTGGGGATGAGTGTGTTCATCTCCTTTCTCTGTAATCCGTGAATCAACAGAATTTAGAGGACAGTGACATACAGTCAGGTGAGGTAGCATTATCTTCTCATTTAGCACCTCAGTTAGCAGTGGGGTGGAGTCTTTTCACCTCTCCGTTCATGTTGGTTATTGGCAAGACTCAAAAGATTTCCACTTCTGTCTTTACTGTAGCACAGTGAAAAGTGAAGAAAAAATAAGGGCTAACACTGGGTGTTTACTAGGCCACAGACACTGTTCTGAGAGCATTACATGCATGAACTCATAGGGACATCTATCAGTCCTCCCCAAAGAGATCCAAGACTTGAAAGAAAATTCAAGGTAACGTCCAATCTGCTATGCTCAGTTCTCTGTGTATGTGTCCTGTCATGTTAGGGTTAGTGGGATACCACCACCTCCGATGATTTAGAGAAAGATTCTAGGAATTCACTTCTAATTAGAGAGTCATAAAATTTAGATGCCTCCCTAGGTTTAATGTGTTGACTAAAATAATAAGAACTTTCACAGCTTAATATAAGGTAAATCACCACCTTAATCCCAGGAAATAGCTAAATAGTAAAATAAATAAAACCCTTGATGGGGAATAAATATCATATATGAGCAATGACCTAAAGTCAGGGATAATTCCAGCAGGCCCAAGGCTGGCCTCACAAGGGTGGAGGTTACCTTTGGAACCGAATAGAAAGACAGATTAGGAGAGGCAGATCCAGCCATTATGCAGGTCTTGAAGTTACTGGGATCAGTAACTTCTGACCATCCCTTTTGGCATGAGTAGGCAGTGACTCTGCAAGTGTGTTCAACATATGACCAATCTGCCTCAGGGTTTCTGGAAGAATCAGTTGTATTGACAGCGTTCCTAATTGAAGAGCAGTTATTCTATAGCACAGCTGAATTTTGTGTGATCACACGCAGAGGCTGGGCAGACTGGCTGGGCTGTTATGCTGCAGGACATAATCCCAGAACATTGCAAAATGGGCACTTTCATACGATTTTGTATCGCTAGGGCCTTGCAGTAGAAATGAATCAAACGAAACAGCAGGAACCTGAAAATGTTGTTTGTTCAATTGAAAAGCAGCCTGGAATTTACTCCCACACAGTCTCCTCACCTGAAAGCGCCGGCCCATCATCACCGTGTTTACACTGCCTGTCTGTACTTACATGATACTGCAGCTCACAGCTCAGAACTGCTCACACCCGCAGTACTTCCAGCCCAGCATCCAGGCCTTTTCATCTCCAGTCAATTATCTCTACCTTAGTTTCAACAGCTTAGCAAGCTGAGTTCTTGAGACACAGAGTGGCTTTATCAGAATAACTCCAAGTGCGCGGAGAACGACAGAGAGACAAGAGGAATGCTTCTCAGACTTACCGGTTTCCTCCAGGGATTTGCTTGACTCTAATTATTGGAAGACCTCCAGGGACCAAGATTGCCTGGGCTTGTCGAGGGATTCCTCTTTCTACCAGAGGACACCACCACCCAGACACTAAATCAGATGAGAGCTAACATTTTCACAGCAATAAATCTCTGGAACAAAAGAATGAGTTGGAAAACCTTCACTGCATTCTTTTTTGGTGGAAAGAAATTATTTATAAGAACTAAATTAGGTAGAGTAAAAATTTAGTAAATTTTTTTCTACCCCCTATTTTTCTCACTTCTATGCTAGTAAAAGCAAATTCCTTTTATAGTCTGCAATTTCTTTCTTTTGTTTCTGTGTGTATGTGCTATTGAGTTATTGTTTTCGTTGTGTTGGGAAGTTTTTTCAGAAAACCCTCTTTTGAATACCAGATTTTTAAATCTAAAATCTGGCATACAAGATAACAAATGCTTTTGCTTTTAGGTATCACAATATGCTCAGATGTTTTGGGAATATGTGATCACAGTTTCAGGGACAGTTCTTTCAAAAATAATATAAAATCAGGAGAGTTATTTTCAAATGTATGTTCAGTTCTTAGAATCTGGCTTCCTGTAAGGTGGTCTCATCTTTATCCCCTTCTCCAGCTACTCTGACTTGTGTGCTCAGGTTTGGAGTTCCCTGACTGAAGTCTGGGGCAGAAGGGGGGTACTTGTTTCTCCCTCCCCAGAGCATTTCTCATTCTGTGACGAGAGAGCAAGAAGAAAGGATCAAACTAAATGGACTTACATTAGAGCAAAATTAATTAATACACAACTAAATGCTTAATTCGTATCCCAAGTATTTGTAGCCTTAGAAGACAGTGTTAACCTAAAGACTGACAATGAAATACCTGGAAAGAGGTTCATAAAAAGGCACTAAAACTCCTGTTAACGTACATTAAAGGGCATAGATGATGCCTTTCTCAATGGTATGTACAGTTAATCCTCCAGACACCTTATATCCCAGTCCAACCAAAATGTCACTAGCTCTTGATTTTGGCAGGATGGATTTATTAACCATTCTGCCTTTATAGTAACTGATTAATACCATATAAAAAGCAAATCTTTGTGAAAGCAGCATCCAAGCCTGCAAGTCAAATAAGAACACTTAGGCCTGTTCCACATCTTTTTAAACATTTTATTCTCACACTATTGCTTTTCAAGCTATATAATTAAGCAGTAAAATACAATTGGCTTATAGAACAGTTTCCATATAGATACATACTGCACCAAAGACACATACTGCACCAAAATGATCAAATAAAATAGATGGTATTTTAAGCTTTTATGATTAACTTTAATTAAGTTTTGTTTGGCTGTCATATAAAAGGTATTTGAAGTATTAATTGAATTTATTTTTTATTTTTCACATTATTATTTCTTAAGAAATAATATTGTATTCAGTCAAACTCATGGTTTTATTCAACTGGTGTTCTATTTGCAAATGCATGCAATATTTATAGAGTCTAATAGAAAAGGATACTATAACAAGCCATTAAAAACTATACTGTATCAGAGATTCCATCTCTGCTAACACCTTGGGTGGGCTGGCATGAAATACAAATTGTGCTATTAAATCCGGAAAGATTTTAAGAAAATCCGGAATGAATTCTAACTATTCAAGACTAGCTTTAAATGACTTTTAAAAATAAAGAATCAAACATTTAAATAAGTTAAATATCATCTGTTTAACAGATTGATGTCATGTGAATACATTAGAAATCAGAGAATTTAAGATCCTAAGACTCACTGCCATTCTATACCACTCAGGGGTGTATGGGAAGATTGACATTACAGGGACCCAGGAACAAAACTGATGGGGAAATGGGCTTATTTTTAAAGAATTTCTTTTTCATTTGAGGAGGGGTGAAGGAGAGAAAAAAATTATTTGTTGTTTCTTTTTGTTTTAGAACTTCACAAAATTCTGTTTATTAAAGCAGCAAGATCATATCATTATTTTTAAAAATTAAACCTCTTCATAATTCCTTCTTGACCACCTTTGGGCCTTGGGGAGCTGGAGCTTTCCTAGCTCTTTCTCTGGGCTGGCGTCTAAATCTGGAATTGTGATTATAAAAGAATCAAAAGAATGGCAGGCTACCCCTTGCCAGCCCAAGCACCTAGAGAAGGATTGCATGGGGAGAACGTTGAAGGAGAGAGAGCTGCTTTGCCATGTCTCTCTGATGGCTCCTTTCTCTAACACCAGACAGACTCACATCTCTTCCCCAGCCCCTCCTCCAGCTATCTGTCCCACACCCTTGACCTCCTAAGACCTAGCTCCCTTCTGCCAAACACTGAGAAAGTGTAAACTGGAGTTAACATATTCATGATAAAGCTCCATCTGTGACCCTTGCGTAGTCAGAAGAGTGGTTTGGGAGCTAGAGTCCACACAGGCCCCCTGCTGTAGCTGACTGGGGTACTTCGAAGTGCCAGTTCTCATGTTTATGAAGCCAGTAGCGCCCCCTACAGATGTGCAGCACACACCCTACAGCCACACTCAGGTCCCTACCCAGAAACCTTCCTGGGGAAAAACAAATAGAGATGCCTAGAGCGCCAGGCCTCAAGTATTCAAGATGCAACCGAAAAGGCCTGATTTTATCTCTTCTCTGCCAGATATTTCCTTTGGACCAAAGCTCTACAATGAAAAACATTTGAATACCAAAAATCCTTTTACGGCCTCAGAAGAATAGCGGAAGAAAGAGTTATGAGGCAGCCAAGGCTCTGAAGTTAAACATTTAGGGATGTAGTTTGGCTCCACAGTGCAGGAGCTGCAGGTGCCATTACTATAGAAACAGAAAACTGCCTTCGCCTCTGCGTAAACAAACGAGTGCGTGTGGCCAAAGACAGGGACTCCTTCTGCACATCGCCTCACCAGCAGGTCAGGCCTTCCGTGGATTCGACTGTCAGCTGGGTGTCGAACTGAGGACTGCCGCAGAGCCAGAGAGAAAGGGCTTAAGCTGAGCTGGTGGGATCACACCCATGTCCAAGATACACCTTGCCCCTCTTATAGCAAGCCGTAAATCTCCTCTTGTTTGAGTAAATGCTGGTTGAGGCAGTTGTTTTTCCTCTTGGTCAACCCACAAAGAGGAAAATCAAGCCAGACACAGTGGCTCATCCCTGTAATTCTAGTGCTTCCAGAGGCCGGGGCGGGAAAATCATTTGAGGTCAGAAGTTTGAGACAAGCCTGGGCAACATAATAAGACCTCATTTCTAAAAAAATTAAAAAAAGAGGAAAATCAGCTCAAATGTCTCACAAATGAGGACATAGATAAAATAGGAAGATGGGACATCATCTCTTAGTCAAGTGACTCTTAGGAAGGAAGGAAGCCTGGGGGTTTGCATTGGAATGCACACGTGTGTCCTACAGGGACACGCATAGTGTTGGGTTCATGGAATATGCTCCATAGAGGTTGTGGCTGGAGATGGTTGTGGATGGCTGGCCTAGTTCCGAGCAGGGGCTGTTGCCTGTTGGCCTCTCAAGTCGTGTTGGGTAGGAATTTGCCTATTTTTATTTAGTAGATGAAACTTGCTGGAAAGGATAAATATCCAGACAGATAGCAATCTACAGACCAATAGAAACTGCCACACAAAGAATGGTCATAAGTCTAAAATTCATTAAATTAAAAAAAGACACAGCATGCATATCGAGTCGAAAGCTAAGAACCATCTCCTCTGTCCAAACACACTTTGTATGGGATATGACATGAAAACACACAATGATTAACAGAGTCTTTGTACATTTGCAGTTAACTTTAAGTTTAATACTGGAAGCTTTTTTAATATAAGCACAAATTAGTTTTGAGTCCTCAGTTGGAAAAAAAAAAAAAAAAAAAAAAAGTAAATACATCCAATATGGAAATTCAAGGCAAACAGCAAGAGAGAAGTTCCAAGTGCCAAAGATGGGAGATTCAATAAACAGCCAACCATCAGTTATCAATAATACCCTGGCATTCATGCTTGGCTCTGGCTACATGCACCCTACATGTTTTATTCATATTGAGTATTGGGATATTATCCTCTTTTAACAACTGAACTATACTTGCCAACTCATTTTTAATCTGTGGATGAGTACAATTCTCCAATTTGTAGAATTTCAGTTTGCTGGTATTTCTACAACTATGGATGTTGAAATTTCTGTATGTTTATTCTTTGCTGTCCCTTAAAGCTTCAAATATCTTCAATACCTCCTACAGGACTCAAAGAAATGAGGCCTCCTAATATGAATTGATTGTCAAATAGGTTAAACAATATATCAGTTTTATCAAGAATATATCAATCTTAGCAAAGAAAATAAAATCCTCTGTCTGCATTTTTAGTGCCCTGTGGATAATTGGCCAGATGAAATCTGAGCCAGGGCTTAGGTAGATTTTGAAATAGGTGAGTTTCCTAGTCTTTTCTTATGAAAGTAGTTCTCTCATTCTAAATTCCTTAGCTTTGACATAAGAGGCTTCAGAGCCAAAATAAACACATTTTTGATAATGGCGTAGATCACCATTTCTACCTGAATGGAAATTTCAGAATGTTTGAGCCAAAGGTTCCAAACTTTTCTGCAGGCAGTTTCCGCACCAGATCCTTAAACCCTGAAACAAGCCAGAGCAAAAGCGGCATCTTTTGTTATTTCCTCTACGTATGTATTTGATTTCACTCTGCTCTAGCATTAGTGAGGCATCACGCTGATTCTGGAGGCGTGTAACATGTCCTTTAACCATGCCACCTCCCAATCACATGCCTTCTTTGTTCAAGAAACAGGAGTGGCCGGAACGCTCCCTGTCGGTGTGTGCCTCTCCTCAGAATGGATCAGCAGCAGAGGTTTGGAGTAACCATTTCTCCGGGTCCAGGCCTGTCATTCTGAAGTTGTCTGCCTAAGGAGAATCTGGAAGCTCACTCGCAGAGTAATTAAGTGTCAGGGCCAGAAGGTCAGGCAGCATCGTCTTCCCTAGCCAAAACCATTTGGACCCATTGCACTGCAATTTATTATTTCATTGCCTGGCCAACCACCAGGACCTCAGCTATCTTAACTCATCCAGGCTGCACTCTGAAAAGCTCATCTGTTTCTTTCTAGTGACATCTCTTCATTTGGGGAGTATCACACATTCTCAGCATGTAGCTCACCAATTATGTTGGTTGAAATTACCGATGCTGGCTTGTTGCAATGTCCATAAGTTGTGGCTTCCTTCTTACCCCTCTTGGAATAACTTTTACTATAACCTGTGAAGGAGTTATTACAGAAAACACTGCAATAGCATGTCATATTTCAACTACTGATGTATGCTTAGCAAGAACATTTGAGTGAGCTATTGGTATCTTCTTGTTAAACCAAATGAAAAACTGGCTACCTGGGCACTCCACAGTTAAAAATTTCTCCTGAATTATCCTGCAGATTTCCTCTTAAAGGGAAATAATGATAAAGACCTGTTTTATTCTTGTAGCCAACAAACCACAAAATATCTCATTTGTATTTCTACCTAACTTTATCAAAATGGCACTTTATACTTCAATGAATACCAAATTGGACAATCAGCTCTCAATAGTTCACAGTTTCTTTAGCTCCTCTCTTGAGTCTAATTACTATTTTCATTAATGGGAATAAAAGTATTAAGCTAAAAATGGAAGGGGAAGCTACAAGAAAAACAAGTCAATCTCAGAATTTCCAGAACAAGCCTGCTGACACTTTGACTTTAGCCCAAGTGAAAATGATTCCTGACTTCTAGCCTCCACAACTGTAAGAGAATAAATTTGTATTGTTTTAAGCCACTACATTTGTGGTAATTTGTTACATCAGCAATAGGAAACTAATGCACATTCCTGTTTTCAGAGGGATTCTTGAGAGTTCCTGTTGATTTGCTGCCTTGCTAACACTTGGTAGTCTTGGTGTTTTCATTTTAGCCATTCTTGTGTGTATATATTTCATTGTAGTCTTAATGTGCTTTTCTCTGTTTAAAGATGGAATTTAGCAATGTTTACATATTTAATATCCAAATGTATATCCTCTTTTATAAGGTCCTTATTTATGCTTTTACCCATTATTCTATTGACTTATCTTTCTTTTATTGATTTGTATCTTATTGATTTTCTCTTATTGATTTGCAAATTCTTTAAATAATCTTTCTTGGTTATATAAATAGGAATATAGTTTTCAATATTGATGTGGATAGAAATTTGTAATAATCTCTCTTTACATAGCTATCTTTTCACTCTTGTAAGGTTTATTTTGATGAAAACAGATCTTAAATTTGATGTAATTATGTTTATCATCTCTTCCTTAATTGTTAAGGAGATTAGGAAATTCTTCCCTGCCTTGAGACCATGAAGATATGATTTCTATCTTCTATTCCAAAGTTTTATGGCTTTACTACACTTTTTCTTTTAATACAACTGGAACTAATTTTGGTTATGTTGTAAGATAAGTGTCAATTTCATTTTTCTTCTACAGGTATTCGATTTTCTTATCACCATTTGTTGGGAATCTAGTCATCTCCTTACTTCCATAGTGCTGCTTCCGAGTATGTACACATATGTTTTTTCACTGAGCGGCTCACATCAGTCCTTTCCTTTACTACACTGCCTTTGTTACTTCAGTTTCATAATAATTCTTGGTATTTGTTAGTCCAAGTCTTCCCACTTGATTCTTCCATTTCATGAATGTCTTAGCTATTCTTGGCCCTTTTGTATAAAACATATAAATGACCAGTTTTATATAAACTTTGGATTTAGCATTTTAAGTTCTACCAAAAACCTATTAGGATTCTTATTGGATTACATTGAATCTATCTGGGAGATCTGGTATCTTTAAAACATTGAACCTAGCCAGCTTACATAGATAGGAGATATCTGTCCATTTAATTAAGCCATTTTTAATAGTGATCAGTGAAGCTTTATGATTTCTGTCATTAAAAAATTATCCGAACAAATTTTAATACTTTTGTTGGATTTATTCCTATATTAGATAGAAATATATAATAGTATATGAGATAGACTTGTGATATTACAGTAAATGGTGTCGGTTTATTAAAAAATTAGTAATATTTATTAAAATTTTATAAATATTTTAATAAAATTCAAGTTAATTTCTAGCCTTAATTTTAAACAATAAATGCCTATCATAGTGCTGTAATTGGGTCTTGAAAGTGCAATCACATCAAATGCAAAACCATGGTACTATGAGGTTTACCAAATGACTGAGGGAGTTGATGGAGCCAGCAGCTCTACAGGTCAAAGCCAAATGCCTATGGTGCCACATACAGGCTTGCATTAGCATTGGGGCTCATTGTATGATCAAAATACTGCATACGTTTTTGCAGACCAAATAAATGGGCACCAGTTTGCAGTTAACACAAACAAAATAAGCTGGTAATTTTGAATTCTAATTTTCACATGTAGTTAAAGAAATGTAAGTCTCAAAAGCAATGGGATTCTATTTTTCACCTAACAATGATAAATAGTGGCAGGAATACAGAAAACAACCCCTCTGGTTGACTGGTGCCAGTTTTGTAAATTGGTGCAAACATTTTGGAGAGCAACTCAGTGATTTCTATCGAAATGTAATATGCTCATACCCACTGTCCTGGCAATTCTGCTATTAGAAATATACACCACAGATATATTCTTAGACAAGCACGAAGAGTATGAACAAGGATGCTCAACGCAGCCAAAGTGCTCAATCTCCCTAAATGAACATCAGTCAGGAGATGCACAGCATTGTGTATCCATATGAAGCATGCTTATACAGATGAGACTAAGGTAGACCATACTTACAGATAGTAAATGAATAAAATAAAAAGCAATGAACATAGTATGCTCCTGTGGAGTTTACTTTAAAATAAAAAAAAACAAAGATGAGATAGACAATAGGTGAGAGTATATTAGTCAGAGTGCTCCAGAGAAATAGAACCGACAAGATACAATAGGATACAGATATACATAGAAAGAAATTGAGATGAGAGGGAAAGAGAGAGATTTTAAATAATGGGCTCATACAGTTACGGAGGCTGGCAAGTTCAAAATTTGCAGGGCAGGCCAGTAGGTTGGAAATGCTGGCAGCTGTTCATGTTGCAGTGTTGAGTCCAAAGGCAGTCTGGAAGTTGAATTCCTTCTTCTTCTGGGGACTTCGGTCTTTTACCTGAAGGCCTTCAACTGATTAGATAAGGTACACCCACATTATGGAAGGTCACCTGCTTTGCTCAAAGTCTATTGATTTAAACATTAATCACATCTACAAAATACCCTCATAGAAGCATGTAGACTGATATTTGACCAGTTAACTAGCTAGCATAGGCTAGCCAAATTAATACATAAAATTAATCATTGCAGATAGGTAGATAACTAGATAGATAGGTAGGCAAAAGAGATACAGAGAGAAACAGAGAGAGATAGATAAAAGATAGCTACATATATATATATATATATATATATATATATAGTTAGAAGATAGCCTATTAGTTCATTCTCACAGTGCTATAACGAAATACCTGAGACTGGGTAATTTATAAAGAAAAGAGGTTTAATTGGCTTACAGTACCACAGGCTATATAGGAAGCATGTTAGCATCTGCTCGGCTTTAATCATGGCAGCATCTGCTCAGCTTTAATCATGGTGGAAGTTGAAGGGGAAGCAGGGGGGCCTTATACGGCTGGAGAAGGAAGAAGAGAGACAGAGCGGGCAGGTGCCGCACACTTTTAAACGTTCAGATTGTGTGAGAACTGTATTGTGAGAATAGCACCAAAGGAGAAAATCTACCTCCATGATCCAATCCCCTCCCACCAGGCCCCACCTCTAACACTGAGGATTAAAATTAGACATGAGATTTGGTATAGCCTAGGAGATACAGTATGGCTTGTTGCTCCTGGTCTACAAACCTGTACAGCGTGCGACTCTATGGAATACTGTAGTTAACTGCAGCATCATGAAAAGTATTTGTGATTCTAATATAAACATATCTAAACAGAAATGATGCAGTTAAAAACACAGTATGAAAGACAAAAAGAGAAGGTGTGTCTGTGTATGGCACTTACCACAGATGGAGCTTGTTGGACTGGAAGTTGCTTTGGGGGAGGCAGCGAGTGAGTGGTGAGTGAATGTGAAGGACTAGGACATGACTGTACCCTACTGCAGACTTTATAAACACCATACACTTAGGCGACACTCAATTCATTTTAAAAATTTCTTTATTTAATAATAAATTAACCTTAGCTTATGATAACATGTTTACTTTATAAATTTTTAAATTTTTAAAACTTTTAACTCTTTTGTAATAACAGCTTAAGATACATGTTGTAAAGCTGTACAAAAGATTTTTTTATATCCTTATTCTGTAACCTTTTTTCACTTTTAAGATTTTTTAATTTTTAGTTTTTAAACTGATTTGTTAAACGTGAAAACACAAACACACACATTTGCCTAGATCTACACGGGGTGAGGGTCGTCAATATCACCGTCCTCCACCTCCACGTCGTGTCCCACCGGAAGGTCTTCAGGGGCAGTAACGGGTATGGAGCTGTCATCTCCTGGGATAACAATGCCTTCCCCTGGATACCTCCTGAAGGACCTGCTGAGGCTGCTTTACAGTGACTTTCTTTTTAATAAATAGTGGGAATACACTCTAAAATAACAATAAACCATGTAGTGTGGTAAATACGTAAACCAGCAACTAACACCGTCATTTATTATCATTATCAAGTATTAGGCACTGCATATATTAATAGCTATATGTGCTAGACTTTTCCATGACTGACAGCACAGTGGGCTTGTTGTACCGACATCACCGCAAGCATGTGAGTTGTGCTACAATGGTGCAATGGCTGCAGCGTCATTAAGTAATAGGAATTTTCAGGTCCATTAGAATCTTACGGCACCACTGTTATGTATGTCATTATCATTATACGATGCATGAGCATATAAAGGAAGCCTAATCCTCACGATCCGTCAAGGTGAGCATTGTTCTTGCTGTTTCGAGATGGGGAAGCTCAAACATAGAAGCCAGTAACTTGTCCAAGGCGGTGCAGCTAGCAGGGGGCTACCATGGATCCCCTGAGGAACAGCCTGACTTCTGCATCCCCGCGTGTTCTTCCTAGGCCCCCGCTGCCTTTCCCTTTCGGCACCAGCTCCTCGGCACCACCACCGCCCACTGCTCTCAGGTTTCTTTGGTGCCTCCGTCTCTGTCTGTTATGTGGCTCCATTTTTTTGTCTCCTTCCCTTAGAGGTGGGGTTTTCAAGGGTAGAATTCTGAAGTCAAATTTATCTATCTTCTTTCCTGCTGTTTTCTACAGTATTCATATCTATAATTTATATTGTTTAATCGGTGATTTCCAAAATCTTGACTGCCTTAAGTATCATTTCTGTTATTCTACTAGAAACATCCAGCTCAGGGATTCTCCACTTTAACCCTATTGACATTTTGGGCCAGATGAGTCTTTGTGGTTGAGGTGGTCCTGTGCCTCATGGGATGTTTTCCCACTAGACACCAGTGGCACCCCCTGGCTCCTGGTGGGACAACCAAAGTGTTTGCAGACATTCCCAAATGTGCCTTGTGGAGTGGGGTAGGGGAGTGGTAAAATTGCCCTGCTTGAGAATTACTGAATTCTAACTGGATGTCCTGCCAGCCATTAGACCTAAATTAAATTCTTCCCCCAAACATCTCGTTTTTCTCACTTCCTTATTTCTGTTTGTGGGTCTAATTTTTCCTCAGTCATTCAAGCTCAATATGTCTGTGCTATGTCTGACTCAGCCCCCACCCCCAATCCTCCACAACCAACTCATCACTAAGATTCACAGCGTTGACTTCTACTCCCGACCCCCTCCTTCCCTTTCCTGTTTATCTTTTAGATTCTGGCCTCTGTGATCTCACATTAACGCCAATAGTTTTTTTCTGGTCTCCCTATCATTAATTCATCCTATCCAGTGATGATAGATAGGTTTTCTCAAAGGTAGCTTGTAGTATGTCCCTTCTTTCATTAGAACCTTCAGTGCTTCCCAAAGATAGACCAAATTAAGTACAAATTGCTCACTCTTGCATTTCAGAGCCTCCACCATATGGCATCAACTCCCTTTCCAGTCTCAGTTCACACATCTCCTCTACAAGTACCAACAGGGTGGCTCACTGCTCATCAAAAGTGGGCTATGCATATGCCCTGATGCCTTTTTCTCATGCTGTTACCTCACTTGGTGAGTTCTTCTCCATTATGTTCCCTGAAAAAAGCTCACTCTTCTTTCAAAGCCAGTCTGATATTCCACAATATTCACTAATCATTTTTTCTGGTTGACCCAAAAGGATGTATTTACTTTCCCATCTGAATCTCTACAGCTGTTCATACTGCCTCTTCTGTCAGGTTACACATCTTGCCCTGGTATAGCCCGTGTAGTGTTAATAGTATCTGCTTTGCCGGATTGTAACTAATGATGGCAGAACTATGGTCATATACTTCTTCATACACTCTAGTATTTAGCACAGCTATATGCATTTTAGATGTTCTTAATTATTTGTCTAAATGAGTAATAACAGTGAACTTACCTGCTTACTATCTTAGCACAATTCTTCACCATTCTTCTCTTAAATAATTGATTTCTCAGCTGGTCTTTTGACTCCTGTCTTTCCAATCCATTCTCTGCCTGGTACAAAAGTCACTTTCCAAACACAAGTCTGATCATGCTGATCCTGACTGAGAACTTGGAATGGCTCCCGTTGCCTGGAGGATGGGTGCAAACTGCTTGGTATGACACACAAAGCCCTCTGTATTCTAGCTACTGTGGTTTGTCTCAGCAGTCCTCCCTCCAACTGCATTCTTGCAACATGCTAAGTTTCCAGTTCCAGCTGTCACGCCGCTCCTTTCCCCACATCTCCCATACCTTTGCTTGTACTACTCCTTCTGCCAGGAATGCCTTCTGCCAAGAATGCCACCTGCAACAGCTGTTTACTTCTCACCACTGTGCAAGGAGGGCCCTGGCCTTCCACACCATGAGTCTCCTTCCACGGGCGTCCACTGGGCTCTGCACATGCTGCTGCCACAGCTCCTGTAATATTTTGCTGTGTTGACTTTTCATGCCTGAATCCAGCTGCTCACAATGAGCACATAGAGCAAAATGGACTGTGTTTTATAGTCCTTTGCATTTTGGTTGCCTAGATAGTGCTGACAATGGAGGAAGCTAATGAAAACTATCTTGCCCAATGACTGATGAATGGATGAATCCAAAGCAGAAAACCAGTCTATTCTGTCACAAACTAGAAGAGTTTGTTTCATAGATTATGTATGTCAGTGTTTAAATTGCCACCAACAAACTCTGTTTATTTTGTGAGACCTGAATATCTGACATCATTAAGAGGAGAGATCAGCTGAGTGAGTCTATTAGCCAGTTTATTGCCATTTTCAGTTTTATATTTAAAAACTTTTAAAACCACATTATATATTTCCCTGACTTGGTCAACAAGATATTCTGGAAATAATGTTACTCTCCTTCTATACTTGAGTTATCATTATGAGAATACATTTCTATAGGAGTTTTAATTAATTTATGCCTGCAGGTACCATAAAGAAATCACTCGCTACTGTTTATCTGTCTTTCTCTGTTTATCTATTTATCTGTCACCACAGTTTATCTTTCTCTCTGCTTCCAGCAAGTTTTCTTTTCTTTTCCTTTCCTTTCCTTTTTCCTTTCCTTTCCTTTTTCCTTTCCGTTCCCTTCCCTTCCCCTCCCCTCCCCTCCCCTCTTTTTCTCTTTCTCCCTCTTTCTTTCTTTCTTTCATTTTCTTTCTTCTTTCTTTCTTTCTTTCCTTCCTTCCTTTCTCTCTTTCTTTCTCTTTCTTTCTTTCTTCCTCTCTTTCTCTCTTTTCTTCCTTTCTTTTTCTTTCTTTCTTCTTTCTTTCTTTCCTTCCTTCCTTCCCTCCTTCCTTTCTTTCTCTTTCTCTACTTCTTTCTTTCTCTTTCTTTCTTTCTCTTTCTTTCTTTCCTTCCTTCCTTCTTTCCTTCCTTCCTTCCTTCCTTCCTTCCTTCCTCTTTCTCTCTTTCTTTCTTTCTTTCTTTCTTTCTTTCTTTCTTTCTTTCTTCTTTTTCTTTCTTTCTTTCTTCTTTTTCTTTCTTTCTCTCTTTCTCTTTTCCTTTCTTCCTTTCTTTCCTTTCCCACGAAGTTTTGCTCTGTTTCCCAAGCTGGAGCACATTGGCACAATCTCAGCTCACTTCAACCTCCACCTCCCTGGCTCAAGGTATCCTCCCACCTCAGCCTCTGAAGTAGGTGGAACTACAGGCATGTGCCACCATGCCCAGCTAATTTTTGTATTTTTTGTAGAGACAGGGTTTTGCCATGTTGGCCAGGCTGGTCTCAAACTCCTGGGCTCAAGCTATCTGCCTGCCTTGGCCTCCCAAAGTGCTGGGATTAGAAGCCTGAGCCACCATGCCCAGTCACAAGCAGGTCTTCTTCTTCATTCCTGTTAGGATATCTACTTGAGGCTTCTCTCCTCTTTGCCCTTGAACTACTTCTTGACACTTTCCCTCTGTCCTGCATTAATCTTATGACTCAAGGGAGCTGTTAGGGAAACCAGAAAATCAAAGGTGTTAAATCACATACTGTCTCAGTCCATTTGCACTGCTGTAACAAAATGCTATAAACCGGGTAGCTTATAAATAACCAAATTTGATTATTCTCAGCTCTGGAGGCTGTGATCGTGACCAAGGCACCTGCAGAGAACCCCCTTCCTAGCTCATAAGCATCCATCTTCTCGTTGTGTCCTCACATGGTGGAAGGAGTGAGGGGCCCCTCTGGGGTCTCTTTTGTGTGGGCACTAGTCTCATTCATAAGGGATCTGTCCTCATAACCTAATCACCTTTTAAAGGCCCCACCTTCAAATACTGTCACATTAGAGAACTTGGCTTCAATATGTGAGCTTGTGGGGAACAAATCATTCAGTCTATAGCACATACCTAGTCAGACATTTATGAGTAGGTACTATCCTGATATTAGCATATTTCTGTCTTCTGAAAAAATATGTGTGAGCTGTATAGGAACTGATTCCTTTGTGTTGCAGTGGCTGGTATGTGTATTTCTGGTTTAAGCTCTGATCCTAGTTCTTAATGCTTCCAGCAGCCTGACCATTTAGGATTCACCTGCCATTGGCGAGAGGGAGTTCAACATGATCAATGGAAGTCGTTTTACATTTACATTTTGTGGCCTAATCCTAAAGAGTTGGAGTGGAAAAACAGGTGAAGGACAAACCTTCAATTTGACACGCCTGGTTGAAAAGAGGTTAGAACTGAAATAATAGCAAAGATGTTGCAAAAAGCAAAACAAAACAAAACTTTCAAAATAGCATGAACAGAAGTTAACAGATTAGAGATGACCAAGAATCTACAAAGGCAAATCTTGGAGTTATGAATAATGGAATACGAAAGGAAGTCTATACCTGTTGTAACTATCGAGGATGAAGTAAAAATGTAACCTCATCATCTTTAAAAGGATTGAAAAAAAAATAATCACAATTAAGTCATAGTTGATATATATGTCATGCTTAATAAAATAACTCACTTTCCAATGAAAAGAAATATACGTTCAGAGGAAGGAATCTACCCAAAAGAAAGATGCAGCAAAGTTGAGACTGGAAGGAGTCATGGCAGGCCCTGGTCTCTGAATGATGAGAACTAATATTTACCAGGCCTGTACTATATGGCGGGCCCGAGCTGAAGTGCTTTATATGCATGTTAGCATTTCATCTTCTATAACTTTTGAAGTAGTCACAAATATTTTACATATCTAAAGGTGAGGAATCAGAGTGATTCTGTTCTATATTGCCACAAGAATTGCAAGTTACCAGCTAAACAATCTCCGTGGAAAATAGCAATAATTTCCTTGCCAGTGTGCAAGGAGAAGCTCTTCTGGGTCAGACCCCATGCACAAGGGCTGAACCTGCTCAAGTATATGTGAACAAATGTAGGTAAGCTAGAGCCTTGTGTTTAGGGGACAGACCAGATGGCTGCTGTTCCAGGATGGACTTAGCTAGATCTGGAGCAACTCAGGTGGGGTCCACATGTCTCATCCCTCAACAGCCTAGCTCAGACATGTCCTTCTGTGGCAACGGCATTGAGAAAGATTGCAAGTAGGAATGTGCAGGTGCCTTTTCAAGCCTCCGCTAGCATCCCATTGTTTATAGCAAGTCATAGGACCAGGCCCACAGTCAGAGTGGGTGGGCATGACTAGGTTACCTTCCTGAGGGTGTGGCAGAGGGTGGGACAAAGAATGGCCCCTGATGCAGCCTATCATGCTGTAGATGAGATCAGTTGGGTCACTTACAGAAGGTCATCAACTGCTCAGAGGCAGAGCCTGGATTCAAACTTAATCTTTCTGATCCAGCCCCTCCCTATCCACAGCTCCAGGAACCAGGAGAGGTTACAGCCCACAGGAGAGCTCTTAAAGTATCATACTATGAAAGCCTGCAAGTCGGTTGGTAAGCAATGTGTCAAAGAAAGTGTGGGAACAATTTGATTTTAAAGAGGTGGAGCAGAAAGTCCAATTAAAAAAGAAAAGTAGAAGAAATTAAAACCAAATGTAAGACCTTAGAGATAAAGTCATCATGATAGCAGAGCTTGTGAAGCACAGGCTTCTAATTTTGCAAAAGAACAAAAGCAATCTGGCAGGAGAGTAAATCATTTTATGAAAGTAATAAAAAGAGGAATGAGATAAGGGCAAAAATCTGAGTTTACAGCATTTATATTTCAAATGTTATTAATTTGTCATGTCTAGATTTTATTTTGCATTAGGTTAGGAGAAGTCTTGAAAATGTTCAGGAGGTAAATAAATTTTAGAGAAGAAAATGCTATACAATGGACCTTCTTGACATTCACTAACAAAAATACACTTTGCAAATTATAAACCCCTTTGGAAATCTGGGGAATTTTTATAATAGCAGAGCCAACCATCTTTCTTGAATGAACTAGACTAGCCAGTTGACCTGAGGCACCTTCTGTTTCAGGATGTTACATGCCTTTGAAGGAAAGAATATAGCTAAGTTAAATACATATATTTGATGACTACTTCTTAAAAGTAATCCTGATTGTCCATTAGGGTGGCATTAGGGATGAGTAAAGTCCAAAGCAAAAAGAGGTCTTTAGTGTGTTAATTTGTTTAAAGTAGATTCTTTCTGAAGAACCTACTAAGGCTATTGCAGCCACATTCAGCTTCAACGCAGAATCAAGTGAACAGGTAACATTGTTCATAGCTGATGAGTGACTCTGAATTTAATTCTATCCTTCGGCTAACTTCTAACTCATTGTCTTATGTGACAGAACCATTTGCATTGCAGGGCTAAACTGAATGTCACAATGACATTCAGGAATATTAGTGTCACTGTCACTTGTCCATATTTCTATGTGGCCTGCTGTCCTGACGTTTTGCTCTCAAAGTCTCTGATGCTTCCTTTTTGGGTATTTTAGAGGCCATGCAGGAGAGTGAGACTCTTTCTTCTTAGCAGTGGTGGCTTGGGCCGGACAGGAATGTTGCCTGCTAATGGGAGAAGTGTTTGGAAAAAGCCACACCCTGCATTAAGACATTCAAGCATCCTCTTGTTACCACAGCAGTTGTTTTCAACTAACTTACCCAAATTCATTTTTGCTTGCCATATTTGCATTGGTAAACATAGTAGTAAGAGTAAAAAATAACAACTTTTTCAGTGTTAAATTGGCATTTTACCTACAATATCTTCTTTAACTCTCGCAGCAACACTTCCGGAAGCCATCATATTGCTTATTTTTCAAACAAGGAAACCGAAGGTCAAAGAGATTGAACAATGGCTCAAGGTCACCATTCTAGGGCTTTTGCAGAGTTGACCTTTAATTTTAAACTATGCCTCTTCCTGCTATGTGAAGCTGCACCTTTTCTTATTCTAGATTTTGTTCTTATACCTTAACTTGGGAAGATAGAGCCCTACGTCAAGAAGGTTCTATTAGTATGTATTTTCCATGGTTTTGTATTCACCCTGACAACCTTTAAAATGTTAAACTTTCTAGTGGAATAGGGTCCAGAACACCAGGACTCAGTACTGGCTCTCTGATTTAATTAGCCATGTGATCTGAAGCAAGCTCCTCGCCCAGCTGGCATCCCCATTTCTAAGAAGGAAGTTACTAATCTTTGCCCTGCCTGCCCCACGTCTGAGGGTGTGCAGTGAGGGCGAACAAGGATAAAGTGGGTGAAAGTACTTTGCAAACGGTAAAGTAATGCACATATGCCATTGTGATTTCTGCCATGTTAATCTCCTACTCAGGCCTTGGAACAGCTGTGTCATGTTCTCTTCGCAGAAAGGATGCATAGTTGGGTAGCCAGGCTGATATCATTCCACCTTTCACAAGGTTACCCTCCCACTGACCGCTGCTCCTTTCCCATGCATGCTGATGATTTATCTTTTAAAAGCAAAACAATGCGTCCTGCCCACTGCCCTGCTCCCACTGCACTTGTCGCTCTGTGCTTGCCTATTGTGTTTTTCTACAGCACACAAGGAATGGAAACCAAATGCAAGCATCACCACCAATTAACACATGCTTACATCTCTTGCTAGCGATCTTTTTCCTCTCTCTCTCTCCCAGAACTCAAAGGGCACAGTTTTTCTTCTCTGAATTTTTCTAAGCCCTACGCAAACATTTAGCTGTGTGGTGCAGATAGTCTGAACACAGGAGCAAGCTGTGACGGTTCAAGTGATTGAGCCTTTTAAAAATTATGAGTGATATCCCCAGGACCTCGGCAAAGCACACTGAAAAGTCTGTTTACCCTAAAGCTACTTTGTTTAGAAACTGTCTTTGACTTAATCTAAACCAGGATACAAGCCTCCCTTCTGCCAGTTGAGAGAAGTGGCTAGAGGGTAACCAGCCAAGTGTCCCACTTTTAGCACTGAAGGTCTCGCGTCCCGGGAAACTCCTCAGTACCGAGCGAACAGGACAGTTAGACACCCCAGGAGTGGAGCCATCCCCATCCTGCATCTGCACCAACCTGCTGCCCCGTATTTTTCATGGGCTCCAACCACAGTGAATAATTTTCACTTTTCTGTTACTTGCACAAAGCCTTTATAGAAAAGCATTAAAGAAAAAAAAAAAATTCTTTATCTTAGCTTTTTCACAAAACACCGTGTCCCCCAGTAAGCTGTGGCTGAACTGGAACAGGTCACACATCCAGAAGACAGCGCTGAGTGCTGCTGACTGTCGCCTCCGAAGCCAGTCTGGGTTCTTGCTGCATATTTTGTATTCAAACCTCTTGATAAATGATCGGCTGTTTTTCATGTTTGGAGCTCTCCCTGAACAATAAAGCAAAAACGTTTGTCATCCATAAAGTACAGCTGCAAGAAGTGTGTGGGAGTGATAATTGGATGACACTCCAGGAAGGAGGGGGAAATGAAAACAGCTGTTCCGAGAGGACAACGCGGTGTTGTGCGGGAGATGAGCCCGCGGCCCAGGAGGACTGAGCCCCCCGTGCTCACTGGCCCCGGGCCACGCCGGCTGCATGCCCCATTTCTGCTGCCGCAGCCACTCTTGCTCCCTTCTCTGATGCACGCCTAGGGCCAGTGAGGGGCAGGTTCCAGCGGGATCCGGGTCTCACGGCCCCAGGCCGCACCCTGCCCTGGCCACAGCAATGCTTTCTGCTCACTTTGGCAGCTGGAGGTAGCTTGAGGGGGAAACTTCATTTCTGTTTCCATGAGGGCCACCAAGCTAGAAAAGGCCAATCGCCTTTAACCCCACAAAAAGGCCCCTTTGACAAGTTCTGCTTTGATTCACGGAGGGTTTGGTGCGCACCGTGACAGGCAGCTGTCAAGACAGGGCCTCAGGCAGAAAGACGGAGGGGAACACAGATCACCATGAAGGCGACACCACACATGTTTGATCCTCTTAGCCCTGTCCTTCCCACTCTCAGATTTCCCTCAGACAATGGTTGAACTTAGAGGAGTCCGCAGACAAAGACGTATTTATGCATACTAAGCCCGGCAGGCTCGGCTCCGCTGCTGAACAACTGCTCAAACCCAATCCCAAAGGCTGAAAAATTATCCCAGGAGTTTCTAAGCTTTTCATGTAACATCCTAGATCATCAACTTCAAGTTCAAAACTTAAAGACAGCATCCCTACATTTGCATATGTCATGTGCAAGGTATGCCTGTGTGTGTGTGTGGTGTTAGTACATATATGTGTGTATGTGTTTATGTGTGTGCATGTGTGTATCTAT
Source organism: Hylobates moloch (assembly GCF_009828535.3). Classification (NCBI taxonomy): domain Eukaryota; kingdom Metazoa; phylum Chordata; class Mammalia; order Primates; family Hylobatidae; genus Hylobates; species Hylobates moloch. The sequence goes on from NW_026652279.1 coordinate 166,863,951, forward strand.
ATATGTGTGTGTGCATACATGTGCGTGTATGTATGTGTGAATATGTGAGTGTGTGTGTAGAGTGTGTGTGTGTGGTGTGCATACATATATGTGTATGTGTATGTACGTGTGTGTGTGTGTAATGTGGGTTATTATTTTTTAAAAAACCTGTGGAGGATGGTGAAGACTAGTCTTTCTTGATGAAAGGCTGTATCACCTTAAGTCTGGAATTATATATAAGGCAACATCCGGAAATAACATTAATATGTTGTTTAGAGGGCAATTTAGAAAAGTGCCACAGGGATCAGAGAAATGCAGTCATCATATAAAAGGGAGAAAAAGAAAAGGGGGAGATTTGATTTGGGCTGCTGCTTCTAATGTATCCTTCCCAAAGAACAGGAAGGTGAGGAAGGATATTTGCACCTCACCAAGTCTCACTGAGTGAAGGGCTTCAGCCATGGACACCTAGATCTTAGGGGTTCTTAGGTCATTAGGCCCTACATAGAAAACTGCTCAACAGTTTAGAAGACAGCACCTGTGTGGTCTAGAGAAGGCTCTATGTGGAGTATGTGGCCAGCTGCAGAATACAAAGGCAGATCAAAACTGCACAGTCTTCCAACTGCCTGAAGGTATGTTTTTGTCCCTAGACCAGCATTTCTGACCTTGGCTCTATTGACATTTGGGACTTCATCAGTCAAGATCTGCCTTAGGCCATTCAGGCTGCTATAGCAAATTACCATAGACTGAGTGCCTTTAATAGCAGATGTTGGCCGGGCGCGGTGGCTCACGCTTGTAATTCCAGCACTTTGGGAGGCCGAGGCGGGCGGATCACGAGGTCAGGAGATCGAGACCACGGTGAAACCCCGTCTCTACTAAAAAAAAAAAATACAAAAAAATTAGCCAGGCGTGATGGCGGGCGCTTGTAGTCCCAGCTACTCGGAGAGGCTGAGGCAGGAGAATGGCGTGAACCCGGGAGGCGGAGTTTGCAGTGAGCCGAGATTGCGCCACTGCACTCCAGCCTGGGCGACAGAGCGAGACTCCGTCTCAAAAAAAAAAAAAAAAAATAGCAGATGTTTATTTCTCCTATTCCTGGAGGCTGCAGAGTCCAAGATCAAGGTGCCAGCAGATCTGATGTCTAGAGAGGGTCTGCTTCCTGGTTTGAAAATGACCATTTTCTTGCTGCATAATCACATAGCAAAGGGCAGAGACAGAGCGTGAGCTCTCCTGTCTCTTTTCATAAGGGCACTAACCCCATTTGTGAGAGTTCCATCCTCATGACCTAATCACTTCCCAAAAACCCCCGTCTTCAAATACCATCACATTGAGGGTTTAGGCTTCAATATATAAATAATTTTGAGGGGCCACAAATAGTCCATAACAGGGCTCTCCAGAGAAAGAGAAATATATACCTATATAATTATAGATATACATTTTTTAATTTTTAATTTTTGTGGGTACATAGTCTTTATATTCATGGGGCACATAAGATGTTTTGATGCAGGTATACAATGTGTAATAATCACATCAGGGCAAATGGGGTATACTTCTTTGTGTTTGGAATAATCCAATTATACTCTTTGTTTTTTTATTTGGTTTTTGTTTGTTTGTTTGTTTTTATTTTTTTTCACTCTGCCATTCAGCCTGGAGTGCAGTGGTGTGACCTTGGCTCACTGCCACCTCTGCCTCCTGGGCTGAAGTGATTCTCATGCCTCAGCCTCCCAAGTTACTGAGACTACAGGTATACTCTTAGCTATTTTTTAAATGTGCTGCAAATTATTGTTGACTATCGTCATCCCATTGTATTATCAAATACTAGATCTTATTCATTCCATCTAACTATATGCTTATACCCACTAGCCATCCCCGCTTCCCCCAACTCTCCCCTACCCACCCCAGCCTCTCATAACTATCAATGTGTTCCCTAACTCCATGAGTTCAATTGTTTTAATTTTTAGTTCCCACAAATGTGTAAGAACCTGCGAAGTTTGTCTTTCTGTGCCTGGCTTATTTCACTTAACATAATGTTCTCCAGTTCCATCCATGTTGTCGCAAATGACGAAATCTTATTCTGTATTTTATACATCTGACTAATTTCCCATCCTGGGACCTCAGGTTTTGCTTTTAAGGCCTTCAGCTGATTAGGTGACGTGCACCACATCATGGAGGGTCATCTGCTTTACTTAAAGTCAGCTAATGGTAGGTATCAACCACATCTACAAAATACCTTCATAGCAGCCCCTATATTCCTCTTCGATTAAGTAACTGGGTTCTATAGCCTAGCCAAATTGACACATACAATTAATCATCACGAGGCCCTACCTGATGATTCTTTGTTGAGGGAGGCTGTCCCACACCATTGTAGGAGGTTTAGCAGCATTCTTGCCAGTCAGCAGTCCCTCCACTTGTGACAAATAAAAATGCCTCTAGGTATTACCAAAAGTCCCCTGGAGATAAGGGGCAAAACCACCCCAGGTGAGAACCACTTTTCTAGGCCATTATGTATCATCCCAGTCTGTTCTGCGTTAGCCACTGTTTAAAAGTACAGAACCCAACTAATAATGCTTGTGCTTTGCAGAAACTTATATTTTCACTCAGATGCTATTTTAACACATTGAAGGTTAAGGAACATAATTAATATTCCTATAAGTCTGCAGCGGGCAGGACGTCAACATGTGGAGAGCAGTAAACAGCAAGTTCCACCTTCACGTACATCTTGTACTCTCTTGCTGGAGTGACAGTTAACTTTTCTCCTGAGATTTGGAATTCAAAATGAAATAATAATATAACCAATGCTGAGAATTGTCCCAGAAGGCTCAATTAACCTGTTCAAGCTGAGCACTGGGCTCAAAAGCAGGTCCCTACTAAAAACTCTAAAAAAGCTTAATCTCACAATTTTATTTGATATTTCATTAAACGGAATATTTTTACTTACTGAATACATTTTAAAAAAGCTTTGATACAGATGAAGGTAATTTGACAAAGACTCACTTATCCTAAATTATAGAACTTTTTTGTTTTTTCACTGCATTGCTATTAACAGATTTTTATATGTACCCTTTTAATATAAAAAAACATGTCCTGTGCTCTTCCAACCATCTGGTGTGAAGTGACACATGGATGGCAAACTGCTATTTAAAGCACTGAATGCATTATCTATAACCAAGCATGGTTATCTTCTGCATTGTTAATTTCCTGCTGTGCTTGCGTAATTCTGGTATTTTCTTGGTCATGCACAACTATATAGTAACTTATAAGCAGCTCATATACTTTTTTTTAAGTAGAGAGTTATTTAATGGTATGTTAAGTACAAAATTCTGGTGCCAGGAATAGAACATAAAGACTCCAAAAGGCTAATAAAACATTGTTTGTAACTGGAACATGCTCATTTATTTAGTTGCTTTAAGCAAGGCAAGAAAAAACATCCAATTTGGAATTCTGACCCACTAAGCATCATGGTAGGATGGGGGAATTTCTCTTTGGCATTCTCCTTTGCCCATTAAAACAAAAGCAAACAAACAAATAAAAACCAGAAAACCTTCTTCACTGGTTTCTTAAGTGGGCTGCATCTTCTCTCTGATTTACAGTGTGGTCAGCTGAGAACCAGATGCCGAATGTGGTATTGTGAAGTGTACAGGATGTCAGAATTTCTGGTCCAGTAAAGTGTTCGTTTTGCAAATGTAGCTTTAAGAGGTCTGTGTGGACCCAGGCAGGATAATATTCTAGGTTCATTTCTGAAGGAAGATTTCTTTGTTTTCTCCAACCCAACCCACCTGGATGTTAATATGAGGCTACTTCCCAAAAATAGATGAGTGATGACAACTTCTATCCTCTTCCAAATGTTTAAAGAGAAATGGATCTAACTGGCGAGAGAAGGAGCGGCCAAGATGTTGAAGGATATTTTTTTCATCCTGAATCTTAATCCTCTCTGTGTGGCCCTTTGCATCCTGCCTTAAGACAAAACGAAAGTGATGTATGTATCTTTATGCTCTGTGCCAGACACAAATACGTGCTTTGCATCAGTTTACAAGGACAAACTCTCCCAGGTTAGAAGTTAATCTCACACACTCAACAATAAAATAAAAGTAATATTCATTACGAGGATGTCACAAATTAGTCATTCTATTCACTTTGAGCTTTGGAGTTGCCCAGCTATTAGTATTTGCTTAGGGAAGTTACCAGATTATGGCCCCATCTACTCTTGGAGAACTTGCATTCAAACAAGCTGGGGTTTTTTTGTTTTTGTTTTTGTTTGTTTGTTTGCTATACTTTCCATTAAATTTAAGAGCAAACATTTAACCTTATGCTTGCAAAAAAAAATCAAACAGAAATAAAAAGAGATTTGGGCTGATTCTTTGTCAAGGTAAGCATTTTGCTTCTTAAGAAAGCAAATAACCTTTTTGTTATATTTTGTTTGTAAAGTCATCATAGCTTGATGGTGAAAGGTGAATAGCCTGGATTGGTTGCTTTGCATCGTTTTTCTCATTTATCTCTCACGAGAACCTTGAAAAGCAGATCTAATTATTCCCACTTACCAATATACATATCGAGGCTTCTCCATGAATGTGCCATTAATAGGGAATATTTGAAAACACATCTGATCATCAAACCCATGTTCTTACCACTTATTGAATCTAACACACAGTTTATTAAGATTTTGAATGATAAGCTCTGGACAATCACACACTCAGGGTCCCTTCCAGCTCTGAGACAGAAGACATCAAATGTTACTAGACTTATTGCAGATTACAATATTAAATGTCTAATTTTAAATATCTTGAAATGGTGGAAGACGATGACAACTTGGAGAGAGGCACAAAGACTGGACCACGACATGATTATGAAAAGTGTCTTTCCGTAATGAGACTGAGAAGCATGAATCAATCAACAGACTAAATCTGGACTATTTTTTAAACAAATATCCCATTCTAGAGTCTAAGCTCCTTCGCGGAGTGTTGTGAATTTTTACCTGGGCACAGGTTTGTTAAGAAGCGTCAACAAATTCAAAGTTTACAGACTCAAGAAAATCTCCACCATAACCTCTCAATGGCATCCTCTCCTTCTCTCCTGCTCACACACACATTCCAAACCAACACTGTCAATCCTGTCTCTAACTTAAACCTCTATCATGTATACAAGAATAAGAACTACCATGAGTACAGGAAACATCTCTGCTCTGCTCTTTGCTGGGTTTTTACCACCAAGGCCAGTTCCTGGCTTCCAGAGGTTTTCCATAAATATTTACTAAATGAGTGAATTAGTAGTGTATTAACCTATGAATAAATGTGTTTTATGTCATGGGATTCAAGGTGCTTCCTACCATGACTTTTTAAATAAATATTTAAAAGGACTGATAGTCTGAAAATATAAGACAAAAGCACTTAAGATTTATCTCTGACTAGAGGAGACCCTAAAACCTATTAGATATCAAGTAAACACTTACCGAGTGAATGAAAAGATAAATGGAAATATGTGAAAAGGATTATTCATACAACATAAGTTATCCCAAGAGAGTTGCACCAGAGACCTAGACCTACCTTGTAAATGAATAGTTGGCTACAGTAAAAAGAAAAGATAAGAAAGCCCTTGTAGTTGTGCCAGTTTTTCCACCATTGCGCAGCCATCACCTACTGTGTAATGCATAATTGGCTTGAGAGATGTGGAAGGGGCGGACTTCTAATTGTGGAGAAGTTAATGATGCACAAAATAATTAATCCAGAGCCTTTGCATTGTGTTGTTTCCATTTTATGGTTTTAGGAAAGAGAATGTGACATTCCTCACCATCAGATCCAAATTCCTTCAAGACGATAAAAATGTAATACAACTTGACATGAAAGAATCTTGTTCAGCAAGTTCATGTGTGGTAACTCCTGCCCAACCCCTGGCCTTTTTCATTCCTGCCATTGATTTCTTCTTTTTAAGATACTTCAACCATCTCCTTGCATTTATGGTTCTTGAATTTACAAATGACTTTGTTTCTTCCCAACACTTTATTTCTTCCAAAATAGTACCCAGCCAACTTTCTATTTATCATGGTTCCACTATTTTATATTTCCCACGTGTCTTGCCAGCACCCTAGTAAGGTATATACCCTCAACCCATACTCATTAGACAAACTCCTACAACTTAGATCCCTTTCTTAATGTGTTAAATAATAATGCAGTCATTAATTCTAAAACTATCTTATATTTTTTCTCACTTTTTTTTTTAATTGCTCTGCCTCTAAGCTCAGATTACCCAGGTTGATGCTGAAGTGTGCATTTTCCCAGGATTGCTTTATTTTGTGAGGGATTACTACTGAAAGAACAATAAACTTTCCCTTCGGTTCTGTACACTCAAAGCTGAGCAAGAAGAAGCTGAAGTAAGTAGAAGCAGGAGATAACCAATTTATCAGGAACTTCCTGATAAGAGAAATCGGCTCTTCAACTGGCAAGAGTGTAGCATCTTTTTCACTGAGGATCTCACAGCTGGGAAAGAAATGAAAATATCTCAAATAATTTAGGAGAATTACAGTAGAGCATCAAAAATCTTTGGGAAATCATCTCTGTTCTTATGCTTTTCCAGACCAGAATCTCACAGCACAAGGCATTCTCATTGCACAGCAATGCCTGGTAATACCCACAACACTCTCTGATAGTGCAAGTATCTAATACACTCTTAAATAAAAATAGTTTGGTCTGACCAGAAATTGAATGCGAGATAAATAACCTTATGTTTCCTCAATCTTGATGTTTCCATCATTACAAATATTTTATGAATTATTTCAGAGCAATATATTTGAGTTTCCTAATTTCCTTACTAGTTCTTTCACATTTACCATAGATTCATCAATAAACCAATTGTTCTTACCTAAAATGCATCCTGATAGCTAAAGCTTACACAGACAAATGATATCCTGATTCAGAAAATACATATAATGTATACAACTTAATGTAAATGTTTTTAAACTAAAAAGCATTTTTCCTTTTAAAACGTGTATTCTAAATTCTGAAATCTCAATTAATTATGAAAGTCAGTATGCCGTTGGTCAAGATGCTGAAGAATAACTTGAGAAAGCTGAACATAAGCTTTGGAAAGTCTTTGTGCTTGACAGTATATTCACCTTCTTATCGATTGCTACAAATGGCAGCTACCCAGGTTGCAAGAGCCATAGAAGGTCAGGACACCATATTGCCCAGGAATGCATTAGGGATAAATACAGGTCGTCTTGGTGGGAAAGTATGAACACTCAAAAGTATGAGAATTCAAGGAGGAAGGCTGTGGTGATGAAAATCCACAATACGTCAGGGTATTGAACTACTGTGAAAAATGTATTTGAATGTAAGAAGATACCCCCAGCGATCATGTAATCCAACTTCCCATTCATTTACAGACCAACCAGATGGAAAAAATAAACTGAGGCAGAGATGCCCTCCTCACCCACTCCCCAGTGTCACAGAGCCAGTTTCATGGCAGAGCTGGATGGAAACATGTGTCTCTGGAATGCTAACCCAAAGTTCATTCAACAGTTTTGTGCTGTCTGTCAGAAGTGAGAAAGGAGATTTCCATGGCTCATTTAAAATACAAGATGTATAATATGGAATTGGGAATATATACATTTCTATTTTGAAAATCCCACTTTCTCCAAGCATACACTCAAATCACATCCAAAAAAATAGAGAAGTGCTGTCTTTCTTTTTTAATGGTTTTCTGAAATGGATCAAAACATCGAGCTTTGTTTATAAACACTGAATTCCCATTGTAAGCTGGAGCCCTTCTCCCTCAGTACTGCTAGTCATAAAAAATATGTCTCTAACCCTTTAGCTATGAGTTAACCTGGCATGGAAATTTACTAAAGTTTCAGGGCTTAAAAAAGCCAGTTAAATTTTTATTGCTTTAGTTCCTCTAAAATGCCAGACAGTATAGAATGAGATTTTGTAGATTCTGCTGTCATCCCTGTTATGTAAATAACTGAGGCAGAAGTATTTGAGAGGTGCTTTTTGCTTTAGCCATCTCCTTTTAGGATTACCAATGAGAACCCCATATACATAGAATATCCTTGGCTAATTATGATTCCTTGGTCTACAATCTCAAAACAATGTTCTATTTTTAGTCAAGAGTACTAAATGTAAAACATAAAGAGGGTGATGGGAAAAGGGAAGATTTTCCAAGTCTTCCCATGCAAAAAAAAAAAAAAAAAAAAAAAAGCAAGAAGTGGAAAGAATTATGTGAATACCCTCCTCTCCACAGGTTTCCTGTTTCCTTTTTCTTCTTTTGTTAATGTCAGGCTTATTGAGGTAAAATGCACATACAGCCAAATTTTGACAAATATACAGTAGTGTAACCATCACAATTAACATGGAACATTTCCATCACCCCAAAAAGTTCTCTCATATCCATTTGTAGTTAGTTCCTATCCCCAGCCTCAGCCATTGGCAGTCTCTGATTCATAACCTATCCCTACAGTCTTGCCTTTTCCCGAATATCTTATAAATGAAATTACACAGTTTTTAGCCTTTTAAGATTGAGTGGTATTCAAACACCTGGGAACCTTTGCTAGAACTCTGGGAGCCACGATTGTCAAAGAAAGTAGACCTTAAATAGGAGACTAAAAAGTGTGGCCAGAGAGGTAGACGGTACACAGAGAGGTTGTCTTACATTTAAATAAAGAGATGCAAACATTTTGAGAGGAAAAGGAGAAATAGTGATAGGGATAGAGATTGTGATAGACAAAGATAGAGCGTTCATGAGAGACAGAATTAGAGAGAGAGAGAGAGATGGAGGAAAGAGAGAGAAAAAAACTAGGAGAGGAGAAAAGAGAGGAGAGGAGAGGAGGCAGAGGGAAAGGAAGAACGGGGAAGAGAAAGGAGAAAAAGAGAAAGGGGAAGGAAGGGGAGGGAGGGGAGAGGGGAGGCAGGGAGGGGACAGGAGAATCAACATTGTCATACTATGGTTAGGACAAACAAACAAATGCAGCAGGCATTTTAAGAATGAAGTGAAAGTAAGAAAGTAGGACTGCCCAGTGGAGGCCAGTCTTCCAAGAGTTATATTTCTCTCTTTTTTCTAAATGCCTGTGGCATTTTTCCCATCTTAATTATGGTACTTCGCAACTCTCAACTGAATGATAGAGTTTTATTTAATGTCAACATTCTGACATTGACACTTACTATAAGGCATGGAAGATGGGAGATGTTGCATGAGTCACCAGTTCAATTAGACCAGAAAGTCCTTAATGGCAAGATTTTTAAAAATTCACCTTTGTACCCAGCTCAGAGCATAGTACAGTGCCTGGTGAAGGGTGAATGTTTACGAATATGTGTCATATGTCTATGAGTGAATAAATCCATTGATTAAAGATGCAGACAGAAATTCTGCTTTAAAAACCAAATCTGCACCCAGACATTCAAAGAGTAAATTTCATTGTTAATCTCTTTAGAAGATTCCTTAAATCTTTCATTTTGTATTCTTTTCCCTCTTTTGGTCATTTTCTGGCTCATGTAAATAATGACATAACCCCCAAATTAGTTAACAATAAATAGGAATCAATACTAGACATAGATGAATGCACCTCCGAGAAAATTGAATCATTATGGTTTGTGGACTATGAAATTACGTAACACCACCAAGGCATATGCCACAGAGCTTTATGCAATGTTCCTTCAATAAGGCATCATTAATTTCCTAACTCAGTGAGTGGAGCCCACCATAGATGGTCATTTGTTTTGATGTTCTCCAATTACATGATATTATTCCTGCATTCATAAAAATAATGCCACTGACATGCCATCAATTGGCCATGTACTAGAGCCAGCTTTCAGCAGAGTGCAATGAATTCACTTACCATAGAAAGGCAGCCAGCTCAGGCTGTGGTCAGCAAATACCTTAGTCCAAGACAAATGCGTAGGCAAGTTGAAGAAAACTCACCACTGACACCCTCAACCCATAGACCACTGCCTGCTAAGTTGGCTGTGAAGCTTTCTGTTGCTTTTCTTTTTTTATTTTTATTTTTAATTTTAGAGAAACAGTGGCATGAAAATCACCTGCCAAGGCATACAATCTGGACAAAGTAAACCATCATAATTTCAAAGTTTCTGTAAGTTCTACCTATTGACATCATGAAGTGACAAGCATAGTAACAGATCCATTACTTTTACATCAGTCCAAAAGAACATTATGGAAACCAGAGGAAACATTTTAAAAGCATGGCATCAGGTTTGATAATTTTGTCTTTAAAAAATAATTTTCTCCTGATATACTTCTAGGCTAAATTGCCTCTGAAAACTATTTTTAGCCTTTAGATGTGTGTGTTTGTGTGTCCGTGTGTGTGTGTGTGTGTGTGAACCAATCAAAATTTTTCTGCTTGACAATAAAAAATAATCCTGCTTCTTCAAATCAGTCCCTAAAGAAGGTAAGAGAGTGGAGCACTCAGCTCCCTTTGGACTGACCTGGAGAAACCCCAGCCTAGCTCACCCACCTGCTCATGGTATGAGTTCCACCAGTGTTGGGAAGTGAACTGTTAGGGAATGGGTCTTTGGATCCTTGGTTTCTTAGGCAAGATAAGTCCTGTGAGAAGAATGCAGTTTTCCCAAAAGGGAGTAGAGGATCTCATAGTGGAACGCTCAGTCCAGAGTCTGAACACTGCAGGCAAATAAGTGAGTCTAAGAAATGGTGACTGACGGAAAGTGTGATCCGACTCACATTCATCCTCCACCGACCCCAGGAAGAGAAAGCAGAATGTTCCTGGGCTGGACTATACAGTTGTTTTGGGCAAAAACCAGGTACAACTGGAAGTAAAGTAAGAGACGACCCATGGAGGAATCCAGAGTGGCTAGAGGAACATGGGACAAGAAGAGGTGAAAGATGAGCAGATGATTTAGGATCATACATAAAACAAACACAATTTCCAAATGCCCCACAGATGTGCTGAATAAAGGGGGCCGCATGGTAGAGGAAGGGCACGGTCCTCAGAGCACTGTAAGTGCATTACTAATAATTTTTTTCACAGTATCCCATAAAGTTGATTTGCTGCTGCTCATTATTAAACCCCATAATTGAGCTTTCTGTCTTGAAGAAAGCTGAATTATGATATTCCAAAGTAATTTCAATGTTAAGAAATGTACTAGATTAATAGTGTCACTCAAAAATGATTGTCTACTCAGAACCACAAAATGTGACCTTATTTGGGAATAGAGTTCTGAAGATGTTGTCTAATTAAAATGAGGTCATACTAGATTAGGGTGGGCCCTAAGAAAATGACTGTCCTTTTAGGAAGAGAGATTTGAACAGGGAGATATATGAAGAGGGAAGGTGATGTGAAGACAGGCACGGAGAACACCGTGTTACTGAAGTGATGCACCTACAAGACAAGGATACACCTATTGCCGACCACCACTAGAAGCTGGATAGAAGCAAGAAAGGATTTTCCCCTAAAATCTTCAGAGTGCATAACCCTGCTGATACTGTGACTTTAGGCTTCTAGCCTCCAGAACTCTGGGACAATAAACTTCTGTTTTGTTAAGCCACCTAGTTTGGAGTACTTTGTTATGGTAGTCATAGGAAGCTAATATAATAATTAACCCTGAAAATCACCCAAATCAAGATGTGAACAACTATACTCTGGATGAACTATTGAAATAATAGTTTCAATTAGAGCAATAGTAATATTGATCATGTATCAAAGAAAAATGCCTTATCTTTAAGACAAAAAGAAGAATATTCCACAAAATGGATGGTGTATGTCTTGGCAGGAAGCAACGTGTTGACTTGCCAAGTACATAGGATGACTAGCAGAAGTTTGGGTGGACTATTCATCCCAACAACGAGCTTTCCAGGGCTGTGTTTTCTCATTGCCAAAATAAAATCAACAAAACTTCTTGTTGTATTTATTTCACATACTTTTGTTTTCATATAGATATTTTAACATCAAAGGAGAAAATGTTTTTGGGAAGTGGTCGGTAAATTGTATCTATGCAGATATTAATTGCTTTTATTAATAAGCTTAAGGTTGTTTTTTGTTTCTTAATAGCATTGACACTTTGAGGATGATAATTCAGAGACGAATGGAAATGATAGGTCTTCAACTCTTCTGTAATAAAATGTTCGGCCTGAATCAAAATCATAATGAGTAAGAAAAGTAGGTACAAATAGATATTAGCAAACAACAAAAGAGAAAACCTTTACAATTAAAAGTCAATTTACTTCTATAAGCAACAATATGTTTCACAAATAAATCTATAGGATGGAGCAAAAACATGCACTAAGATTAGATGGGAAATGACATGTTAAAATTGTGAATAAATGCAGAGTATGCAAAACATAGCTATAAGTGCACACAATGCTATGAAAGTATTGTATACACATTATATGTATCTTTGCTTGAGGTATTCTCCAAAAGCCAGGAAATAACAGGAATTTCCACAGTCCTTGTAAAGAAAATACAAGGTTCACATCCAGATTAAAATGTTGTACACATTCTTTTGCCCATCAACAGCATTCAGCCCCTTGTTTCATATATTTTAGCTGCCCAAGAAATATTTTTAACTACATTTATAGGTATGATTAAGTACTGAGATTTAGTATTCCAAGATAATCCACAGTAGCCCTTCCTCCAAAAAAGCAAAGAATATGTTTCCTGAAGACTAATTGCAAATCTCATATATGTTAAAACTTATCATGTTAAATCAATTTACTATTCCATCAAAAACTGTAAGAACTAGATTGCCAATGCAAACAGGAACTCAATATCCCTCAAGAGGAAATTTAATTCAATTAGTATTTATTGAGAAATATGTAAGATTTTTTTTAACTGTGGTTCATACAAGTGAAAGGGAAAATTATATATCTACATATATTAGTTTTTGTTATAGTCAACATCATCTATTACACGGTCTGTTTTTATTATAGTCAAGGTCGTTTATTATAGTCAATGGTCACTCACTCAGAGGAACCACTGAGTATAATAATCATTGAGTTATCCATGGCCATTCATAATCCCCAAACACTCTTGTCCTTAAAATCTTGTTTGTGTGGCCTCAGCCTCAGCATCAGACTTTGCTTTAATACCGGTCTCCTATTTTATTCTAAGCCCACTGCACCATATCAGTCCCATTAACTCTCACGCCCAACAAAATTGCATTCATTAAAAAGGGCAGGTGTAACAAGTAAAAACTCCTCCATCACCAACATCACCTGCCTCCCCACAGCCCTGCCTTCACTGCCATCTACCCACCAAAGTTCTTTACACTGTGGGACTCTCATTCTCATCCTTACAGCACAATCTTTTGAAAGTCTTAAGAGTTTTCCTCCTCATCAACTCCAAGGACCACCTCCTAGTCCTCATGCTTCTCACTTCTCTGTGATGCTTGGTGTTCCCAAGCCCTCATCCCTGAAACTCACACGTCCTGACTCCCAGCTTTTCTCTCTCCAGCCTCCATCCACCTGGCACAGGCTCCTTGCTGGGCTTCTCTTCCTGAGACTTCAGATCTATAGTTGCCTTCCCTCCAGCTTCTGGCTTCAGCCCTATTTCCTTACACCAGCTGTATCAGTGACTTACCATTCTTCCAGTCTTCTTTCTTTTTCATTGAAGAGCCACATTCCCCTCTGTGTGAGATTGCTTTCAAAAGGACATTCTCCTATATATTGTCTATTTGGTAATTTCTTTAAAATCTTTCAGGATAAACAGTGTTGAGTCCTTGTGTGTATACATTAATTTTGATTTATCTATTTGTGTTGCTTTGTTAGTCCTTGAAATATATTAACCAGTAATCCATAATCTATATAGTAGCTACAGCAAATGCTTTAAATACCTTTATCTAAATTACACAGGTTTATTTATATAAACTATGCCAGAAATAAATTTGCATTGGTGAAATGCATAGTATTTGTGAAAAATTTTATAGAGCCTCCTGTCCTTACATGATGAGATAGAAAATATTGGAATCCAGAGATTCTAGCAGCATGATAGCTTCAGGCAGCATGCTTACGGTTACCTTTAGCCTTTTTTGTGCCCCCAAAACCTTCTCATCATCTGTACCTCCCACTTCCCTCACCCTACCCCTCAACTCCAGCTACAAAGGGAGAACTCTCCTGAGCTGACTCGGCCAATCCTAAAGTCAAATTACCATTGCATCAATCTGAGAATTAACCTTTCATGCAAAATGCTTCTCAGCACTTAAAAGACGGAGTGGAGATATTTCTGCACTTAAAAATCTCTCCTAGACATATCTTTTTTCCTTCCTGCTTGCTAATAATGTTTGCCCTTTGGGAGGATTTCAGTCTGATAGTTACTTTAATCATAACTACCTGTGCTATAATAAAGATATAAATACATAATGAGGTAGAGACCGTCAGGTTGTAATGAAGAATATATGTAGCCCTTACCTACAAGTCAATTCCTAAGGGTTCCCTTACCATTGTTGAATGTTGGAGTTGGCTTAGATCAGCTCGCAAATCCAATCAAAACTTCACTGGTACTGAAGTCACCTAGTATGAGATCATGCAATTTTCCTTCTCTGCCCCTTCCCCATGCCCGAATCTTAAGGTATCTTACCTTCTTACCTTCCTCTATGGTAGACCCAGTCTGGAAGCATTTTAGGCCTCCTCTCCCCCCAACTTCTAGGCTGTGGGGATCACATCTGCCTTGGCACTACCTTTGCCATTGGGCTCTGCCTTCTATTTCTGTTATGGGTTGAACCAGGTTCCCCAAAGTGAAATATTGAAGTCCTAACCTCTTGTGCTTGTGAATGTGACCTTATTTGCAAATAAGGTCATTGCAGATGTTACCAGGTTAAGATTAGGTCATTAGGATGGGCCCTAATCCAGTATTACAGAAGTTCTTTTTTTTTTTTTTTTTTCAACTTTAAGTTCTAGGGTACATGTGCACAACGTGAAGGTTTGTTGCATATGTATACATGTGCCATGTTGTTGTGCTGCACCCATTAACTCGTCATTTACATTAGATATATCTCCTAATACTATCCCTCCCCCCTCCCCTCACCCCACAACAGGCCCCAGTGTGTGATGTTCCCCTTCCTGTGTCCAAGTGTTCTCATTGTTCAATTCCCACCTATGAGTGAGAACATGCGGTGTTTGGTTTTTTGTCCTTGCGATAGTTTACTGAGAATGATGATTTCCAGCTTCATCCATGTCCCCACAAAGGACATGAACTCATCCTTTTTTATGGCTGCATAGTATTCCATGGTGTATATGTGCCACATTTTCTAAATCCAGTCTATCGTTGTTGGACATTTGGGTTGGTTCCAAGTCTTTGCTATTGTGAATAGTGCCGCAATAAACATATGTGTGCATGTGTCTTTATAGCAGCATGATTTATAATCCTTTGGGTACATACCCAGTAATGGGATGGCTGGGTCAAATGGTATTTCTAGTTCTAGATCCCTGAGGAATCGCCACACTGACTTCCACAATGGCTGAACTAGTTTACAGTTCCACCAACAGTGTAAAAGTGTTCCTATTTCTCCACATCCTCTCCAGCACCTGTTGTCTCCTGACTTTTTAAAGATCACCATTCTAACTGGTGAGATATGGTATCTCATTGTGGTTTTGATTTGCATTTCTCTGATGGCCAGTGATGATGAGCATTTTTTCATGTGTCTGTCAGCTGCGTAAATGTCTTCTTTTGAGAAGTGTCTCTTTGCCCACTTGTTGATGGGGTTGTTTGTTTTTTTCTTGTAAATTTGTTTGAGTTCTTTGTAGATTTTGGATATTAACCCTTTGTCAGATGAGTAGGTCGCAAAATTTTTTTCCCATTCTGTAGGTTGCCTGTTCACTCTAATGGTAGTTTCTTTTGCTGTGCAGAAGCTCTTTAGTTTAATTAGATCCCATTTGTCAATTTTGGCTTTTGTTGCCATTGCTTTTGTGTTTTAGACATGATGTCCTTGCCTATGCCTATGTCCTGAACGGTATTGCCTAGGTTTCCTTCTAGTGTTTTTATGGTTTTAGGTCTAACATTTAAGTCTTTAATTCATCTTGAATTAATTTTTGTATAAGGTATAAGGAAGGGATCCAGTTTCAGCTTTTTACATACAGCTAGCCAGTTTTCCCAGCACCATTTATTAAATAGGGAATCCTTTCCCCACTGCTTATTTTTGTCAGGTTTGTCAAAGATCAGATGGTTGTAGATATGTGGTATTATTTCTGAGGGCTCTGTTCTGTTCCATTGGTCTATATCTCTGTTTTGGTACCAGTACCATGTTGTTTTGGTTACTGTAGTCTTGTAGTATAGTTTGAAGTCAGGTAGCGTGATGCCTCCAGCTTTGTTCTTTTGGCTTAGGATTGAGTTGGCAACGCGGGCTCTTTTTTGGTTCCATATGAACTTTAAAGTAGCTTTTTCCAATTCTGCGAAAAAAGTCATTGGTAGCTTGATGGAGATGGCATTGAATCTATAAATTACCTTGGGCAGTATGGCCTTTTTCATGATATTGATTCTTTCTATCCATGAGTATGGAATGTTCTTCCATTTGTTTGTGTCCTCTTTTATTTCGTTGAGCAGTGGTTTGACGTTCTCCTTAAAGAGGTCCTTCACATCTCTTGTAAGTTAGATTCCTAGGTATTTTATTCTCTTTGAAGCAATTGTGAATGGGAGTTCACTCATGATTTGGCTCTCTGTCTGTTATTGGTGTATAAGAATGCTTGTGATTTTTGCACATTGATTTTGTATCCTGAGACTTTGCTGAAGTTGCTTATCAGGTTAAGGAGATTTTGGGCTGAGACTATGGGGTTTTCTAGATATACAGTCATGTCAGCTGCAAACAGGAACAATTTGACTTCCTCTTTTCCTAATTGAATACCCTTTATTTCTTTCTCCTGCCTGATTGCCCTGGCCAGAACTCCCAACACTATGTTGAATAGTAGTGGTGAGAGAGGGTATCCCTGTCCTATGCCAGTTTTCAAAGGGAATGCTTCCAGATTTTGCCCATTCAGTATGATATTGGCTGTGGGTTTGTCATAAATAGCTCTTATTATTTTGAGATATGTCCCATCAATACCTAATTTATTGAGGGCTTTTAGCATGAAGGGCTGTTGAATTTTGTCAAAGGCCTTTTCTGCCTCTATTGAGATAATCATGTGGTTTTTGTCTTTGGTTTTGTTTATATGCTGGATTACGTTTATTGATTTGCGTATGTTGGACCAGCCTTGCATCCCAGGGATGAAGCCCACTTGATAGCTCTTATACGAAGAGCAGAAGAGACCCAGGGGAAAGATAATCATGAAAACAGAGGTAGACATCAAAGTTATGCTGCTGCAAATCAAGGACTGCTTGGAGCCACAGAGCTGGCAGATGCAAGGAACGATCTTCCCTAGAGGTTTTAGGGGGAGTGTGGTCCTGCCAACACCTTGATATCAGCCTTCTGGCCATCAAGACTAGGAGAGAATCCATCTTTGTTATTTTAAGCCACCAGTTTCTACTACTTTTTCATGACATCCTGAGAAACTAATACAATTCCCAACATTGCTGTTCCTATTTAGCCCTCAGAACAAATCAGTGCTCAGTAATTGCTTGTTATAAAAACAACTAATGATTGGGTGGCTCTGAGGCTGATCCTATCCACCTCCTCTTCATCTCTGATATAAAATCAGATTAATTTTCTTATGGGAAAGCTTTGACTTTCATTGTCATTCTCTTGCTCAAAATCCTTGTGGATTCTCCCCTGCATTTAAGAACAGAGTAAAAATTCTGAGCAAGGGTCTCCAAGGACCGACCTCCACTTCCAAGTTCATCTCCTACATCAGACTTTTTCTTTTTCTTTCTTTCTTTCTTTCTTTCTTTCTTTCTTTCTTTCTTTTCTTTCTTTCTTTCTTCTTTCTTTCTTTTCTTTCTTTCTTTCTCTCTTTCTTTCTTTCTCTTTCTTTCTTTCCTGTTCAAGCAATTCTCCTGCCTCAGCCTCCCAAGTAGCTGGGATTACAGACACACACCACTATGTTCAGCTAGTTGTTTTGTAGTTTTAGTAGAGACGGGGTTTCACCATGTTGGCCAGGCTGGTCTTAAACTCCTGAACTCAAGTGATCCACCTTTCTCGGCCTCCAAAAGGGCTGGGATTACAGGCATGAGCCATCACACCTGGCCCCGAATTTTCCATGCGTACTGTAGTCGACATTCCTAGAGTCCCCATCCTTCCCTCCAAAGCCACTGCCTCCATACCTGTAACCATGCTGCCCCTGCCCCAATTGCCCTTTCTACCTCTCCACAGGTCAGATCTAGTGCACATGCCATTTTTTGAGTGATGGATTTTATAATCTACTCTCCCAAATAGAAATTAGCATTTCCCTGCTTCCTGAGACCATCTGTATTTGCATTTGTATCTCTATTATAACACTTAACATATTCTGTGATGCATTATAGTGAATTATAAACAGATTCTACCTTCCTGACTAGATTCCAAGCTCCTTAAAGTTTTCATTTTTGCATACCCTGAGTTATCTTGCATAGAAACTGATATATTGCACAATATTGGTTGAATTGTATTGGCGAAAGATGAATTGAGGTTGTTTCAGTAAGATTCAACTGCCACATGATAATGAAATGGCATCAGTTTTCTTTACGAAAAGTTATCCATTGACATCTGCATACTCAGTTCCAAGTAAGTTACCAAGTGTCAGATCAGATATGAGAGAGGGACAAACAACAACAAAAACAACAACAACAACAAAACTCATGTAATTGTTTGCCTTTGGGAAGATAACAAATTAGTCCATTTTGTGTGTGTGTGTGTGTGTGTGTGTGTGTGTGTGTGTGTGTGTGTGTATGTGTGTCTATACCTCACCTGGATAGGGATCAACATTTCTGCCTTTTTGTAACTGCTCTTCTCAGCTTGTGACTCCTTACTTTCCCTGTTTCATACTCTGCCTACTACCTTTATTTTCCATCGCTTAACTTTTCCAAATGAATATAGGGAATATATGAGTGTGCATATACACACACATTCGTATACATGCATATATTAACAAATATCCATTCACCATATGCCTAAAATAAGATATGCACAGCTGCTTCTTTCATTAGCAAAGTAATTACTCCTATCTAAAAATATTTAATAAGAAAGTGAGTCTTTATTATAATCTGATCTCTCCTTATAATCCTTGGAATTATTTTGCTATCATTCCACAGCACACAATCTGATATTTATTTTGGCAACTTATGGTAACAGTTCAGTAATGTTGGGTCCTGACTCACTGATCGAATGCTGTTTTGTAAGAGCCTCTCAATCCTTTCAGTGTTCAAGCTGTCCCAGACACTGTGTGCAGATGATTAACTGGAGTTCATATTCTTTCCCCTTTATGCTCTGTGTGGCTTCTTGCTCTATGAATTTATCCTGGCTCAGCTAATCAATGCTGTTTCAAATGCTCCAAGCAAAAGGCTTTAATGTGAGAACTATGTTAGTATTTTTTTTTTACAAAGTATGACAATTAAAAATAACTGTGGCAAGGTCCAGGAAATGAGTGGGAAGGAGGAAAAAAGAGTATTCACAAACATGCTTTCAAAAAATAAATTCTCAAACTAAGTACTTTTATTATGAAAGTCAGTGTTAAATGTGGACCAAATGACATCACTGGAAAAAAAGGGAAAACAATTCTCAAAAAAAGCAGTCAATCAAGTGTCCTTCTAGAAATATTAAATGCCATGTGAAAAAGGAACATTTACTGGGGTTTGCTATAATAAAATCACTGACTGTAAATTATAATGACTAATTCAGAATGTCTTTTAAGTTTGTTTCTAATCACTGAGTGATTTGACCTGTAATGGTTGTAGCTTCTCCTTCTCAGCCATCTATATTTATCAGTTTAAAACTGCATCTAGGCCGGGCGCGGTGGCTCACGCCTGTAATCCCAGCACTTTGGGAGGCCGAGGCAGGCGGATCACGAGGTCAGGAGATCGAGACCATCCTGGCTAACACGGTGAAACCCCGTCTCTACTAAAAATACAAAAAAAAAAAAAAAAAAATTAGCTGGGCAAGGTGGCGGGCGCCTATAGTCCCAGTTACTCGGGAAGCTGAGGCAGGAGAATGGCGTGAACCCCGTGGGCGGAGGCTGCAGTGAGCCGAGATCGCGCCACTGCACTCCAGCCTGGGCGACAGCTAGACTCTGTCTCAAAAAAAAAAAAAAAAAAAAAAAAAAACTGCATCTATACTTGCCATATAAAGCTACATTCCTCATATCTGTCTGACACTTGTGTATTTCCAAGAAAATTAAGAGTTTAGGAAGATTCAGCTTCAAAATTTCCACCAATGCTCTCAGAACACATAAGTATTCAGAGTTCATCCTGTAACGTTGACTTTCCTACTTTGTAAATTATTATTGTTTTGTTTTTTTAAAATTGTAAATGCCTCTTACACTTAAACTCTTTGGTATATACCCTCGTATTGTGATATACCCTCAAATCACAATATAAGGGTATATACCAAACAATAAATAACATACGTAGAGTGGTCATTTATACCTGTAGAATTGCTCATCAGGAATGTCACTAATAAGCTTTCCAGAATAAATAATAACAAATAATATCAGCAATGGACTCCCTCCCTCTTCAGCCCAGCCCTCTTGGCTAGGGACTCAAGGCAGAATCAGATCCTAGAACTTCATATGAAGCCATATGTTTTATTTTCTTCAAGTACATTTCTTAGAGGTGCAATCACAACTTGATATTTGTTAATTACAAGAAACAAAATATGCTTCGATTGTATAATCTTTGCAAAAGAAATATTCTCGTTTACCCTAGTTGAGTAGCTTAGGGATCATGATAGATCATCTTGTCATCACAGATCCTAGAAAATTAGACCAATAATTTCCACAGATATCATTAAGTTTAACCATTTAATTATGTCCATTCTGTGATTTCCAACTTTAGTTTTTATCAATAATATTATAGTTTTATAAATGACAAGGATGTTGACACTAATAAAATGGTAGTAAATCGTGGAAACAATGGTTAGACTTCAAATATTTTTATTTACCTACCAGTAGGATAAATCCAAATTCTTCAGAGATTTATCTGTCTACCAAACTAATTTTCAGAGATAATGAACATTTAGTTCGTGTTTTCTTAAATCTTTATGGGATTGGCTTTACAGATCACCATAAACACATTGGTTTGGCCTCCACTTATATGCACCAATTTTTTCTGCTCCAAAGAGCATTTAAGAAGCAGAGCAGAACCCAGGTCTTTGCCTCCCCTTGAGAAGCTTAAGTTTAATTGAGAAATTGGAGTAAGAAAATGTAAAATGAAGAGATACAGAGATTTTTTTAAAGTTACATTCACATTTTAAAGGAAATTATTTTTTCAAAGATTGTTTTAGCATAAACATTTTCTATGGATTGTATTATTCTGGGAACATTATTAGTGACATTTCTGATGAGCAATTCTAAGGGTATAAATGACCACTCTAAGTATAGTGGATAAAGTCACAGTAACAGGAGACAATGTTGGCAATCTCATTACTACACATCATTGAAACTTCAATGGCACCATACTTATACCTGTACCTCTAAATTTAAATGTGAGTGGGGTCAATTAAATTTATTTTTTCTGTAGCAAATTCCATTTGAAAGTATTGCCTGGATAAAACTCGCTCCTGAGTCTAAAATGTTAAAAGTCAAACAAATCTATAAAGATAAGCAGTCACACTAGTGAATGGCCATTAATCAACATGCCCTTTTAGCATCCAACTTTTAGGATTATCCCCAAAATGATACTGCTATCATCATAAGTGAGTGTGCTTGAAAAACCAGTTTTATGAGGGATTTCAATTCTACATAACAACTGGAAGTCCATGTTTTTTCAAAATGACTTATTCAGATATTTTGTATCATGTAGACCAATTTTCAAAAATGATTGTTTCATAACTTTGATTTGATTTCTATATTGACATATATTTTACATCTTCTATTTAGTACCTATCCAGGTGTACCTTGGTTTATAATTCTTTCCATTATATTACATTTTCATTCTCCTTAATTAAACTGTTGGATAGCAATTCTCAATCCATTGGTGTGTTAGGACTCAACAATTCATGCCAAATTTCTTCAGTTATGCTTAAATACAAAAATTTCTGCTGCCTGCTTTATCTTTGCAATGAGCATATATGTATATATCTTTAGCAAAATCAAAAGTATAGAAAATAAAACACTTTGAAATAGAAAAATAAGTAAAAATGAAAAATGGCAAGGATACAAATTGTTGCAAGTTAACAGTAAATAATAAACTGCTTTGCAAATACTAAAATTTAAAATGAACAAAATGGAACTGATACTTCTGAAATGAACATATGGTATCTTACCCTT
Organism: Hylobates moloch; assembly: GCF_009828535.3. Lineage (NCBI taxonomy): Eukaryota > Metazoa > Chordata > Mammalia > Primates > Hylobatidae > Hylobates > Hylobates moloch. The sequence goes on from NW_026652279.1 coordinate 166,886,202, forward strand.
TAATAAATTGGTGTTAGTATCAACAGCAAAAATGTAGAGAACACTTAGTCAAAACTAAAGCCAAACTACACACTAGATAAAATAAATTAAAGCACTGCAAAAAAAAGAAAAAACACTCAAAATTTGTTGTTCTTGTTTTTGTTCAGATAGTAAAAACAAGTGTAATTCAAGGACCTGTAAAATCAGACATGAGGAAGTATTATTAAAGTAGATATAATGTAAGAGGTAAATAGTTAAATGACAGATGTTTCCCTTTTTTTCTTAAAGAACATCACTTTCTAAGACATCTCATCAAATGAGTTCAACAAAACAGCACACCGAGTGAGTTTTTACGGGGAAACTCCAAGAATCCACAATCCCTCCAGTAGTCAAGACATGTTCCCCAGCAGAACCAGGAAGTTCACCAATCACCTGATAAAGAAAGTTGATAACCTATTTAAAAATGTATCCTAATATACGCTTAGTCTGAAGGAATCTAGTAAACACCAGAATACACTTACGGTATGCCTCTTTCACTCTAAACATGTATAATTGTAGTGATACCTGATTCTAGACGCACACTTCACTAAAAATACAGACCGTATTATTGTGTACAAATACAGTCAAGAAAACAAGCAGGGAATAGGACTAGAACTATAACATGTGTGTGGATGCATGTGTGTGTGCACACACACATAGAACAAGAGAGATGATTTTCTTAAAGTCAGCAACGTTGTCTATGGTTGATCAAAAAGTGATATTAATTTGCAAAATTAAAATTTGGTCAAACTTAGTATAGTAATTCCTAACAGTTTAATAATTAAGGATTTCCTCTATTATTCTCCTCTGAGCATCATGGTTTAAAAGGTTTTTAATCTTCCTTCTGAGAAAAACTGAATATATTTAGAATTAATGCACTTTCCATTCTATCAAAGACAAATTTAACTAAAACTACAGTAAACACAGAACACAGCCAATAAATGTTAAAAATGCCTGTTTAGTTAAGTGCTGTTTACATTGGAATATTTAAAGGAGCTGTGTGTATGTAGGATTCTGAAAACCAATGTCAAAGGCCATTTGATTTAGAATCAAGAGATCCTGCTATAAATCTTAGTTCTCAAATTTACTGGTTGTAATTTCTTAAAGAAACCATTCAGACCCTCTTCAGGAACTTCAGTCTCTGTGTCAGTAAAACTAAAGACACCATCGCACCAGTATCACAGGGTTATTGTAAACAAAAAATTTTTTTAAGAATGTCGTATATGTTTTACGATGTATATAAACACCAGACACATATTAGTATTATACTTTTAAGCACTTTGATTAATATTTTTGGCTTATAGAAATAAACTGTAAATGATTAAATTATTCAAATTAATGGTGAAAGGGATTTTGCAGTGTTTTCAGCAAAAGTCCTTGCAAAAGAATAACATATCATGTAGTACAGGGACAGTATAGAAGCACACAAACTGCATCATATAAAAAAGTCAGCAAAGACCTACCCTTCAGAATCCAGAAAAACAATAAGCAAATTACTGATCTCACCCTTCTGTATTTGTGTTTTGTGGCAATCCATGTGAACTAAAAATGGCAAAAACACCGTCCTTACAAAATGCTGTTATTAGTAATTATCATAATAAAAGCAGTAGTAACGGAGATATACATGAGGCAAGGGGTTAGAAAAATTTCAAAAATGTTCATATTCAAACCTACAAACAAATAGTAACATCGTATGAATTAAATTTTGATTCAAGTTCATAGTTATGAATTTACATTATGAATAAAGACTATGAGTATCTATATAAATAAAGGAAAACTAATATTAAATAAAAGATGTAAAGAAAAATGTGGCTTCAAAATACCAAAGTGATTTACTTAGTCAACAAAGATTTATATACGAGTCTGTTTTAAGTACAGTAGGATCAAAGTATAGATAAGAAATAACATCCAGTTCTGGCAAGGATGAAAAGAAATGGCCCTCTCACATATTTCCAGTAAATAGGTGAATTACTACATCTTCTTTGGAAAATATTCTGGAAATATCTTCTAAAATTAATAAAACATATAAACTTTGACCTGACTGTTCCGTGTTTGAAATCTAGCCTGAAGAGATGAAAGATATATGAATAAGCATATATGCATAAGGATATTTACGGCAATATTGTTTATAGTTGCAAAATAACAACAGTAATAATTTTAACAAATCTGAAAAAAGATATTAATCATGAAGGGAATATATTAAGAGTTTTTACTTTAAAAATAATTAGTTAGATCTATATATTCTGACCTGGAAAGAACTCCATGATATATTATTAAATAAAAAAGGAAGTGGATACAAAAATCAACCCAAAATGAATTAAAGACTTAAATGTAAGATCTGAAACTGTAAAATTAACAGAAAAAAATATTGGAGAAGCACCATAGAGCATTGGTCTGGGTAAAGATGTTTTAAGTAATGCCTCAAAAGCACAGCCAGCCAAAGTAAACATGGACAAAAGGTGTTACATCTAGCGAATAAGCTTCTTCACAACAAAGAAAGCAATCAACAAAGTCAAGAGATAACCTATGGAATGAGATAATCCATCCAACAGGGATTAATAATCAGAATATATAAGGAACTCAAACAACTCAATAGCGAAATGATGTGATTTGGCTCTGTGTCCCCACCCAAATCTCACCTTGAATTGTAATAATCCCCACAGGTCAAGGTGGGACCAGGTGGAGATAATTGAATCATAGTGGTGGTTTCCCCCATACCGTTGTTTCGGTGGTGAATAAGTCTCATGAGATCTGATGGTTTTATAAATGGGAGTTCCCCTGCACAACCTCTCTTGCCTGCCACCATATAAGACGTGCCTTTGCTTCTCCTTCGCCTTCCACCATGATTGTGAGGCCTCCCCAGCAATGTAGAACGTGAGTCCATTGAACCTCTTTTCTCTGTAAATTACCAGGCTTGGGTGTGTCTTTATTAGCAGTGTGAGAACAAACTAATGCACAAAATAACCAATAATCTGATTTTTAAATGTGCAAAAGACTTGAATAGACATTTCTCAAAAGAAAACATACAGATTTATGGAAAAAAAAGCTCAACATCACTAATCATCAGAGAATTGCAAATCAAAACCACAATGAGATATCATCTCACCCCAGTTAGAATGGCTATCATCAAAAGACCAAAAAAAAAAAAAAAAAAATGCTGGGGAAAATGTGGATAAAGGGAAACTCTTACATACATTGTTTGTGGATATAAAGTAGTATAGTTATTATGGAAAAGAGTATGAAGTTTCCTCAAAAAATTAAAAATACAACTACCATATGATCCAGTAATCCCACTGCTGAGGATACCTGAAAGAAAGGAAATCAGTATATTAAAGAGATATCTGCACTCCTATGTTTATTACATCACAACCCACAATAGCCAAGATATGGAATTAATGTGTCCATCAATACATGAATGGTCAAAGAAAACACAGTATATATACACAATAAAATACTATCCAGTCTCTCTCTCTCTCTCACACACACACACACACACACACAACCCAATAAAATCCTGTCATTTGCAGCAACATAGATGGAACTGGAGGTCATTCCAGTAAAATAAGCCAGACCCAAAAAGACAGATAACTGCCTGTTTTCGCTTATATGTAGAAGCCACAAAAGTGGACCTCATGGAACTACAGAGTTGAATGGTGGTTACAAGAGGCTGGGAAGGAAAATGGGGTGGGGAAGATGAAGAAAAGTTGGTTAATGGGAACAAAAATACAGTTAGAGGGAAACAGTTAAGTTCTAGGATTTGATGGTAGAGAAATTATAGTTAACATTATTTTATTGTGTGTTTCAAAGTAGCTGGAGGAGAATACATGTAATGTTCACAATACAAAGAAAAGATAAATGTTTGAGGCAACAGACAACCCAATCACCCTACTTTGATCATTACACACTGTATATCTATATCAGAATATCACATGTACCCACAAAATATATACAACTAGTAAATAACATTTTAAAACCTACAAAAATATGTAAATTAGTGGGATGAGGAATATTTTTTCTTAGGTCTTAAAAGAATAAATATTAAAATGTTTAAAAAAAGGAGAAAAGTAGAAGACATTAAGTTCTCTTTAACATCTAATTATTAACTTTTTTACTTCATAAAACTTCATGGTACATAAGCAACAGCTCCTTATTTTAATATTTTAATTGGATAAAAAATTTTGAGGCTGGACACTATGGCTCATGCCTGTAATCCCAGCACTTTGGGAGGCCAAGGCAGGTGGATCACGTGCTCAGGAGTTCGAGACCAAGCTGACTAACATATTGAAACCCCGTCTCTACTAAAAATACAAAACTTAGCTGGGTGTGGTGGCATGTGCCTGTAATCCCAGCTACTCAGGAGGCTGAAGCAGGAGAATCACTTGAACTCAGGAAGCGGAGGTTGCAGTGAGCCAAGATCAAGTCATTGCCCTGTAGCCTGGGCGACAGAGGGAGACTCCATCTCAAATAGTAGTAATAATAATAATTTTGAATAATAATGACATAGAAGGTATAGAGATGACTAAGAGTTTGTGTTCAAATAGCTTAAAATACAATAGGTAGTGCAAACTCATAAACAATTAACTCTAAGAGAAGTTAAAAGAGAAAGCACTCAATAAGAGACCTTCACTCTATCACCAAAGCACATCAGAAGTGTCATGGGAAGTTGAGTCGTGGTTAAAACTGAACTGGAAAGGATTTGGGCAGAATGAGTGAATTTTGTCATACCCTTCCAAGAGTATTCTAGCCCCAAGGAAGCTGAAAACAAAGGCTGGGAATAGCAGAGTAAGGCACAATGTGGTGGGGTGGAAAGCTCGGCGACTTCCCAATCTCTCTGTCCAGGTGGCAAACGCTGAGCGAGGCGAGAAGACACCATTCCCTACCCAACTTCCACGCTTGGAATTTAGCCCATTAAAATGTTTAGTTATATCTAATTTGGTGAAGTTTTGTACATGCAGCTAGAGAGGACTAAAATAATCCAGAGAAGGTAATAGAGACTTTCACTAGCATTTCTAAATACATTTCGCTGAGCTATAATCTCAATCTAGTAACACTCTAAATATATTGAAAAGATAATTTAGTGACAGAAGAAAATGCTTATTAACAATCAATCTTGAAAAGAGAGAACCTCCTCAAAGCTCGTACATACAGATGGCACACTTACGGTGGGATGACAATAAAATGCTAAATAAGCCAATTTGGGTATGATCTTTGATAGAGTAAATGAATATTTGTCTTTGAAGGATTCTGATTTCCAAAATTACCCCCCGTGCAGACCTGAACTTCATTCAGGCAACTGCTTAGCACTTAAATAGCTTTCACAGAAACAGATGGCAATAATAAATAAATCTGCATATCAAATGCTTACTGGTAAAACTATAATGCTGTTATGAAAATTAAAATCTAAGCAAAATTGGTAAAAAAGAAAAAATAGGTTAGCAGTTTCCGAAGTATAGTCCAAATGAACCAAAGCAACAGTGCTAAGCATTGTGAAAGCGTAAGTTAAGAAAAATGTCTTCATGTTTAAATTTCAAAAGAAGCTTATTAACCATCGATGGAGAGGAGAACTAGACATCCAAGTCTCCCAGATAGAATGCCTATAGACTATGCCCATGTGGGACTCAACTTTGATGTCTTGATGACATCTACACATTCACTTAACCTAAAGTAGCTAATCAAACCACAGTTATCAAAGGAGGAATGGTTCTGTACTGAATGATACAGTAACATTTCCTACATAGTTTTGCTATCCCAGAAACTAAGAGAGTCACCATATTGGTTAGTCATTTCTTTTTCCACCACGACAAACTCAAAAATGTTTAGATCATCTTACTCTTTCAAACGATGCTCTGTGAGTATGAGAATGTCATTTATTTATTACTTCTTTATTCAGCAAAATATGTGAATGAATTTTATTTTTAATATCAAATAATGCTCAACACTTCATTTATGCATCCAGATTTGAAATACAAAAGCATAGAGACAATTAACAAAGACCTACCCAACATAATGTTCATTTCAACCTGCAGTGAGCCATTACTAGCGTGAAAGTCACACAGCTTTTGATCACTGGCAAAATAATGGCAAAAAATCCTCTTAGACTCTCTAAACGTGCACGAATATTTGCAATGCAACTTTCACTGACAGTATGGCACTGGGTACTTGCTCCCTAGCATATACAAGAAATGTAAGATAACTTTACGGTTTCTGTGCCAATTACATCTAAAAAGCAGGTAAACAGATCATCCTATCACATTTACCTTCATGCTAAAATACCATATCTACGGTCTCTGGATTTTGTGTATTTATCAAATAATGTCTAGTTTGAACAATTCATTCTCGCAGTAAAACAAGTATATAGGTAAATGTACCACAAGACACAAACAGGTTAGGAAGTGCGCTTTTGGACATCTGGAAAACCTCACCAAGTTTTGTAGCTAAGAACACCATCAGAAGTTCTGGAAAGAGAGATCCAAATTTATTGCTTTCTGGTGACTTTGCTTCAGAAAGAACAACAATACAAATAACAAACAGTCATTTTTCAGGATGAGCAATATATTTATTGACTCTAGACTGAGCTCACATATCATCCTGCCCTATTCCAAGCCTGCAGAAGGTCACCATCTAGGCACCAACCCATCTCACTAAGTGTTTTCACAGTCAAGTTTCCTGAGAGAAGAGATGAGCTCACCCTTCCTCCATCCCCACTTCCATTCACCTCTCAGAATCTGTTTTCTTGGAACCCTTCATTTTAGGATTTCTGGGATGTCACTCTATAGAGGTTTCTTCCCTTTCCCTTCACGTGACTTCTCTGCAGTCCTATGTCTCTTTTCCTCTGCTCGGTCTTTCCAGGTAAATGATTCCTTAATCCTCTGTCCTTGGTTCTCTTTTTCCCTTAGGTTACATAGACAGGCTCCACGGAGGAATCTCATTTACACCCCTATGTACAGGTCACCCCTAAATCTTTATTGCCAATTGAGATCTATATCCTAGTCTCAAATTCTTCGTAGCCAATTGCTGCTGGAAATATCCATCTGGAATCTCATGAGAACTTCAATCTCAATGGTTTGGAAACTAACCAGAACCTTCCTTGCCTTCCACTGGCCCTCCACATCTTCTTATGCTGTTAGATTTCTTGTTCTGGTTAATGGAAACCTTGTCTTGGCCAATAAGGTATATTCAGTGACTGAAGAGTTTGAAGTTAATGAAGAAAAAAAAAGGATTCATTTTTCATTTATATTTGAATCCCCAGCATTACATGGAAAAGAGTTGATGATCAATAATGGTTTTTTGAATGAATAACAAGTGAATTTTATAATGAAAAATATTGAGGCATAAAGAACATTTTAAAATAAAACAAGAAGAAACAAAAGTGGAACATGGAGACAAGAAAGAGCCAATTTGTTTTGTTTTGTTTTGAGAAACTGGAAAATAAAAACTTGTGCCTATGTGACTTTAAACTTACAGAGATTGTCCCTTAGGCCTGTTAGCAGCAGACACTCCGTGAATATTTGTGCAAAGACTTCATGAATTTACTCATTTACTCACTTTTCAAGAAGCTATATTTTACTCTTTAACCCGGTAAGTGAATGGCTAACATTTCCAGGCTTCCTGATATTTGTTAATTAATTAGTTACAGCTAAACAATGCAAAGGACAAAAGAGTCTATTGTAGTCAGAATAGCATGGGCTTTGGAATATGTCAGAATTGGACATATGTCCTGTTTCAGACCATGATGTCCACACAACCTTTGGTAGCGGTTTACCTTCTCCAGCCTAAGTTTCTCCATTTGTAAGCAGGTTTAATTATTCTCTTCTTGCATGTTCTGATCTCATCTCAGAAAATTTCAGAGGAGTATATGGAAACTGCCACACCAAATGCAACACACAGCAATGGAGGAAAGATGTAGATTTTAGACTAGGAGACACCTTAAAACAGAAGACTTTTACACCTGCTGGCAAAGCTCACCTGCATCAGAATCAGAATCTCTGGGAGTGGATCAAGCACCTACATTGTTACCAAGCTCTTGGGGTTCACCTGATGCACAAAAACTAAATGTATAGGGACCACTGCCTTAGACAAGGTCAGATACGTGTACTTTACGCTATTTTTATTCTTTAAAGTGGCTTTCGAACATGCTCATTTCATCCAGTTCTTACAAGGCAGACATTGATTCATTCATTAGCCCAGGGATAATTGAGCATCAGACACTGTGCTAGGTGTTGAGAAGTAAAATGGAAAAAAAGACTAAACATTCCTTAGTAATGGAATATATAATTTGTGTGGCAAGTCTTACTCAAAGACTAACTCGAATAAGTCTAAAATGACACCGTGCCATGGGTGAGGAAGGAGAGAGACACATGTCACTGTGAAATATTCATCCTGGATGCATTGGCAAGGAAATTGTGGTTCACAAAGGCCAACTACACCTTAAATCAGCCTCATCAGCCATGACCAAAAATAGTGAAAAACTGGATTTGTTTTACGATGAGCATTCCACCATCTGTGCAACTATTCTTATCAAATTCTGGCCTGTGAACAGACAACAGAGAGCAATAAGGTTCCCATAGAGCTCACATGTGATGAGCTGACCTCGAAATGCTGCAGTCTAGGAGTGCCAAAAAAAAAAAGAAAAAAAATCCCACGGATGCACTGAAACACTATTTCAAAGCTGTGGCAGGGCCCAGGTCTGGAGGTAAACAAAAGGACAAACAGGCCAGAATCACACAGAGCAACCAGAAATAGACTCCTCTCAGGTGCTCTCATTCATTGTTGCCAGATTTGCCCTTCTTAAGAAATTCAACAGGATAAAATTGTATGGCCTGAAAGTTGTACATATTTGTAGACCCAGAAATTATACTTTAAGGAATGAAATTTTTTAACATATGCTCAAAACATTTTAGGTAAATGGGTTTGATTTTGAAATGTTATTTATAATTTTTAAAAATCAGAAGCAAATGTCTAACACTGAAAGAATATTTAAATAAACATGCACTCCCCATAAACTTGAAAGTATGCAACTACTAAATATTATAGAGTTTTTAAAGCATAATAACACACTTACCATATAAGAATAAATTTAAACTATGTAAATATGGATAGTTTGATCTGGCTTTGGATAAATGCAAGCACATCTGTGTGTGTGTGTGTGTGTGCGTGTGTGTGCTTCTGCCTATTGTAGGTGTGTACAGGTATATGCAAAGAAACCTGAAAATATACAAATATTGATTAACTCTGCCTTTTAATTGTATTCTCTCTTCTGCTCCTCACCCATGAACATTCATTTGAAATAAAAAGAAGAAATTAAAAAAAAAAAAAAAACAGTGGCAGGTGTTTGTAAAAAGAACATAATTTTCCTGATACACCATTTCTCCTCTGGCTGACCCAGAGGCTCAGGGACTAAGACGAATACAACAACAGGCTTCTCAAAAAGCAGCTGCAACTATGAAACTAATGAAGAGTAATTTTTACATGTGAACTGGTCAGTAAGATCTTACAGTCACAAAACAGTCCTTGAAAAAGGTAGTTTCTTTCAGAAGCCTGCTAGCATAGTGCATATACTACAAACAAGACACTCATAGATCAGTAAGACTAAGTCAAACGGCTATAAAATCTTACTTTAAAAAATTAGGTCAAATGGTCATTAAAATGTGCACATATATATGAGAGAAGAATAAGCCTATTCCTTAAACATCGAACTATGTCTAGACTTTAAAGACATAAAGACTTTAAAGTGAGTCTTTAAAGACTCTCCAGCTCTTCCCCCAACCCCCTCTGCATCCATCTATTCATTAATGTAACTCTTTGCTTTCCTGTGTGTCCTCTTAACTGGGAGCATTGGATTGTGTAGGGATAATAGCTACATCGCCTTATATCAAACCCCGTTGGGTTATCATGACATCAGAAAAATGCAACATAATAAGATCTCAAATTCATAAAAGAGGTCCCTCTAGAAGCCTTCCGGGGGTGACAAGTTAGTATCTGAGCTTGCCGGAAGGCCAATGGTGTGCCGTGGTGCCCTTTCACCTGGGGCTTGCTGAACCCCATGGATCGGGGTAGGGGTGGGTACGCACAGGCTGCCCTCCCAGCTGGTAGCCATCTGCCTAAGTGACAACTGCCAGATGGGGAGAAAAAAACTGAAATAGGGATTAAATATTAAATAAGAGAGGGTTTCTTGGAAAGAAGCATTGACATCGATCATTCAAAAGACTGTTTAAAGTCTTGGAAATTTTTATTTGAAATATTTGGATAGGAAATTTTTAAAAAGACAAATAAAAAATTCCAGGATGAATATGTCCCATGTGCTAGACATGAAATGCCTCGTGCTTCCTACAGAAAACACACTGAATTGATTTATAAATGTACTTGTTGTTCCGTTCTAACTTCAAACTCAGACAGATCAAAGAATCAATAAATACAGTGTTTTGCCTCTCCCCGGGGGACAGGAGGCTCTTAGACTCTCCCCTAATCGAATTCCCAGTTGTTGTTTAGGTTAGAATCTCCCAAAGCTACTCACACAGGAGCATCTCACCTGCGGGTTGTCTAACTTTGGAAACTGAACCACGAGCAAAAGAAAGTATGAGAACTGATGGGCGCTGCCTCACCTCTTGCCCCAGTTTGCAAGTCATTGACTAGGAAGGAAAGCAGGTCATGGAAGTGACCAGAATAAAAAAAAATTCACTCAACTACATTTTTTAACCCATTTTGAATTAGATCAGAAAAAGCAGGGTTTTTTTCTGTGTCATCAGAATTTTCTTTTTATTGTAAGCTTTTAAAGTTTAGGAAAAAATTCCAGGCTCAACAAACCAAGTTTTAAAAGATTGGAATCATAGTAGGGACCATATGTGCTGTTATTTAAAAAAAGGAAAATAGTAATTAACATTCAGAAGAAGATTAAGTCAGGGAGGTAAATACATTTTATTTTTCCTTTAAAGAAATTTAAATCCTGGATAAAAGAAAGTATAAAAAGACATTTCTTTCCGACCATTCATCTTCCTAATCAAATCCAGATCAAACCCATAGCATGAACATGGACTTAAAATGGAATTAAGGAGAGAAGTCAGAGTTAAAGGAATTAATTGACAGCCATGGGTTTACAAGCCTTTTATTATCACAAAATGGGCAGTGGAGTTGCTTCTCAGACCCTAGCAAATGAGATTCAGACCTGAGGGGTTATCTCTGGGACAAGTGCACCAGAAAGTCTTTTTGCTGCTCAGCGGCTTGCTTCTATAGTGATGCCAGTTAATGCAGAGGATTTTGGACACATTTGTATGGGTATTTTTTTTTAAACCCCATTCAAGGACTGAGTCCATTTCTCCCCTTTTGGCCAGTAGTTGGCTCTATATAAGCACAAGCTTTATCTAAACTGAGGTGAAAACCTCTCATCAAAACTGACAAATGCAAACCCTCTAATTGGACATTTTCTGAAGTATTCAATTTGGCATCAACATAATTGCTAAAAGATAGTTTAACTTATTTTAATATATTTACGTTTTTATAATGCAAAACTCTATAGCTCATTTTTTGTTTGTTCTGTAGCTTCTTGTCTTGTCTAATATTTTTATAACAGAAATGCACAGACACACATAAGCATGATAAAAAGCCATCAGTGTTTATGTGGAAATTTTTTTTTAAAGAGCTAAATCTGAACATTAATATTTGTCTATGTTTGAAATTTTACCATTAAAAAAAACAAGTTCAATATACGCTCAATGTTTGATCACCAGATATACTTCTAAGAAAATAATGATTACCACAAGTCCCGGAAATCTCACACGATTCCTACTGAAACATAGTTATCCATCTTCTATAATGAGTAATGATTCTGGATTGGAAGTATATACAGATGTCTATATGTTATTGCAAAGCTAAGAAATATGAAGAACAGAAAAGATAGGGAAGAGTAATTTTATAAATGGCTAACTTTACTACTTTCTATATACCATATTGAGTAAACATACGTCAGACAGCATTGAACATTAAACAAACAATTGTATTCTACAATCATGGGCATAGAAATAAATTCTTAAAATGTGCTTTGGTAAGATAAAGAACCAGTGACATTACCCCCATGTAGTTGTCACTGATCTGGCTAAACCAAGTAAACAGTAACTCCTCCAAAAGTTTCCAAACCCTCAAAGCACCACACAGTCAACTCAACAAGTGGATTAACTGAGAAGCATTGCAAGTGAGGCCTGTCTTTCTCTGTTGCCCAGTACACTTTCAGGACATCTATTTTCTCTTTCCACCTGGGGCAAGGGAAATATATTATTTTCACAAAAAGGAATTTGCTCAGAAAGCATAAATTTGTATGCAATCCCCAAGTCACCACACAGCAGTTCAGTTCTGCAGATATCATCAACTCCACGTCCACCAGCTTTGTATGTCAACATTAGCAATTCTTACCTCATGTTGGGTAATCTGGGTGACTTATTTTGCCAATTTTCTCATAGCATGTCACATTTTCTAAAGTGCTATGCTTTAGAAAAGTATTTCCTATTTTCCTGTAGCCAAAAATTTTAACATTCAGAAAATAGTGTCAAGTTTCTGCTGTATATTCTGATGCTGAGATGAGCTTTTATTTCATACTGCAGCTGCTATAAATCCCAAGGGAATACAGATAACGCAGTACATTTCACTCTTTTGACCGTTTCTCTCAGGGTTTTCAAAGATAGTTATGGTTTCAAAGACGTCCCTGTTTCGGGGCTCTTTGACAAGTGCTGAAGAATGTAGAATTGAGTATCAGAAAAAAATGTTTTGGGATCTTCATTCTGCCACTTGCTTAGCTAGATGATTTGAAGCTAGAAACCCCACTTCTCCAGCCTCAGTATCCTTACCTGAGAAATCGTGATTAAATGAGATAATTCATGTAAAGTGCCTAGCACAATGGCTGGCTCACAAAATGCTTCTTAGTAATAATAAGTTCCTATCAACTGGCCATAAATCATGTCACCAAGGATCTCCTGCAGCTACGACTCGCCTAACTTTCTTATAAACCACAATTAGCATGCAGGTAGTGCCAAGGTTTATGGTGGTGTCTGACTGAGTTCTCTCCCACACACCCGTAGAATAATCCGGGAGTGAAGTGGCCAGGGGTGGCAATACCAAGTATGTGTACCAACACAGCTACTCTATGTCCCTAGACAATGTTATGGCACTTTGAAGATATGGCAATAAACTAAACATTTTCTAGTTCTCTGATAAAATTCTATATACATCTAGCAGTGCCCAGCTAAATGTCATCACCAAAGCTTTGTGCGTAAACCATCCTTCTAAAAATCGAGAAATTCTTATCCCAACCACCTCAGGTTAGAGGAGAGCCTTTCCATGCTAATTATTTCAAACTTCCAACATCTACTTATATTTGTTCTTTCTCCCAGCCATTGTCACACTTGGGGTGCCACGGTACAGAATGAGTTCTAGTTAGAGAACTTCACCACAAGGCATTTAATTGTGCAACAAGTCAGTTACAATCTGAGAAGTGCACAGGGAGGGCAGAAGGACAGTACCTCAACTGAAATGCTGGCTGTGCACAAATACTAATACTCAAGACAAAACACACCAAGCCACCACTAAAGTATTCATAGAATAGAAAACATATTTTTAGGCCGTGCACAGTGACTTATGCCTGTAATCCCAGCACTTCGGGAGGCTAAGGCAGGTGGATTACTTGAGGTCAGGAGTTCGAGACGAGCCTGGCTAACAAAAATTAGCCAGACATCAGGAATGTGACTGTGGTCTCAGCTCCTTGGGAAGCTGAGGCATGAGAATCACATGAACCTGGGAGGTGGAGGTTGCAGTGAGACAAGATTGCACCACTGCACTCCAGCCTAGGTGACAGAGGCAGGCTCTATAAAAAAAAATAAATAAAATTTTGTACCACAGAAAAAAAATCAAGCTTAATTGACAAATAACCCAGAAAGCAGATAGTTTAAATTTTTTAATACACAAAGAGCTCTTATAAACCAGCAAGAAAAAATATCCCATAAGGGAAAAGGGGTCACAAAATATCTTTGAAAAGATATTCTGCTATAGAAAGAGAATGCAAATGGCTAAGAAATATATTTTTAAAAAGTTCAGCCCCAATATTCAGTGGGTCAAGACAGTAAAAATGGAATATGATTTATTTACTTAGTAAAAAATAGGTAAAATATTGACCAGTATTATTAATGTGTGAGGAAAGCAACATCTATGTAAGTTGAAGTATAAATTGCTCAACCTCCCTGAAAGTCACATATAGACAAATGTTTAAGATGCACAATCTCTAACTTAAAAATTAGGAAACTTCTTGAGGGTATATACACAAGGGTATGCATCACAGTGTTACATTAAATGCTAAAAAATGAAGACAATAGAGTTCTACTATTGGGTAATTGGTCAAAAAAATATATTTACACGTGTTAAAATTCACTGTGTAATATATGTTTATTTAAATATAAAGTATCAATTGTTAATAGAAAATAAAATTACAAAATAATCAAGAATTTAATGCTGCTGTTTCTGTAAAATTATTTACAGCTAGACAAACATTTAGAATAATGACTGTCAAAGACATGGTGGAATCCACACCCAATTAGGGTGGTAGTTCAAATGATATTTAATTAACTTTTAAAATAATATCCCAGGGCCAAGGGTGGTGGCTCATGCCTGTAATCCCAGCACTTTGGCAGGCTGACGCGGATGGATCATTTGAGGTCAGGAGTTTGAGACCAGCCTGGCCAACATGGTGAAACCCCATCTGTACTAAAAAAGAAGAAAGAAAAATCTATTAGCCAGGCGTGGTGATGCATGCCTGTAATCTCGGCTACTTGGGAAGGTGAGACAGGAAAATCGCTTCACTTGAACCTGGCAGGCGGAGGTTGCAGTGGGCCGAGATTGCACCACTGCACTCCATACTGGGCAATAGAGCAAGACTCTGTCACAAAACAAAACAAAACAAAAAGCAAAAATAAGGTAAAAGCCTGACTGTCATACAGGTATAAACTAAACTAAACAAATATTCCGTATTGTTTACATATTGCTATGAATGTTGTACTATTTTAAAATAAAGAAAGTTGTAGCTACTTTTGTTTTGAAACAAAAATTACACTTCCTCACATGGGCCTGGGTGTTCCACAAATCAGTGAGTTGTCTGCAGCTAGAATACAATTCACAGACGGGGAAAAAAATGTTCACGTGTTAGGTTTTTCAGGCTGAGTTTCCTTCCGAAATGGAGGAAGTCTGAGTTCAAGGATGGTGGAGAGATGTGCACACGGAAGAGGGTCCCTCGTGGTGCAGCAGCAACCATAACGGGAAGAGCAGCCAGATGCTCACCGTCCCTCGCTGGGACAGTCTTGCTCTCTGGAATAAACCAGAACACCCAAGGAAGGCAAGGGCAGGAAGAGACAAGCTAGAGCTGCAAGGTGAACCCCTTCCCAGGCTCTCCCAGCAGGGACAGAGCAACAGTCCATTGGGAAGGCAAAGATGAATGTGCTGGCCGTGCGGGCAGTGCTGGCTCCATTCCGCAGGCTTCATGCTGCAGCGAGAGGGGCCTGCAAAGAGGAATCACTGTCCCCCGGGCCTCAGTCAGTGGAGGGACTCAGGAATCAGGGGCCCCCTCCAGTGGAGAAGCCTGGCAAGGGCCACCCAGCTGCTGGGGACTCTCCCATCTCACTCAGGACAGTTTCCTAAGGACAGGGCTCCAGCACCGTGCACTGCCCCACATCACCCTCTCTTTCACTGTGTCATCTCTGACACTTGCTTTATAATCAGCAAACTCTCCTATGCCCTCAAACTTTTGTGGAAAACTTCACCCTCTGCTTGCTTCCCCTACCCCTCCCAGACTCTGCTACCTTCTCCCTTTCTCTAAGGACACCTGCCCCTGCACAGCTCCTACTGTTCCACTGGTCCGCCCTTCCCCAGCCCTGATTTCAGAGCAGGCCTGGCAGCCTGCAGACCGCACCTGCGTCAGCAAGGGCCCAGCACTGGGCTCGGACCCTTCCGCCCATGTTGCCTAGGCTGGTCTCAAACTCCCAAGCTTAAGTGTTCCTCCCATGTCAGTGTCTCAAATTGCTAGGAATACAGGTGTGAGTCACCACACCCAGCCCCATCTATGATAGACAAAGTTCTTAGTAGCAAAGAGCAGAAGCAGACTTTGATTGATTGAGCTAAAAAAATTTTTTTAAAAACAATTTGGGGAAGGAATATAAATCATTCTATTATAAAGATACATGCACACATATGTTCATCGCAGCACCATTCACAATACCAAAGACATGGAATTAACCCAAATGCCCATCAGTGATAGAATGGATAAAGAAAATGTGGCAGGTATACACCATGGAATACTATGCAGCCGTAAAAATGAATGAGATCATGTCCTTTGCAGGAACGTGAAGGGAGCTTGAAGCCATTATCTTCAGTAAACTAACTCAGCAACAGAAAACCAAACACTGAATGTTCTCACTTATAAGTGGGAGCTGAAGAATGAGAACACATGAACACAGGGAGGGGAACAACACACACTGGGGCCTGTGGGGGGATGGTGGGATGGGGAGAGCATCAGGAAAGATAGCTAATGCCTGCTGGGCTTAATACTTAGGTGAAGGGTGGATAGGTGCAACAAACACCGTGGCACAGGTTTACCTATTTAACAAACCTGGACACCCTGTACATGTGCCCCAGAACTTAAAATAAAATAACAATATAATTCCAAAAAGCAAAAAGTTTGGGGGAAGCTCACCAAATTATCAAGATGGCTGGGGAACAAGACTTGAAGCTAAGCTGCCAGGAGCAATACCCCAAGCCAGCCATACAGCTGGGTTGGTGGAATATCACAATCTTTCTGCATTGTCCCTGCTGCCTCAGGGCTCAAATTTTACTGCAACCATCACCAGCACCACTATACCTTCTGTACCCACAAAGTAACCCTGTAGCTACAATGATGGCTGATATGGTTTTGCTCTGTGTCCCCACCCAAATCTCATCTCAAATTGTAATCCCCACATGTCGAGGGTGGGACCTGGTGTGAGGTGACTGGATCATGGAGGCAGTTTCCCCCATGCTGTTCTCATGATAACGAGGGAGTTCTCATGAGATCTGATGGTTTTAAAAGTGGCAGTTTCCCCACACTGTCTCTCTCCCCTGCTACCATGAAAGACCTGCCTTGCTTCCCCTTCACCTTCCGCCACATTGTAAGTTTCCTGAGGCCTCCAGAGCCATGCAGAACTGTGATTCAATTAAACTTCTCTTGTTTATAAATCACCCAGTCTCTGACAGTTCTTTACAGCAGTGTGTGAATGAACTAATACAACCTCTGATCCCCACCCAGAGCAAGAGCTCCCCAACTCTCCCCTCTTGGACCTCCAGCTCCTGAGTAAATGCGTAGAGTTGGTGAATCTGATTCACAGAGTCCAGAGCTGCGGCAGTAAGGAAGGCTGGGGATGTACTAGGATCAATTCCTCTGGGGGAGGTATTTTTTACCCACACAATGACTCATAAAGTGGAGAATTACTGGAACATTGTCAGTGTATTATTGCATTCTCATACTGCTAATAAAGACATACCCAAAACTGGGTAATTCATAAAGAAAAGAGATTTATTGGACTCACAGTTCCACATGACTGGGGAGGCCTCACAATCATGGTGGAAGGCAAAGGAAAAGCAAAGGTATGTCTTACATGGTGGCAGATAAGAGAGCTTCTGCAGGAGAACTGCTCTTTATAAAACCATCAGATCACATGAAACTTATCCACTATCACAAGAATGGCACCAGATAAGACCTGCCCCCGTAATTCAATTACCTCCCACTGGGTTCCTCCCACAACAAGTGGGATTATTACAATTCAAGGTGAGATTTGGGTGGGGGCACAGAGTCAAACCATATCAGTCAGAGATTTTAATGTTGGACACTCAAAAAAAAAGACGAGAGCTATCTCTGCCCCATGACCGTGTCATCTATGTGCCTCAAACTTTCATACTTCTATCTGTATTTCAGGATTGTTCTCTGAGCTTATCTGATATCTCCTACTTTGTAATTGAAACAAATCTCTGGATCCACAGCCCTTGCCACCTCTTCTTGGCTGCATCTTTCACTTTTTAGCAAACCTCTTTACATTTGATCGTTCACACTGGGAACCTGAGTCACTGGGTTCCTTCTTTCTTCCTCCATCTTGCACCCAGCCTAACACACATAACTGGCCATTTCAACTGAAAAGTGTGTCTCAGATCTGCCCATTTCCTTCCACCCCCTCTCTGATCCCTCTGTTGTGAGTGAGTACTAAAATCTCTGCCCTGGAATACCAGCCTCTCCTCTTGACTGCCTCTAATCTATTTCTCAGTAATTTAGAAATTACTAACTTCTTCAGCAACTCAGTAGTTACTAAATTACTAATACAGAAATCTTTAAAACAGGTGTTTTGGAACATGTCGGTCCTACCTATGGCTTCCTTTTTGAAAAGATTACTAAATTATAAGGTGTCTTGAATAGAGTCAGGACCTGCAGGATTTGATCTTACAAACTCATTGTATGCTCATCCTCTTCCTAGTTTATTAGACTCGGCCTCAGGACTATTTTCTGTTATTGCAGAGGTCAGCCTGTCTCTTGGTCCAGACTCTTCACACACATTGCCACCTCTGCCTGGAGTGTTATTCCCTCCCTCCCACTTCTCTAGCCAACTCCAAACAAAGATGTAGGTCTCCACTTCAACGTCGTTTCTCAGAGAAGCCTTCCCTGATCCTCCGATGTAAGTTAGCTTACCCACTTTTCTCTTTTTTTGCCATCATCTTCTTTCCTGCCATTTATAATGATTTCTGATTGTACATTTGTCTGTGAGATTACACGTGACCATTTGACTCCTCCCCCTTAGCCACTTGAAGTTGGAAGGTACCCCTGATTTCTCCACCACAGGAAACCTGCGGCCTTTCCAGTTGCCTCCCTGAGAGTCGGCATTTGGTTGAGCACAAAGATAACCTAAGCAACCAATCCAGACAAACAAGATCCCACGCTCAGGAGACAGGTACAAATAATAGACTCTCCCTGCCCCTAGGAGACCAGATAAGAACTGATTGTGGAAGTAGAATTTTTTTGTTGTTGAGTAGATCTGGTCAAGCTAGTACCTGAAAACATCAACTTCCAAACTCATTCTGAAAAACTGGCAGTAAAGGGAGGATGAAGTCCCATGTAAGCAGGATTGGGACAGCAGGCAGCTTCCTACTGCTTTGAAAAGAGGATAAAAGAAGAGAAACGACAGGATGAAAATCCCCAGTGCCGACAGTGGGTAAGGGTCTCCTCTCCTGTGGTCTCCCTCCTAACAAGGGCGGTTTCCCTGGTGCCTAATTCTTGCAGAGCGGAGGAGGGTCTCCACCCAGCGTCTTCTCTGAGTGTCTGAGTCTTTACTGTGTCCAGGGCAAAAATCCCAACTCTTGCCCTTACGAATGTAAAGCCCATTTAGAAATGAAGCAAGAAGGCTGGGCGCAGTGGCTCATGCCTGTAATCCCAGCACTTTGGGAGGCTGAGGCAGGTGGATCACGAGGTCAGGAGATCGAGACCATCCTGGCTAACACCATGAAACCCTGTCTCTACTAAAAATGCAAAAAATTAGCCAGGTGTGGCAGGCACCTGTAGTCCCAGCTACTCGGGAGGCTGAGGCAGGAGAATGGCATGAACCTGGGAGGCGGAGCTTGCAGTGAGCTGAGACGGCACCATTGCACTCCAGCCTGGGCGACAGAGTGAGACTCCAACCAAAAAAAAAAAAAAAAAAGAAATGAAGCAGGCACTTAATACTGATATCATCAATTCATGCTAGCTGCTTTGGGGTTGCACTTCGGAGTCTACATAGGGCTTTCATTCAAGGAAAATGTGTTCGGTGCTATAAGAGTAGCACAATCAAATCACTGTTGAAGCATATTATACAGAATATCTCATGTTTAAATTAAAAAAACAGAATTTTAAAAAATGGTGAGTAAGGGCAGTGTCCAAACTACTCTACAAGGCTCTGGTCAGACCCTAAAGAGGAAAATGCTCCCGCAATTAGACATGTCTTTGCACTGAAACCATGCAGCATTTAGTCACCTCTCTCTCTCTGGGTAGATAAGTTAGACAACATTTGCTTAAAGACAAAGTCTGTGCTTCAAACACAGCTGGTCTGCCTTAGTAGGTGCTGACATGCCATGTCTTCTAAGACAGGAGATTTGAAAATTGGTTCCCTTCACTGCTCC
The DNA here is from genome assembly GCF_009828535.3 of Hylobates moloch. Classification (NCBI taxonomy): domain Eukaryota; kingdom Metazoa; phylum Chordata; class Mammalia; order Primates; family Hylobatidae; genus Hylobates; species Hylobates moloch. The sequence continues at coordinate 166,906,413 of NW_026652279.1, forward strand.
CACGTTCTGAATAAATTGAGCACCTACATTTGTATCTTTCCATTTACAGCATAACTGTTTTATTTACTGGTAAAAATTTCTGAACAACTGATTACTTCAGAACGCACTCTTTACTGATGGTAGGTATATGCAGTTTCTCTTTACCTAGATGACTGTAGCTGTGAATATGATAAAGAAGCATCCATTATCCCAGAACATTGAGGTTCAAATGTGCCACATGTTCTTCTAAGCCATGGGTGTTATCCACATGAAATAATCCTGAAAGGTAATCTCTGGTGCTCTTGTTAATAAAGATACAATAATTTTTAAAAAAAATTTCTTCCCATGCATTTTTTTATATTTATTTTATAATAATCCAGAAACATTGGATGCAGGTCTAATCTTATTACATAAAAATAATTTCTATTCCCTAAACAAATAAATACACACATTCTTGTAAAAACTAATGAAACAGATACTTCTAGAATCTGCTATACACTTACAAATTAGTTCAATTTGCTTTAAAATCAGAATGGCATAAAAATTTTCAAAAAATACAACTGATAAGTAAAACAGCGGTTTAACTTATTTGTTTTTCAATGGAAATAAATCTGTTTACTCTTTCATTTGGAATGGCAGAGAAAGGGAAGGGAAGAGAAAGATTTATTTCATATCTTTAATGGACCAATCTCTATATTTAGATATCATATGTGTTTTCTTCTTCAAGTATTACAATATCATGAGAAAGTAAGAATTATTTACCCGGGTGCGGTGGCTCATGCCTGTAATCCCAGCACTTTGGGAGGCAGAGGCCGGTGGATCACAAGGTCAGGAGATCAAGACCATTCTGGTCAACACAGTGAAACCCCGTCTCTACTAAAAATACAAAAAATTAGCCGGGCGTGGTGGCGGGTGCCTGTAGTCCTAGCTACTCGGGAGGCTGAGGCAAGAGAATGGCTTGAACCCAGGAGGCGGAGCTTGCAGTGAGCCGAGATTGTGCCACTGCACTCCAGCCAGGGGGACAGAGCGAGACTCCATCTCAAAAAAAAAAAAAAAAAAAAAAAAAAGAATTATTTACATTTACATTTTAGAGATAGTTAAACTAAGTCTCAAAGAGGGTAAAGGTCTAGAGAATGTCTGCCTAAAAAGTAGCACACTCAAGCACCCTCTTTAAATATGTTGTCCAAAAGCAGCAACACATAGACCAATCTCCATCAGCTCAGATGTTTTTATTAGGGAACATAATTTACCATAATTCTCTATACTTTGAGCTCTCTTGAAATATTAAAATTGCAAAGTTCATTCACATGAAAACTTGCAACAGCTCCAACAAGTCAGCCCAATGTATTCAAAAAAAAATAAAATAAATAGTGCATTCTATAAGTCATAAGAGCAAGTTTAAGGCAGCGTTCTAGCCTGACAGTTTCACTGGAGGTTAGAAGGGACAGCTGTGCTCACATAAATCTGCTGACCCTCATGCACTTTCTATCAACAAGATTTTCTCATCCTCCCATTATTGTTGTTCAACAATTAATCAACAGCTGTTGAAACATTATAAGCATGCTTGTAATTTGGGGTAAAATTAATGATTGCCTATCTATTAAAATGCTGAGGGAGGCTTTGTTTTCCAGCCCCAGTGTGAACTTGCTGATTTATTCTTCAAATCAATTACCCTCCTGAACTCCCTGGACTCATGACTGCTGGCTAAGAGCGTCCCACACCCTGCACTTCCCAAAGTGAGCTTTGACATCCATAAGAGGGGCTGTGTATTCCCGGCTGTGTGGTTCCACACTGCACAGAAATATGTTAGCAGAGTAAAATATAAGCATATTTAGAAAGATTTTGTTTTATTTTGTTTTACAATTATCTGAAAGTAATTGTTTAGAAATAATGATAATATCAAAATATAGTTTTGAAATTCAATGAATCAATGACTCAAACAATAGTGAATGAATACTATGTTTTATATAAAAATAAAACATAAGCAAGCTAATGAAACCACATGAAATGGGTGAATCGCTCGCTGGCTAGTATTTTTGAGGTTTTTTTGTGATTTACTTAATATCTGGATCTGTTAACAACCTAGTGCTTCATGAACACTTCGAAATGTCCAGCAGGAATTAAATTTCAGCAAAGTGGACATCTTGTCACCGGTCACGCTCTAAGTTCAGCCAAGACAAGCACTGGGTTTTCATTTTGATGCCCAACAGCCTTGATCCAGTTCAGTCTCACTCACTGGACTCCCAGGTGGGGAGCAGAAAACCTCGTGCTCAGGTCCGTCAGGCACTTACCAGAGTTTTGTTTTATTTTGTTTCTTGCATTTTTCCAGTCATGACATGTAGTCGTCATCAAGGAATAAAGTGATTCTTTAACTTAAATTCAGAAACTTAACGTGGGTAAAACATGGAGACAGATGCGAGTCACTACTACTTTTTCTTCACTCCTGTTCACACACTACCGCACTAATCTTAGTGTTACTGAATCAAGTCATGGTGAGTATTCGCTGTCACATGTCCAGCCTCAGAGCTCATACACACCCTTCAAGTCAATCACCCGGACAACCACACATAAGGCAGCTCTAAAGAAAACCACTGCTGTTCAAACAGATTTCAGCTCTGCTCCCACCTAAGCCAGTGAGAAGGCCATTTTACCTGTTTGTATTCTCTCACAATAATTCTATATAAGAAAGAAAATAAAAGATTTAATATACTAATATAAGCCAGCATCAGAAAAACTATATTTTGTAAATACAGATAATATAATAGAAACAGCCTTTTCTATGAGGATATCAAACGCTTAATTAGGAATGAAAAAAGATTTTAATCACTTAATGTGTTACTAGTTCCCATTGTCTTCTACCTGTGTTAAACAGTCTGGTTCTCAATCTGACTAGCGTCTGTTTTCCTTTAAAGTATAATAACAATATCCAAAGCTTCTAACTCAAAATGTATTTCTCTTTCATGAGAAAGTAGTATTTTTCTATAAACTACATCTAATATATTAGTAATAATGGTGTGACACTGGATACAAATTACAAACTAATGTTAGTGTGGTTCACCAAATAATAATTCCCCTCAGGCCAATTTGCATACAAAATGTAACATTTAAAGCCAAGTTACAATTAGCACTTTATTAAGGAACCTCATAATTGTAATATACTGCAACCTACTTATACTTGCTACAAGGACTTCACTTATGAAAAATTACACTATTAGAGTTACCATTACAACAAAGCAACCCACATTCAATTACTAACAAACTCAAAGACCAAGAGTCATTGTTTATGCTTAAAGACTTATACTTAAAGAGTTCAAAACTGAGTAATGTATATCCCTTCAGCGTGACAGTGGAAAATGTAAACAAGATAGATGGCTGGGTAACTTTACATTTAAATGACAAATATAGTGACACTACACCCACATGCACCCACAATATAAAATAAAAACCTATACTAAAAACCAAGCATGGACAAATGTATTTAAGTCACCATAATCAAAAGTCGAGAATATTACTTGCTTTTTGAAATGAGGATTTAGTAATTAATAATATTGAAGATGTTGGATTTATTTACAGGTATTTACAAAACTAGATGACCACCAGTACTTCCATACAACTCACTGTTTAAAAACTGAAATCATATGGCATGTGTGTGTGCATATGGGTGTTTTTACCAGGACTGATTTTTTCACTATTCTCTCAAAATTTAAACTTTTAGTTTGCTAGAATCTATTCACCATTTTAAGTGGTAGAAGACTGGCTCTTAGTGGCAACTCATAAATTCTGTATTCCAGTTAAAGAGAAGCTGTTTCTCAAATGTTTTATCTCCTTTTTGTGCAACAGTGCTTATGGCATTTATAAACACCCACTTGTTGTCTAAAATTATAATTATGCCCTTCAAATTAACTTCAGGTTAATTATTTTTTATGTTTCACCTAAATATAAAAAATAAACAATCTCATGTTGAGTGTGTTAACATTCATGGTCTGGTTTATATAATAAAGTGGCAGAGCAGCTTGATTTATCAAGATACTCCAAACAGCAAGAAAAGCCACAGAGGTGGGAATATAAACCAATGTACACAAACATCTTGTGTGCGTGTGCACACAGAGACACACATCCACACACACATACACATTTCTTTTGAATGAATCTTAAAGAAGACATTGCACGTGCAACTAAAATTCCATTTAACAATGATCTGGCTCTTTAAGCTTCTATTAACAATCAAAGTTCCATTCTTCTCCTTCCTCATTTCAGCTTGCCTTTTTGTGCACTAAGAATGATGCCGTCCCTCAATCTTCCTCATTCTTTTCCAGCATAATTTCCCCACTTTTGACTAATATTATTAGTCAAAGTACATGTGTAAGTGATGGAGGTTTGGAATTACCTGGTAATGGCAAATTCTATAGATACTGTGAGCTAAATTTTTTCTGAGATAAGCATTAAGAGTTACAGCTGCCATTGACAAGAGAAATGGAGACAGTGCAAGAGAGGAAAAGTACCCTAGTCATATTATTATTATTATTATTATTATTATTATTATTACTATTATTATTATTGAGACAGAGTCTTGCACTATCACCCAGGCTAGAGTGCGATGGCGCGATCTCGGCTCACTCCACCTCTGCCTCCCGGGTTCAAGCGATTCTCCTGCCTCAGCCTCTAGGATAGCTGGGATTACAGGTGCACACCATCACACCTGGCTAATTTTTTGTATTTTTAGTAGGGACGAGGTTTCACTATGTTGGCCAGGCTGGTCTCGAACTCCTCGACCTTGTGATCCACCCGCTTCAGCCTCCCCAAGTGTCAGAATTACAGGCATGAGCCACCGTACCTGGCCTCTTAGTCATATTTTTATAGTGAACATACATTACAAAGTCATAGGATAGCTTCCTGTGAAGAATGGTTAACACCAACTTGAGGATAGTCACTGCTCTCCCACTGACTCGGATTACGACCTTAGAAAAGTCATGGAACTGCTTTGACTCAACTTCTCAGATGCTACATTGGCAGAAATGCCATCTGACATTTTCCTATCAGGAACGCAATGAATATTACAGAAATAATGTGAGTAAAGACATTTCAGAGTCAAAAGAACGATATACTCATCCAAAGTTCACATACACTTTGTGTCATGAAGTGGATGGACGCCAGTCTATCTATCGTGACTTAAGAAATACGGAACATTTTACTTCACAGGCTAAAAGAAGCTAGCATTTTTAGTAATTCAAGTCTTTCTGTGCAGTATTTATATTTAGTGAGAACTGTCTGCTCCCCTTGACCACGAATGTATGTTAAAATATTTAATCCACCAATCTCAAAATTAGTAGTCATCAGTTGACAAGTAAACAAACCATTACTATGTGAATAATACAGTATTAAAATTACCATTTTATAAATTTCTTGTATGAAGATCTCCCAATTAACAAAAAAAAATTCAAAATTTTAGTTTTTTCTCCCTATTTTGTTGTGCACATTCACTCCAATAGAATATGATATGATTTGGCTCTGTGTCCCCACCCAAGTTTCGTCTTGAATTGTAATCCCCACTTTTCAAAGGAGGAGCCTGGTGGGAGGTAATTGGTTCATGGGGGGTGGTTTCCTCCATGCTGTCCTCGTGATAGTGAGGGAGTTCTCACAAGATCTGATGGTTTAAAAGTGGCAGTTTCCCCTGCACCCTCTCTCTCACCTGCCACCATGTAAGACGTGCCTTGCTTCCCCTTCACCTTCCGCCATGGTTGTAAGTTTCCTGAGGCCTCCCCAGCCATGCAGAACTCTGAGTCAATTAAATCTCCTTCTCTTATAAATTACCCAGTCTCAAGTAGTATCTTTGTAGCAGTGTGCGAATGGACTAATACAAATAGAATGAGAAAATGTGTAAAATTCATGCACCCAGCCGATTATAATGTGCTTGCTGGTACTGGAATACTAATGAGTAGGTGCTCTGGCCTCAATGTTTGAAGCCCTCCACATGTCCATGTTAAAACCCAATCACCAATGAGATGGCATCTGGAGATGATAAGGCCATGAGAGTGATCCCTCATGAGTGGGAGCAGTGCCCTTACAAAAGAGGCCCAAAAGACCTGCCTTGCCCCATCATGTGAGGACACAGAGAGAAGGTGCCATCTATAAATCAGGAAGGGGCCCTCACCAGGCACCCAGTCTGCTGCTGTCTTGATCTTGGACTTCCCAGTCTCCAGAACTGTGAGAAATAAATTTCCATCATTTACAGGTTGCCTGGTGTTAAATCTTCAGAGATCCTTGAGAAGATGCTTGCTTTACCAGAACAATGATTTTTTTTGACATAACTAGAAAAGCAGACATAGACATGGGAAAACTCCAGACAGGACTGAGGATTCTCTACCAACTTTTCCACCATTAGTCATAAAAAATATACTTATGATTCATTATCTGGTACTTGTTTGAATCCTTAGGAACCATAAAGAACAAACTGCACTGCCGGTACAGAATTTATCATAGATTTTTGAACTCTAAAAACAATTCATAAGCAACAATCAATCAGCACTATGTCAAGGCCTGACAATTCAAAGATGGATCTCTGGAGTACAAAATTTTGAATAAAAAGTTGTTCATCTTCACAGTCTAACATAGTGCCTGGCCCATTTGTGAATGAATAAATGCACACTTGTGGGAATCCAAGATCAAGAATGCAGTGCATATGAGACAGCCCTCGCTGACACTGAAAAAGTCCAGAAAGCTGAGAGAAGCCTGAATCTTGGTGGTGATTCTATCATGACTTTCTTTATGTTCAGATTTTATCAACTCATTTCATGTTCATTCAAGTCAATTTTCTATCAAGAGTCTGCTAATCATTAAAGCACAAATGAAGATGACAAGACATGATCTCTGTCCTCAAAGCACTAACTTCTACTGCAGAAATCACATATGTGACACGACAGAGTGAGGTGCCTGACATCAAGACAGCACGTGATAAATGTTCACATGACAGGAAAGACAGGTAATTAGCTACAAGGAAAGGTTGAAAAAAAAAAGATGCAGAATAAAGGTACAAGCAACTTTGAGGAAATAGAAAGGAAGAGTTGAATATTTTTATTCTGACACAAGAAAAAGTAACAATTGAGTAGTAAAACATAAAAGAGCTTTAATTGGAAGAGAATGAAGCCAATATATGTATATGGAACAGGATGGACAAACATGTGGACATGATACGAGGTTGTGGGACCTCTTGAGGTAAACGAGCAAACCCCTGGGATGCAACGTAAGGGGAATGGCAGGATGCCACTCCCTCTGGACTCCCTCCAGCTTGCAGACCCACCCTCCAAACCTGCCAGATTGGCGATATCGGAGCTGCCGCACCTTGCTCTACGCTGTGTTTCTATTAAAATCACTCTACAAATGCATTAGCTGATTAAGCAGTCGTATTCTCTATTGCTTTATATTGGATTTGCAATCAGCTAAAGCCTGCATGTCTGTCTTTCAGCAAATATTGTCAAGCTTGATTACATTTTCATTTTTAAAAGTGATTTCTAACCTAGATGCAGAACCAGAGGCTACTGTTAAATTTTGGTTTTGTTATTGTGATTCATTATTTTAATTTGTCAATTTTTTTTCATCCTGACTTTGTCATCCTCTGTAACAGCTACTCCTCCATGCGTTGAGTAACGACAAAATTCGTCATTATACCACGCATTTTTGAGAGGATCAAAAGATGGGGGCAATGGCACACCATCAGAGCTTTTCAGCCAGACTGAATAGTGTTCCTCAATCAACATGCTTAAGTGTTGACTTGATGAGCTATTCATTTACATAACTCTTTGGTTACCCAGTCTGTATTTCTCTACCTTCTATACAAGTTCGTGAGGTATTGGCTGAACTACAGTGAGGAAGTCAAAACTCACACTTCACTCCCACCCAATAAATATCCGAGATTATGTTCTGCACATGGCCATGTTCTCTGGACACAAGCAAAAGTTACACTGAATATTTCTAAGTTGTCTTATAGAGCCATTTATTTATCCTTTAATTCAACCAACATTTATCACATGCACACATCAGTTCTTTTCGGTCTACCAGAATGAATTGCAGAATCACCTGTAGTGTGCCGTAGCCATCTTGTACCAGCTCGCCAGGGCCAACTGTGCACATCTCCTCCCTATGCTCCTGGCAGTGACTCTGACTGGCAGGTTAAATCAGTCTGCTGGGAGTATTTACCCCGTGGACATCCGCACCTGGTACATATCAAGGATTGTTGTTTTTGTTGAAAAAAAAAAAATGGTGGTTAAACATTTACCAGCACAAAATGGAGAATAGTTCTCCTCATCCTCCAAGACTTTGAGCTTTTGACAATTCAAATAGTGTCACTGGCAGATAATTCAAATAGTGTCATCTACAGGTTTGGGGGGAAGAAAAAGAAAAGAATCCTGCTAATACACGAAACATTTGCAGCGGTCTCAGCATAACAGGGAGAAGATATCCATCTTACAGGTAGTGATAAAGCAGTGAAGCTTAGGGAAGAGATAAAAGCCACAGAGCAAATTGGGAAATCATCAATTTGTTGATATCTATGCAGTTCTCAGACTGGACAAGACTTAAAATGGATAGTATGTAGAAAGGGAAGATCAAAAACCTAAGAACTGAATCTTGTGGGACACCTACTTTTAAGTAGAGACAACAGCACCTGCGGAGAGACAACAGCACCTGCGGAGAGACAACAGCACCTGCGGAGAGACAACAGCACATGCGGAGCCTTTAAAAAAGGAGTAAGAAAAAAAGATCCATGCTTCAGGGAGAACCAATAAAAAGCCGCTGGTGCCCAAAAAGCAACAGCAGAGCGCAGGAAGGCACTGGATGTCAGAAACTGGGTTTCCCTTTGCCCTGGGAGCCACTCTGTGTCTTAGTTCATGCTGCATCCCAATGCAGAACTTTGTTTTCCTGAATGAAAAAGCATCTTCAAATAAAACGGGGATTTAAAGCATTATTATAATTTTAGCCTGGAGGACACATTTGTTTATAATATATCAACACATCATCGAGTATAATTATCTTTCATAAATTTTAGAATCTATTCTAATTTTTCTCTAATATTAGGAATCTGAAAACAAATCAAACATGTTTGTTTTTCCTTTATCTTCCTTGGCATATCCCTAGTTCGTTTAGCATTACTAATAAACTTGCTGTTTTCTTTTCAAAACAGGACTGTTGGAGGAAAAGAATAGGTAATTAACACAAGTAGTTCTTCCCAATACACTGTGCTGGAACTACTGAAATTACTCTCTACTGCCACGCTGTCCAAGTAAGTTGGCCTCACCTTGTAGAATTATAGGCACTCTTACGATCTTCATAGGATTTGTAAGTCTTAAGAAAAATCTGACACGAGTGACAGATGTGAAACACGAATAGTCTTTCAGATGGGGACTTAGAAGGCACGTTCAGCTTTCCTTTTCTCTAGAAACGTGTAATTCCTTTATCACCTGAAGCAGTCAATCTTAGGCCAATAAAAGGTAATAACTATTATCTAAGTATCATCATTTATTTTTAAATACCACATATTAAATATTTTTATAATTAAATTCCCTCTCAAGTAATTCCTGCCCTTCTTATTTCTCTGAAATCTAACACCCTCATTCTGAATTGTTGATGTCAGAGGGAGACCCAAGAAGTGGATTAAAAGCAAATTTTATTTCTCTCACTCCGTGTTTTAATATTTTCCAAGTTTTCTACAGTGCACATTTAGATTTATAATTTCTTAATTATACCTAATTCCAAAAAAGAAATTAACATTTTTTTATCAGATGAGATTTTCATCTTGAGACATCTTTATATAAATTTGCTTCATTTTAACAAAAATACGGCTAAGAAAAAATATTCATTAATAATAAACTTGTTTTAATAATTAAAAATAAAAATTAAATAATAAAAATAAAATAAATTCTATTAATAAACTGAATTTATATGCTAAAGTAACTTGGAAGATATTACTTTAAGATGTTTAGTTAATAAGGATTGATTAAATTTTAATTTCACAGCAAATGTTGAAAGTTTTAAGAAATATAATAGTTAAGGGCAAATACTAAAATGTCATAAACACAAACTGCTCACGAATAGGGATGACTTCATGAAAAATGGGTTAAATCATAGGGCCTCTAAAAGCTTATAAGGTCATCTAGAAGAGTGAACATACAGACTAAATTCTCAGCTTTAGCTGCCGTCTAGGAATGAGTTAGGAAGAGCTTTCAATCACTGTGTCCATTTGTGGGCAAGTGTTTAACTTCGTCCTGAAGCATATTTAACGTATGGAACAAGATTATTTTTCTCTTCTGTGATTGATCTCTTCTTTTGCTTGGTTCAAAAATATATCACTCTTTTCTGCCAACAAAACCATTTTTTCAGCAACAGATGTTCTGTCATAAAGAGAGACTTATGTACCCTGGTATAAATAACAAAGGTGTTAGCTGGAATTAACAGGATACATTTCCTATTTATACACACACACACACACACACATACACACACATCTTCAGTGATTACTAAGGGAGGGTAAAAATTCACTATAAATAAATTTTACATAAACACATGTTTAAGGAACATTGGAAAGTTTGACTAAGAAAGAAAATTTATCTTCAAGTTAATGACTGTTTTGTTCACTCCATATAGAGTTTACATGACTGTTACACATACACAGATTTTAAGAAATTCATTAATCACCAGCTTTGAACTGAATACCCATTTGGAGAGAGCACATGTGTTTCTGGTAGTGATTTTTATAAACACCAAGATGCCTTAACTCCCTCCCATGTTTTGGAATCAGTTATTCCTTTCAAAACTCTCCCCTGGAAAGAAATCCCCAGGGGCCCGCCGCCCTGCCTGCTCCCTGTGCACCAGCCTTCCTGGTCCTGCGGACAGCAGGTCACCAGGTCGCATGCAGTGAGGTGTTCTCTGCTCACTCAGCAGCTCGGCCTTTCCCACAGCTGCTTTCTGACGCTTCCAGGAGGGTACAGGAAAGCTGAATTGCCAACAGCTGTGAGGCCACTGGCTCCAGAATAATGAATCTCCTATCAATTCCGGAGTGAGTCCTGGAGAGCAGAGATTCTAGGAGCAGGGCGGGGTTCTCTTTCAAACACCTTTTTCAAGCTGTTGGGAGGTAACATATTAGAGCATCGTGAGGAAAAGAAACAGACAACAAATAAAATCCAAGAGCTCAACGAAGGGATTCAGATCCCAGCTCTCCACACCGGCGGGGGGACCTTGAGCAAGTCACTTAGCTTGCTGGTTCTTCACTTTGTTTGTTTGTTTTTGTTTTTGTTTTTGAGACGGAGTCTCGCTCTGTCGCCCAGGCTGGAGTGCAGTGGCGCAATCTCAGCTCACTGCAAGCTCCGCCTCCCGGGTTCACGCCATTCTCCTGCCTCAGCCTCCCGACTAGCTGGGACTACAGGCGCCCGCCACCACGCCCGGCTAATTTTTTTGTATTTTTAGTAGAGACGGGGATTCACCGTGTTATCCAGGTCTTGATCTCCTGACCTCATGATCCGCCCGCCTCGGCCTCCCAAAGTGCTGGGATTACAGGCGTGAGCCACCGCGCCCGGCCCACTTTTCCCTCTTATAAGTTAGGCACGATGGTGACATTCGCACGCCCCATAGTGCTGTTATGAGCATTTAAGCATTACAATGTGTAAGGGACTTGGAAAAGTGTGTGGCACCGAGGCTTTATTAAGGCCAAATAAGAAACAAAGAGGAGTCTTCATTGAGTCTTTCAGGCATGTTCCTTAACTTAATTTTCTGACAAATACATGAATATGACATTATGACTCCCATTTTACCTGTTAGGAATCTGCGCGGTGGCTCACGCATGTAATCCCAGCACTTTGGAAGGCTGAGGCAGGCAGATCACCTGAGGTCAGGAGCTCGAGACCAGCCTGGCCAATGTGGTGAAACCCTGTCTTTACTAAAAATACAAAAATTTGCCAGGCGTGTTGGCGGGCTCCTGTAATCCCAGCTACTCAGGAGGCTGAGGCGGAGGTTGCGGTGAGCCAAGATCCTGCCATTACACTCCTGCTTAGGCGACGAGAGCGAAACTCCATCTAAAAAACAAAAAACAAAAACAACAACAACAACAACAACAACAAAAATCTGAGGCTTAAGAGGCTAAACGAATTGCCAGGCATAAGCCCTTTAACTGGGCCACAGTTGTCTGTAGCAGAGAGCACGTTGTCTGCAGCCCTTGTTAAATAATACTTGACGAATGCCCAGAAAAACAACTCCCAGCCTACTAATTGAAATATTCACCAAGGTACTTGTCCATTTATATCCCATGTTACTCCCGAATGGACTTGGGGTGGCTGATAAAAATGACAATCACAAATAGTTGAAGAGGAGGAAACGATGTGCAATATTTTAAGATGTCACCATCCAGAACTATATCAATGATTCTTAATATTTTTTGGGTCATGAACACTTGGAGATTCTGGTGGAATTATGAATCTTATCTTTAGAAAAATGAACATATAACCTTTCATAAATACTCAAAAGTCTAACAGATACCATGCTCATCCTAAGAGTCCGTGATCACTCTTGGCTATAAACTCTTTTGGAGTCTTATCAAGAAAGAACAGAGAAAGTGATAAACAGAAATGTCACTAATGGCATATCTTGTAATTGTGGAAATACAGTAACCGTTCTGGAACTCTGCTACCCTAAGCAAGCATGGGAAAGGAGGGCATTCATTAGCAATTGGGAAACAAAGGAGAAAAGTTGTTAAGACATCTGAAACTAGACGTTAATTCTGAGTGAGCAAAATTAACAGAAATGCACGTGAATATGTGCATGTACAAACAATTATCTATATCTGCATTTATATTCTACCTATCAATACACACGTATGTATCTGATTCAAAGGGAGCAGAATTGGGGGAAATCCCAAATATTTGTCATATGAGGAAGTATGAATATGAAAAGAAACTGAAAACTATATTGTTGGAGAGAAGATTGAGGACGTTTTTTTTCCAAAAAAAAAAAAAAAGGCATTGAAGAGAGAACAGAAAATAATAAATATGAACAAGAGATTGCATTTCTTTTTTTTTTTTTTTTTTTTTTTTTTTGAGACAGAGTCTCACTCTGTCACCCAGGCTGGAGTGCAGTGGCGCGATCTCGGATCACTGCAAGCTCCGCCTCCCGGGTTCACGCCATTCTCCTGCCTCAGCCTCTCCGAGTAGCTGGGACTACAGGCGCCCGCCACCACGCCCGGCTAATTTTTTGTATTTTTAGTAGAGACGGGGTTTCACCGTGGTCTCGATCTCCTGACCTCGTGATCCGCCCGCCTCGGCCTCCCAAAGTGCTGGGATTACAAGCGTGAGCCACCGCGCCCGGCCAGAGATTGCATTTCTTATCTTTTCTCCATGATCATTGAGAACAGTGATGAAAAACAGAGAGTGAGATGACAATCCAGTATAAAGAAGTCATTGGTGTAAAAAAGGGGAATAAGTTTCCTGGAGGAGAGTTTCGTAAAATTAGAGGAGTTTGCTCCAAAGCCAGATTATCAGTTGGTGGATGTGTTATAAAGATAATTAAGGACAATTTTAAGGTCCTCATCAATCATGCATTATTATGATCTGAGATTATACTCCTGAAACAGAATTTGTTAAATTCCTGGGTCAACAGATTACAGTCTTTCTAACTTTTAAATAGTCATTCAGACTTACAAGGCTTTCAAAACTAGCCTTTAGGAATATAAAACCTACATAAGACCTTGATCAATGCATTGTCCCAGAGATACTGGTGAAATCAGTACATAAACCTTGAGACTTTGACAATAATTTATACATCTTTTAAACAATCTATTGACTTTAATAACATTCTTAATGTTTTCAGGAGTACTGTGAGACCACCAAGTTTTCTATCTTTATATAGATTATCTGCCCCATTATAATAGCCACTTCACATTAGTCATCTCTATGTATATAATTTAATTGTATTTACTAAAACACATAGTAACTACTACATACAAAGAAAGCATTTTATGGAACAATTTTATCAAACCAGTGACTAAAGATTAAAAAGAAAATAAAATAATTGTTTACCAACAGAAGCAAAAATAAGCCAAATAAAAATTATCACATATTTATTAATATGTTTGCATTGCATTCTTAACTCTAGTTTGTAAGTTCCATTCATGAAAACAGAAAGCACAGCAGTTTTAATTACCTGTTTTCACAGCAGGAGCACAGTTCTTGCCACACAGCACCAGATGTTTAGAATGGATCAATTAAAAACTGAATATAGAGTTTTGCAATATTTATTTACCTAACAAATACTGATTAAGCATATACCATATACCAGGAGCAGTTCTAAACCTAAGGTAGAACAGTGACTAAAACAGGCAGTCCTTGATCATATGGAATTTATAATTTAGTAGAAGAACTAATATATTGGTATTTCTCATCCCTGTGGTGTGGGGGGAGAATACTTATTCCCAAAAGATCGTGATGGAAGATTTCTTAGAATTAAGGAAAAGTTGTTAAAATTCACTTTTCAATTTTTAATTGAGTCATCTCTATAAGGAAGAGTCATATAATATTGGAATTACAATAGTGCTTTTCAGTCCTTAGGCATTTTGACACATCTGAAGAACCTGACTTAGAGGCAGGCCCAGCAATCTGTGTTTTAATAAGCCCTCCAGGTGATTCTGATGCACATGAGAATATAAGAATAACAGTTCCAAATCAATGACACATAAATTTAACTGCATCTTAGAATCACCTTGGGGAGATTTTAAAATGCCCATACCCGGGTCTCATGCCCAGACATTCTGATTTAATTATCCAAGAGTGGAGCCTGAACATAAGGAATTTTTGAAGTCCCCAGGTGATTCTTCTGTGCATCCATATTTAAAAACTACTGCTGTACAACATCATCAGGATTTGCTACCTAACTGGTCTGTCTCTCCTTGCTATTATTTCCCTGTGAAATTTCATCTATACTTTATCTCCATTCTTATTCATACAATAATGATTCCCTGGTCTATAAATCTTCCCCATATTGCAGGGTCTTTATGAGAATGCTTCTACCAACATGTATTGCAGATATGTCGGGTTGAACACATTCAAAACTAAACATGTCTCCCTGCAATTTGCTCCCTCCCCAGAGGCCGTGTGGGGCAGCGTTGGTGAGTTCAGGCTCCGGACAGAGTTGCCTCCCTCCTCAGCTCCAGAGACAATGTTCACGTCACCATCTCTGTGGATGGCACCTCTGGTGCTGGCTGCACTGAGACAATCTGAAGCATGGGGGCTCTGCCCTGTTCTGCTATGTTTGAACAGAGCCAGACAAAGGGGAACTGACTTAAACTCTTTGTGCCTCAGTTTCCTCCCCTTTGAAATGGAAATAATAAGACCTACTACTAGGGTTATGCCGATGATCAAAAGAACTGATTCAGGTGGAACAGCACTGGCGTGAAGCAAACAATCAACTGTAAACAGATGTGGTGGAAATAGATCAGAGCCATTGTTAAAAGTAAGAAAGTGAAAGGCCCAAGATATTCTCACGGCAGTAGTTATCACCTCCTTAGACTAATGCTACCACAATTTACAAAAGCCATTGCCTATCCGTTCCTTTTTTTTTTACTTTCTTTATTCATTCAATAATTCCTTTGAGCTCATCTCCCTAATTTTTCTGTATGCATCTTCCCCTCCTTTCTCTTGCCATAGAGATATTTCAGGACTTACGTTTTCTTCTTTAATTGAAACGGTGGCTTCTGTTCTGATCTATCTATGTCCACCCCATCTGCTTGCAATCTTTCCCTCACATTGCCAGCAGAGAATCCCTCTTAAGAGCGAATAACACTCAAAATAAAACACCCATCAGATCCCTCCTTTGACTAAAATGTGTCCACATCTCCCAGCTGCCTGCAGTTAGAGCCCCATCCTTTATAAAGCCAGGGCGATCTGTAACCACATGTGACTAATCACACACGGTCACCATTGTTGTCTTCCTTGTTGGCCTCAGCATTAGATCATTTGCATCTTGAAGAGAGTGGTTGCATCTCTTTCATCTGCAGAGTCTCAGTGACTGAACAGTGTCTTGTGTACAGAGGTGTTCTGTAAATTCTTGAATGAATGGAAGAAAAGAAGATTCACATGCTGGCTGGCTGGAGGAATGGAGGTGGAAATGGATAGAGGGGGTCATGGAGGATGGTGGAGTCATAATACAGTTTAATGTGGCCAGGCATCATGGTGAGTGCCTATAATTCCAGCATTTGGGGAGGCTGAGGAGGGAGGATCTCTTGAGCCCAGGAGTTCAAGACCCTATCTTTATAAAAAGTACAAAAAATTACGTGATGAATGCCTGTAGTCCCAACTACTCTGGAGGCTAAAGCATGAGGATTGTTTGAGCCCAGGAATTCAAGGCTGCAGTGAGGTATGATTGTGCACTGCA
This sequence comes from Hylobates moloch, assembly GCF_009828535.3. Classification (NCBI taxonomy): domain Eukaryota; kingdom Metazoa; phylum Chordata; class Mammalia; order Primates; family Hylobatidae; genus Hylobates; species Hylobates moloch. The sequence goes on from NW_026652279.1 coordinate 166,922,796, forward strand.
CTCTGGCCTGAATGACAAAGCGAGACGCTGTCTTTAACAACAAAAACAAAAATATAGTTTAATGCAAACTATTGCTCATATTTTAATGCTATTAATTGCCAGAAATATCATATATAAGAAAAAACATTAGCAGAAACATAATTGAGTACATAGAAAGCATACAGAGTATATATTGTGGTCAGATAAAATAAAATAAGAAATTATCTTGTCTGTTTCCCTGTTCAGAAAAACAGGATCAATTAAGTACTCAGATGGATACATAGATAGATCCAAGGGTAAATGAGCTAAAATATTATTATTACGAAAATCAGGTTTAATTCTGGCCTAATGGCAAGCCTCTAATTTTCCTGAGTGAATAGTATTATACTGTTTTATAAGCTTGTCTTTCAATATGTGTAAAGAATATAATTAAAAAGAAATGAAAAGTTGTCTTTGTGTTATCAGTTCAGAAATGATTCAGCCAGTTCTGTGCTATTGTGTTTTTTTTTCCTTTGTCCGTTTCCCTGTAAAACTATCTTAAGATATTTTATTGATATTTCCAGATTATTCATTTCAGGAAGTTTAGGACATCTTGACTCATCCTGGGGAGGCTGAAATTATGGAAAAAGTAAAATACGGTTCCACTGGTTCAATTTCTCTAGTGTGGTGAAACCACATCAGGCTCTCCCTGAGCAGACCTGGCCACAGAAGGCACACTGAGGGCTGCGGGAGGCATCCTCCTGCATATGGCTGAATTTTGCCTCCTGCAGTGTCTACCAGTTGTCAGTTCTTGCATCATATTGGGAGTGGCTACAGTCATGGAGTTCTCACTGCTGCCTCATTACCCTGCCTTTCCTACCTCCACTTTGAACCAAAAAATAACTTTGGAGAAGAGGAATAAATTTCAGAAGTAATTTATAAATCTAGACTTTGGTTGCAAAATCTGTCCTGGACTTTCGATTCTGCATATAAACACTGCTGGCCAAAGTAGAACGTCTGAACCCACTCACAGAGACCATTCACATCGAAAACAGGCAAAGGCCCGTGTTACGTGAGGGTGTTCATGTAATATGACTATGGTTCTGGGAGTACTTTGCAAGGTGGATTTCATAGTCATATCCTGTGTGGTATTCACAATACTTAACAGTAAGTGTGACATGGCTACTGACCACTCACAGACTCACAATCCACCAGCATAAACTTGAGCTGTAAACACCAACTACAGCTACAAGATGCAAATCAGTGCACGATCAGCTGTGTTTATATCCAATTCCTGGATTAGTGGTTTTAAATTTTGCTGCACATTAGAATCATCTGGGAACTTTAGATGATAATGATGTGCCAATGTATGTTCATTGATTGTAACAAATACACCACTTTGGTGTAAGATGTTGATAGTGAGAGAGGCTGTATGTGTTTGAGAGCGGGGTCAGATACAGAAATTCTGTGTACTTTCTGCTCAGCTTTGCTGTGAATTTAAAACTGCTCTTAAAAAAATTGAAGACTATTAAAAAGAAAGGGACTGGTTATATTTGGACTTAATATTGGTTGTGACATGGATATGGGATTTTGGAGAGTGCTCAAGTAATTCTATAAGGCATAAAAATTTTAGAACTTTGTGTTGGATGAATTGAATTTTTAACACTATTAGGCTTCTTTTTAACTGCAGAGGGATGCCAATCATCATCATGCTTTCCTGGTTTCACAGTTTAAAAAACACAGGTGAGTATTGACATAGGATGTGCAATTGCAGTCAATATTCAAATGTGTAGCTGAAGAGTGTGCACCTTCAAATTCTAAGTTTATTCCAGACCTTGAAGAGTTAACCGATGCATCTCTACGTCGACCAATATCCCTTTCTGTCCTATCTGCCTTCGTAACAAAAGGAAATTCACATAAATTGAATATGCTTTCTTATAGGTTTCCTGTCTATGTGTTTAGCTAAGGTTCCAGTGCAGAAAATTTCTCCATCAGTTGGAAAGTTGAACTTGACTTTTTGCAGTTCTAAAAATGCTCAAATTCTATGATAGATTTTTTTTCTTAATGATACCTAAAGTTTAAAGTAAAAAATCAAAACTGACAAACCAGAAAATAAAATACCATGCATTGGTAAAAAAATAAATAAATAAGTTCAAATGTGTTACGCTACACTAAAATAAACAGTACAGTTGGAAAAGATTAATTCATTGAGTTGAATGAAATATAGGTAAAAATAGCAAAGTTCTCACCTTTGAAGAAAAATAATAAATGCAATTACTTCAATACTCGGTATGTTTACGAAAATACAATTTATATCCTATTGATGTATCATCTAAAAATAAATAATAACAATTGCTATCAAGACTGAAATATTGTAGAAAGGAGAATTACTTCTCCAAAAGCTGTGGAAAACTCAGAATTCATAGTGTGATTACAAACTCAGTAAGTGCCCAATAAATATTTGCTGAAGATTTAGGAATTATAACAGGGTGACTTCAGACATACCAGTGTTAACCACTAACAGGAATGAAATGAGTAGACATAACAATAGTTTTTTTTTTTTTCTGTTCCTGACAATATAGTGCAGGAAATTTCAATAAAATAGCAAGTGTTTCCTAACCCAGAGAGAGTTCATTTCTACTGCCTTTTTTGAAGGCTCATTCATTTGTAGCTTTTATTCTTAACAAAGAGAACTGTACACTGACGCAACCGATTTTCTAAAAACTTAGAGAAGAAAGAATAATGGGTGATGTGAATACAACAAAAATTGCAAGGTACTTGCAGTCAATAGTATCAATAATGAAGAGGTGCAATGGTGACTGTATTAAAGAGCTGGGTGATTTGAATCATTAACAATCCACAACTCTTGCCAATTCAAGGTGCAGTTGCTCATGAGAAATGCACTTATATTCCTCCCACATTAAGATCCTCACTTTTGTATATATTTATAAAGCTGCTGTATGTGAGGTGCAGAAATGTCAAGGAATCCTATTGGATCTGTGAAATATTTTAGCCATAATTTACAAAAGCGGCGAATCCTGTGTCTAAACTTCTCCAGCCATCCCCTGTCCCAGCACGCCCCATCCCATTTTACTATACATAATCTGTCATTTTGCCTCTCTTCTTTCTTCTTTTTTCTGTGCCCTTCATTCCACCCCAACACACACACACACACACACACACACGATTTGTAACCTAGAAATCGATAATATTTGTCACGTTCAGAACTGTGGAATTTAGACAACTCCATGTCTTGCCACAAACTGGGAAGAGGTTGACTAATATTTGCACTTTCTTGGGCATTAGTAATTATGAAATGATACATAGAAAAATGCAGATCAATTATTAAATGATTGATGAAGACAAAATAAAAACTTACTTTGGAATCATGAGATACGTCTAATTGTTCATTGCTTCTCATGGAATCATATTGAAGAGAGAAAACCAAGTCTCCTTTGCTCTTTCTCTGAGAGCATAGGGATTATCCATTACCCCAGAGGGCTTCAGCAAATATAATTCACTTTCTACCAGCAGTTCCATCTCTTTCTGTTCATTTCATTTTTGCAAATGGATTAATAAAGCTAAATAAAACATATTTTTTTAGGCCAAGCTCATCAAACCAGGCAAACTACAGCCTGTGGGCCCAAAGGAACCAGTGACCCGTCTTTCTGTTCTGCCCTCAAGCTAAGAATGGCTGATACAGATGAACATTTATAGTTGATTTGTGATGGGAACACTAACTTTAACTCCAGTGAAGAAAACGATATTCCCCTTAAGAAAAGAATCCCATTCTTCCATAAGACCTGCATTACAAAAATGTGTGCTCTATTATTATATTCTGAATTTCATCAATGAAAACTGTATGCAGATATGTTTCCTTGCTTGTTCTGTAAGCACCTGCATAACATCCCTGATGCTGCCCTTAGCCAATAAAGCCTAAACTATTTCCTCTCTAGCCCTTGACAGAGTTTGCGGAGCTGTGATTTAGATAACCAGTATTTTCTTGGAAGGTAAAACAAGTATTTCAAAAGACCAGGCCTCCCCAAAATACATGTGGAAAACGATGCTTATGCCCCTGTCTGCCCCCCCCCCAAAAAAAACCCACTCTGCCCCCGCTTCCTCCCTCCTCGAGTCTAAAGCAGGCTGGCAGGCAGGTCTCATCTGCGTCCTGACACTCCGATAATTGCTCTACTCTCCCCCACACAGTAACTCTCTCATTCCCGTCAGTAAAAACCTCAGTCCCCCGCAATAGTCAGAACTCCCAGAACCCCTGCCTGCCTCAGGCTGTGCTCCCTGCCTCTCTGCCCGCCCACCCTGTGCCTCCCTGCCCTCCAAGGTGGAGGTGGGGTTGGGGAAGAAAAGGAAAAAAGGGAAAAGTCATTATTTAGCAGTCCCTGGTGAAATCAAGCAGTTTCCAGAGGCAGCAACAAATGATAAGTAACTCTCTGGTGTTTTTGAGGGGTTTGTCCGAGGCTAACCCCTATTTCCAGGAATCTCTGTCCTGAAGTCCCCTTAACTCGCACCACTATGTTTTCACTTGCCTGCAGCCATGCCCTTCCTTCTTTCAGCCAGGCCGTGCTGAGCTCCTCGTGGTGAGGGTTGGGAGGCACCCCCAGGCTGTCTGAGGACAGCCACTTCCAAGAGGCAGACTCTCCTGGCGGCATGGGCACCCTCAGCAGCTCTAGCCAGGAGCCCTTTTGATAGAAGTGGTTCAGACACCTTTGCACTGTTCCCCTAACCTGCAGGGACCCAAACCAAGCCTTCCAACTGGTGCATGCTCAGTCTCAAACACATAGAGCTTGTCTCATCTCCAGACTCCTCCACTGCTGCTCTCCTGCAGGGACAGTCCACTCTGTCTTTCAAAGCCTGGTGGTGTCTGTATTCTTCACTCTATAGCAATTCCACTCACATGAGTCTGCATCATGTTATTCCATTTATTCTTTATTTATTTACTTGTTTATTATTTATCTCTTTGTTATGGGCCAAATTTGTGTCCCTGAAAAATTCATATGCTCTCACACCCGGTACCTCAGACTGTGACTGTGTTTGGAGATAGGCCCTTTAGAGAGAGAATTAAGGTAAAATAAGGTAAGGTAAAATTAAGGTCATATGTGTAGGCCCCCTTCCAATATGACTGGTGTCCTTCTGTGAAGAGATTAGCACACACATAGGCATGCGGATACACACTCATAGAGGGAGGACCATGTGAAGACACAAGGGGAAGACAGCCATCTACGAGTCCAAGAGAGAGGCCTCAGATGAAGCAACCCTGCTGACACCTTGACCTCAAACTCCTGGCCTCCAGAATTGTAAAAAATAAAATTCTGTTATTTAAACCACCCAGTCTGCTGTGCTACGGCAGCCCTAGCAACCAATTATACTTCCCCATTAGAATATAAGCTCCACGAAGCATGCAGTTTGGGCACCCGGGGCAGAGTTGAATGGATGGATGGCTGAAGGTAGCCCTGCATCTATAAGTCCTAACGTGAATTTTTCTGGAGAACTTACAGAACCACAGTGACGAAAATAGTAGTCTTGATATCCCTAAATGCTAACTTTTGGGTTTTGTGAATTTATTGTTTCCATTTTTTTTTAAAGAAATAGTGAGTTATGTATCGGTTTTACCATCTCATGTTACAAATGTAAAGTTAAACTACCGACGAATAACAAGATTTGCACGAGTTCATATAATTAAGTAGCAACACAGGTAGTACCAGAATCTGGAGATCTTGACTTTGATTCTAGAGACATTCCTCTAGCCCTTTCTTGTCCCTCTTTGGCTTTATAAGTAGAAGAAAAAAGTGGCTGGTAAAGATTGCTGAAGGATTAAGAATTTGGTAATGTACACTTTGACCTGTCGTAATTCAGCACAGATAAGAACATCGGTTCAAACCCTGCATCCGAGTATTTGAGGACCTCCATGCTGTGGCCCCACCAGCCGGCCAGCTTTGTTTCTCACCAACTCAGTATTTTCCAAATCAGGACATCAGCACACTTGACTCCTTGCTCCCTCCTCAAGCACGAGCTGAGCTCTGTCCAGCCAGCCCTTTCTCTTCCAACAGCTGTGATGCTCTTCTCAGGCCTCTCGCTGGCCTTCATGCCTCTGGGATTGCTCCTTCATGAAGCCCCCACCATGGCTCCCCTGTGACGTCAGGGCCTCTCCACTCCTGCACTTCCTGGTGGGACTGCTCCCACCATGTTTTAGGATTCGTTTACATGATTTGCATTCATCATATGTGTTCAAGTAACTTTTTCTTGCCTCTTAAACCAAAAGAGAAGCTCTAGGAGATCATGGACTTGTCTTCTATTTCTTTGTCTTCACAATTCTGCCTGATATTATGACTTACCTCTCAGTGACCAACAAACTGGCTGCTTCGTTTCAGTTCTACTCACGTGTCTGTGACACACATGTCTGTGACACACGTTATTCTGTTGGTATGTGGTATGTGGTGCTGGATGATAATCCTCAGTCTCTCCATTGTGGTCACTGTGCATAGAATTAGAATCTAAATCATTATCATTTTCAGTGGTTGCTATCAATGATGGTATTTGACTGGCATCTTCTAAATGAGAAGACTGTTAAAGTCAGACTAAAAATACAAATATATTTTGAGGCTACGATAATAATGATGAGAAATTGAGAGATATAATTTCTGTTAGAATCATTAGGGGTGACATGAAAAATGAACTTGATCTTATCAAGATAAATATTTTTCCAATATAGTGATTGGATCATGGGTAATTAGATCGATTATTCCTATATGTTTACACACAATGACTCTCCTAAACACTCATCCATCTCAGTTTTATAAATACAATTTTAAATGGCTTTAGATTAGTTCTTTTAGCCTCCGAGCAGTGACAAATAAATCATGAGATGTTCCTATGAGCTACAGGCATTTTATAATCACCTCCAAGCAATTTCCTGTAATGTTGCTGTTATTTTTATGTCATCATTGAGCCAGATTCTTATTCTTGCTGAAGTACTTGGAGAATTCTAATCTTTATTGTCATAAAAAAGAAAGCTTTGCTGATTTCCTAGTAATTTGTCTTTAAGATATTTCCCAAGGTTGTGCTATGCAGAAAAGTAATTATTGTGCATATTATTTAAATTTAATTTAAATCCTTACTTCATGTTGAAATTATAATTTGAAAAAGCAGTTGAAATAAAGAAAAATGTAATTCCTTTCCCTGTGAAGTGTAAAAGTTAGCTATATTGATCTGAAATCTTAACTATCTCTGTTTCTGGATGTTTTCATTCCAGCCTGCATAGATATGGATAAGGAATAATTTTAAATCTGCTCCTAATCGACTCTCTTACTTTCCATTCACAACGATGTCATTGTTATCACTGAGGTAGAGGGAATCTTCCAGTAGATATCCTGGGATACAGAGGAGATGGGTCATGATCAACAAAACCATAAAAAACCTAAACAATCTATGTAAAGAGCAGCCACTTGGACCCCGAGGAAGAAGTGACTGTAACCGACTCCACTGTTTTTATGAACATCTGAACCTGCAGCTCCAGTAGCCACCTCTTATTATCTCCTATGGGCGGCCACTGCCCTTAATAGGGTTTGAGTTCACTGGGTAGAACTATGAGGAAAGAGAAAGGCGTTTCAAATATGGGGGTATGGGTGATACAATAAATAGAGATTTGAATTCGATTATGTAAGTAGTATATTTGGAGAAAAATTCTTTCTCAAGCCTTATCAACTTTACAGCTCATCTTTTTTTTTTTCTGATGAGTTTGTTTATATATACACAGTAAGTCCTCGTTTAACTCAATGGATCAGAGACCAACATATACAACCTAAAGCTATAAAACACAGAAAAAATAACAGTGAGAATCTCTGTGATCTTGGACTAGGAGAAGATTTCTCCAATATGACACAAAACTCTCAATTAGTTAGAACAAATTGATAAATTGGGTAGCATTTAAATTACTTATGGTCTTCAAAAGATACTGTTCAGAGCATGAAAAGACAAGCTACAGGCTGAAAAAAAATTTGTAAATGATGCCTCTGAAAAAAGAACATAAAAAAATTTTCAAAATTTAATAATAAAATCACTGAGTAAATAAATATGAATAGATTGATTTTAAAAGACACTACATTGAAAAAGATACATGCGTATCAGTTAAGCGCATGAAAAGATGCTTGGTCGGGCGCGTGGCTCACGCCTGGAATCCCAGCACTTTGGGAGGCCGAGGAGGGCGGATCACGAGGTCAAGAGATCGAGACCATCCTGGCTAACACGGTGAAACCCCGTCTCTACTCAAAATACAAAAAAAATTAGCCGGGCGTGGTGGCGGGTGCCTGTAGTTCCAGCTACTCCGGAGGCTGATGCAGGAGCATGGCGTGAACCTCGGAGGCGGAGCTTGCAGTGAACCGAGATCGCTCCACTGCACTCCAGCCTGGGCGACAGAGTGAGGCTCCGTCTCAAAAAAAAAAAAAAAAAAAAGAAAAGAAAAGAAAAGATGCTTAACATCGTAAGTCATTATGGAAATGCAAATTAACACCATAATGAAAAGGCATTACATGTGTATTAGAATGCCTAAAATGAGTGACTGACAATAAACGTGTGAATAAAATTGTGGAGGACCCACAACTCTTGTGCACTGCAGTAGAAGTGTAAAATGATATAACTACTGTGGAAAACAGTTTAGTGATTTCTTAGATAGGTAAATGTGCACCAACCATACAATCTAGCTGTTTAACTCCTAAGTATTTACTAAAAAGAAATGAATTTGTCCACATGCAAAGTGTACGCTAATGTTCACAGCAGCTTTATTTGTAATAGCCAGAAACGGAAAACTGTCCAAATGGCCATCACAGGTGAATGAATAAACAAATTTGGTATACTCACGCAACGCTATACCGCGTAACAATAAAAAATATATATATTGACACATGCTACAACGTGTTTTCAAAAATAATTACACTTAGTGAAAGAAGCCAGATCAAAACAAAGTACACGTTGCATGATTGCATTTATATAAAATTATAGAGAATGCAAACCAACGTATAGTGACAGAAAGGAGATCAGTGGTTGCCGGAGGACAGGAAGGAGAAATAGGAATTATCAAAGGTCAGGAAGAAAGTTTTACGGGTGGTGGATATATTCATTATCTTGATTGTGGTGAAGGCTTCATGGTGGTATACATATGCCTAAACATCAATCTGTATATATAGCAAATACATACTGTTTATTTTATATCAAGTACACCTAAATAATGCTGTTTGAAAACAGAAAGTAAAGAATACGGGTATGTACTGATTTGGAGGGCATGCTAAGACATGTTAAACGAAAAGTTTCATACAGGAGTGTATATAGGGTGCTATATTTGGCATAAAAAAGAAAGGAAAATAAGAATGTTTATTTGTATTTCTTGATTTTGCATAAAGGGCAAGCAAAAAGTAATGAAACAATTATTGATGCGGAGCGAGTGGGGAGAGAAATGGGAGTGAGAATTTTCAGTGTGTGACTTCTTGTTTCATTTTAATTTTTACCATGTAAATATGCTATTTCAAAACAGGGTAATCAAAATATTGCTACAACTCAGATATCTATCAACTGATGATTGGATAAATAAAATGAGTGATCATTCAAAAATAAAAAGATGCCGGGTGCAGTGCCCCATGCCTACAATCCCAGCACTTTGGGAGGCCATGGTGGGTAAATCACCTGAGGTCAGGAGTTTGAGACCAGCCTGGCCAACATGGCAAAACCCCGTGTCTATTAAAAATACAAAACTTAGCTGGGTGTGGCGGCACGTGCCTGTAGTTCCGGCTACTCAGGAGGCTGAGGCATAAGAATCGCTTGAACCTGGGAGGCAGAGGTTGCAGTGGGCCAAGATCATGCCACTGCACTCCAGCCCGGGTCACAGAGCAAAACTCTGTCTCAAAAATAAAAAATAAAAAATAAAAATAAATAAAGTACTGTTACCTGCTACAACATGGATGAACCTTGAAAACATTATCCTAAGTGAAAAGAAGCCAGTCACAATGGCCACGTATTGTATGATTCAATTCATATGCAATGTCCAGAACAGGCAAATCCATAGAGACAGAAATTAGATCAGTGATGGCCACGTGCTCAAAGGGGATTGGCATAACTGCAAATAAGTTTGAAGTTTATTTTTAGAGTGATAAAAATGGCCTACAATTGGGTTGTGGTGATGATTGCATATATCTATAAACGAACTAAAAACCATTGAATCATACACTTTAAATGGCAAATGGTGTATTGTGTGGATTGTAATCTGAATAAGGTTGTTAAAAATGCTGTTTCATAAATACTCACTGAAATTCACATTCTATTTGGAAACTTCTGTGTGTATTATTTATTTGTATTTTTTAATAGCCACTCATTGTGGAAAATGGATATTAGAGTCTCTATTTGACAGACACAAAGAAATAATGCATTACTTCTTTCCATATCTAACAGCAAATGAGTCAAAAGTAGAACCATTTGAAAACCTGAACTGATATACTTCAACCTGTGCAGGATCACCAGTAACCCCACCCACACTTACATATACGTGCAGTTTCATCTGTGGTTCCACCACGGCTCCCATGCACACGGCCGTGAGATAAGCTTTTTCACAAATAGGAACTGACCAGCTGATGGACTGAGAAATTTTTGCCAGACCAACTCCTGCTGACAGGTGTAAAATAATCAAATATCGAATGATCCTTGGAGTGAATGGGAGGTCGTTCTAGAGTTCATTTAAGTATATTTGAACTGATCAATTAATGAGGCAAACTTAATATCATGTGACTTATCAATTAAATGTCCATTCAAGTTTCCTAGTCTGTATTATGAAAAGAAACTAAAACTTTAAATCCAGATGGGTGGTCTGGAGACAAGACCAGCTGTGCAGAGAAAACGACAGGACAAAAAGACACAAAGTCCAAGGTAGATAAGCCTGTGATGGCAAAAGTTACAGAATCAGGTCAATAAAGTGTCAGCATTTCAGCGCAGAAAAAGTACAAATTAGGAGCTCAGAAATAACTTAACTTGATTAAATTAGAAGGCTACGGGATAAGAAGACCACACACAGCAAGTAAAAAATAAACCTAGATCTAATTATTGTTCTTTCAAATTATTTAGAGAATCATTATAATTGGAAACAAAAATTCCATGCTTACAGAGGTGACAGCATTCTTCAGGAACTGCCACTCTAATGCAAAACCATAGAACTTCTATTTATCATCACACTCGAAGACAAGCATGGAGGCAAAAACTTACAACTTGAGAGAATTCAAGAACAAAGCAGAAAATAAGTATAAGTGAAACCGATCACTTAACATGAATTTAATAGAGAATAAAAAGCAGACAATTTGCCCCAACGCGGTGCACATTTTAGCTATCCGTAAGTGGTCTTGCTACTACTTTTCCAAGTATTTTACTCTTAATTTAGGCATCTAATAAAAACTGTGACATTTTCCTGTTTAAAATGTGGGGGAAAACATTCTGAATATTTTAAATGCCTGGATTATGTCTATTTCCGAATCAGCTTCCTTCGCTTTCTTTACACAAATATTAGAATTAAGAAATATATTTATACACAGGGAAGAAGAAAGGAAAAGTCTAGAGTTTCCTTCTTGGATATAAACAAAAAGAAAATCCTTCTCCTTCGCTTCCAGAGCCAAGGGGGACACTGAATATATTATAATATTTGGAAAAATGTAACTAAGGCTTCTGAACTTGAGAAAATCTGCAAGACTAGACTCCCAGGAATTCATTGTTGTCTGAACATATGCCTTGGCCAAAGGCTTGTTCTCATCGGGGGTACGTAAATCATTACCAGTTTTAAGAAAAAAAAAATGTATTTAAAATTCTGCTTTTGTTATAATCATGATGCCACGAAGCCCAAGGCCAATGAATACTTTTGGAAAAAATGCTCCAGGTAAGCCATTTCGCAAATACTCTCCTACCCTATGTTCCTCCACATCCGAAAGTTTTCACTATTCAAGCTCTACACATTATATATAGCTGAAGACAATTAATAAACAGCCTGTGAGCATCCCTTACAAATTAGAAACCATGTGAAAAAAGAAAGACTGGTCCAGCCATGAGGTCCTATCGGGGTCAGGTTGGCTGACTGTCCTTCCATCCCCTCCAAAGCCACTTTGGACCTCCTTTGCTCTGACACTTGTCTTTTCTAGCTACCTCCACATCACACTCTGTTGGGCCCTCGCTCTTGCCCCTCCATCCTCGTCCCATTTCTCACATTACTTAATGTTGCTTTAGAGGAAGGGCTGCAGTGGGAAGGACACATGCTGGAGATAGAAGACCTTTTTCTTCCTTCTCTCCCTCCTGCCCCCACATCTCCTCCAGGCCATTTCAACAACCCAGCACAATGCTCATAGGAAACAGTATCAAGAATCAGGAAGCCTCTGCGCATTTTCTCTACATTTAAACTAGCACAGTAGTCTGCGACAGTCTCAGGAATGCTGGCAAAACAGACAAGATTTGTGGGGCCAGGAAGGACAGTCTAGTGTTCACACTAACGGCTGTAGCCAGAGGATCAGCATTTGTATGTATATGCCTCAATACTCCAAAGGGAGTGTAAATATGGCCAGGTGATGCCTGCCCGGCCAGTGAGCTCTGTTAATATCACAGAAATTCTGAGCTGAGGAAACCCAAATCTTTTATAAAACCTTCAGAATTGGAGGTACACCAGAGGGGAGCATTATCTTTATTACACAGAACAGTAAGCATGCCTGTTTTTTGCTCCGAGGGAGACACCGTCCCTATTTTTCAAGACTGTTCCCTGTACAGACCATTGAAAAGACAGTCAACAATGGGCAGTCAGGGCTTTTCTCAGAAGATGAGCAGAAACCAAGAAACCCAGGGAGGATGATCTCCCAACACATCACTGACATCACTGTGCCATTGCTACTAGTGAGAAAGCAAGTCAACCCTGGCAAGAATGTCTTTGCCTCCTAGGAGAGCTTCATGGGAATCTGATTGAAAACAAATAAAAAAATGAATCAGAGCCCTCTGAAATTTCCCAAGGACCACAGACTGCCCTCAGGGACAGAAAGGGAGGAGCAGGCACCCTGAAGAATGTCTGATCGTCTCGTGAATCTGCACGGACAGATCAAGGGCAATACCTGTCAGCAGCCAAAAGTAAAGCAAACCACCTTGGCTTTGCTGAACAAGATAAAAAGGAAAAGAAAAAAAAAGTGGTCATTAAAGTCCTGCAGAGAAAACCAAGAAGTGAGTGGCTTTCTTTGAGGGTTTACAAACTCAGTCTTTCTCCTCCGTCTCCAAGAGGGGTAGCTACCAAAAGGAAAAATGTGTATGATTCTTTTCTTTTTCTTTTTTTTTGGGACGGAGTTTCACTCTTGTCGCCCAGGCTGGAGTGCAATGGCGTGATCTTGGCTCACCACAACCTCCGCCTCCCGGTTTCAAGCAATTCTCCTGCCTCAGCCTCCCAAGTAGCTGGGATTACAGGCACGAGCCACCACGACTGTCTAATTTTGTACTTTTAGTAGTAGAGACAGGGTTTCTCCATGTTGGTCAGGCTGGTCTCAAACTCCTGACCTCAGGTGATCCACTCACCTCAGCCTCCCAAAGTACTGATATTACAGGTGTGAGCCACCGCGCCGGGCGTGTATGACATTTTCAATGTTTACTTACTAATGCTCAGTGGAACATGCTGAAAAAAAAAAAGGAAAGGAAATATCATTTGATTTCCTTTTCTAAGGCATGAACCTGAAAAGCTTCTTTAAGTACTGTATCTATTCTACAACTGCCAGCAAACATTGTCCCAGGAAACAAGAACTATCAGGTATAGTTTGCAGTATAGAAAGTGAGGGAGAACTTCTCAACTTTCTCTATAAAGTGAGTAGTGATTGAAATGGGTTACAAACCCATAAGCACTTTATACAATGAAGATTAGAAGTTGCAAAAACCAAAACAAACAAACAAAAAAAACCTCCAAAATCTAATGAAATTTCCACTGACCAAGGTCCTGATCCACCTGAGAGACAGCAGCGGCAACCAACTGGTGCGTACAAACCATAAGTCAAGCAATTTATAATTCTGTCTGCTCTCTGCTTCTGCTAAATTGCAATGCCATGTAGACAAGTAAGTCTAAAAGCTTACATCCTCTTTCCCCCACTTCTGATGGTGGCTAACTTTTTATTTCCTGGGTGTGAGTAAATTAGAACACTCTTACCAGTTAGGGTGTTCTCCTCTGGCAAGAAATCTGGATGAACATATGCAGTTTTTTTCTGGCCAGTATTAGGCTGTGCTTGAGGTTTGAAAACCATTATGGACCTCATGTTATAGGATAAAGTTCTTATTTACTTCTCCATAGATTAGTGGTTGCAAATGGTTGTATCAACAAAGGTAATTCTATCTAGTCCAGGAATCAGATGTGAACTGTTAGAAGCGAGAGAAAGAGGGGAGGGGAGAGAATATGAGTACCCATAGTCCTGACTTAAATGGTTCAACTTAATGAATTTTCAACTTTTTGATGGTGCAAAAGAGAGACAAACTCAGTAAGAACTATGTTACAAATACCCATAAACCATTTACCACCATTCTGCTTTTCACTTTCATTACAGTACTCAATAAATTACGTGAGCCATTCAATAATGTATTATCAAATAGGCTTTGTGTGAGATGATTTTGACCAACTGGAGGCTAATGTAAGTGTCCTGAGCACGTTCAAGGAAGGTGAGGCTGAGCTATGATGTTGAGTAGATCAGGTGTACTCAATGTATTTCTGACATATAATCTTTTAAACTTACAATATGTTTACAAGAATGTAGCCCATGTTCATAGAGGAAAATCTTGCATTAAAGAATAATAAAGCAAGTGATGATTACAGGATATGGAAACCTTGACTGAGTTTTCTATATAGTTTGCTCATTGTAGAACATTATTGATAAATATTAATAAATCTATATTCTTATGGTAATCTCATACACAATTTGATTTGTTACTTTTTCTGTTTTATAGCTGGTTGATTTCTTAACATCCTATCTTTTTAATCCTAAAGAATAAAAGGAAAATAAAATGGCTAAATACCAGATAGATTATTTGATGAGGATATACAGAAAATGTTACAGACACATAATTTATTTTTAGAAAGAAATCCTCATACTGTCAAACTCAGCTCGGAATAGGCTGTCATCTTTGCTACATTTCCTGTCACAGAAAGACCAGGTGAGAGTCAACCCAGACCAGGGGCAGCCTCCTGAGAAGTATTAGCCAAGCAGCTTAATAAAGGCAAAACTATTTAAAAGTAAAGTTAATGATGATTCTGTAACAAAGGGTTGAACTCTGATGAACTGCGGGACAGATCGCACTTTGAAATGATCACTAAATTCCCTAATACCAAGAAGATACTCTGGGAAGAGAGAGGAGAGCTAGTTTTTGGAGTGACATCTGGGGAAAGGGCTCATCAGTCCCTGGAGAGGATGGACTGGGCGCAGCCACACAACTGCAGTGCACAGTGGCTGTGCTAACTTGACTGTGTAGTTATGCTTAAGGCCATAGATCACAAGATATGTAGACCCATAGGATGAGTTCATTGCCTGCTAATAGTTCTGCTGCCTTCCCAAAGTCCCAAACTTTAGAAGTCTTTTGTATATCAAATGTAATTATTTGAAACAGGTACACCTCTGCTAAAAAAAACCAACTGATATTGGTGCCCAGGACTGCTGCATTCCTTCGAGAATATCAACTTGGCCAAGCTCTTTCCTCTCAGCCTTTGCTACACTGTGTACTTGAACTATGCAAGAGAATACATTTACCACAGTCACAACCTGAATGTTTCACGGGGAAGATAAATGTGAGTGCTCAGTATTTTTGTAAACATGCCAAGAGATTCTGACATTATCTGAATCAAAAGAAACTTTGGTGAATGAGAAAACTAGTAGCTGTTCATACAGCTGTACCTTATGTGGAAGGTGCATCACATAGAAGATACAGGAAGAATATACAAACTAATTTAATGTATTTTATTTCTCTAATTTTTCTTTTAAAAACAACACAAATTCCATTTATTTCTTGTTTCATTTTGTTTTGTTCTTTTCCCTGAAACAGACGTATACTTGATTCCAAACTCCCGTCTGACTTCACTGGCAGGAAACTTAATCCTAGTTATTTCCTGGGAATCCCCTCTCAAAGATTTGCTGAGATCCCAGGGTTCCATGCATGGCCAAAGATCTAAAGACCAGTCTTGAAAAGGGTTATGAATCCACCCTCCTTATCACCGATCCACAAACTCTCTCACTGGGCCTGGGCCTGGCCCTTGAGCTCTGGCAGCTCTGCCACCTCCACGCGGTGTCTGGGGCATGAGAAGCCTGGGGAACCCGGGAGGCATGTGTCCAGGAACTCAGCTGCTTGAAGCAGCACCCACTTATCTCACACGGGGATAGCCACCCACTGGCTGTACCCAGGGGACTCTCCCTTTGATGTCTCTCCAGTCCGGAGGAAACACCCTGCCCTCTCCTCAAAAGCATTTCTCCCTAATGTCCTCATTTTAATAAATTTTAGCTCTCACAAAAGCTAGAAATATTACTGTTGCATCATGAGGTCCAAAATGAAATGAAATAAAATAAAATAAAATAAAATAGCTAGAGATAGTTGTTGTGTTTTACCAGTGTTTGTTCTGAGGCCTGTAAAAATCTGAGGTAAGATGAAAACCTAAGCCACAAAAGGAATCTAGTTGCCTTGAGGGTTTTGAGAAGGGCAGGCAGAAGATGTGCCACACTGAGAAAATACCAATTAATTTATTGACAAATTATCCCCTACATTGTATCCTGCTCTCCCCCTGGCTATGTGACCCACTGATATTATCTGCACCTCCATTTTCTTATTTGGTGTAAGTGGAAATTAAAATTCCTCTTCCCTCCTTCTTTGGAATATAATGTTTTCTCCTTGTCTGTCTGTTGGTTTTATTTACTCCAACTAGATAGCTTACTTAAAAAGTTATTACTGAAATCTGTAGTTTTATACAGCATTAATAAGTCAAATATTGTATGTAGAGGTGGGGATGAATTGTTATATACTGCTTTCATAATTTTATTACTAATTTCATTCTTGAGTACTCACTATGAGCTGGACACTGTGCTGTCTACACATAAATCATGATCAGACAGTCTTTTGGGGTCATCTTCTATGTTTTCCATTTCAATCTATCCCCAACACATTCATGGAGAATTAGGAATGATCACTGCAAATCTGTTTCTAGAGAGATGATTTAATATCGCATTATTAACAACACAATGAAAAATGAAGTTAAGGCAAGAATTTTCAAAATATGACAACATGGTTAAAGTACGTCACTCTTTAAGCAGAAGACTGCTTATTTATTAAAGGAAATGTGTCTTCAAGCAGTAGAAAAAGCATGTTTTAAAAAAACAACTCAATATAAAAGAAATAAATGTATTAAGAAATATTAAGGTGGAGTTGATAATTAATATGATGCTTGATATTTATAACAAAGTGCATAAAGTGGACATTCTCAAAACTTAAAAATCTGCTCATAATTCTAAGAAGTGAAATGCACGGTGAGGGAAGAGACGCAAAAACACCTAATCAAAGAGAGTTAGTGGCAGAAGACTCCTGAAAGCAATTAAGAGAGGAAATTGGGAGATCAAAGATCGAAGAGGGAAAAAGTGCAATGATAGTATGGATGCAAAGGTGGTCTTCCATATGGAGAGAGGGCAAGATGCCGACATGGGGTAGGAAGGAACAGAAAGATGAAAAGTCAAATACAGCCCTGGGAGGTCCCGTTCCGTGGCCCAGCTGCAATAGCAAACACATCAAAAATGAGAGAGCACCAACAAACCAGCAAACATTTTCACTCAGGTAAGTGGCGTCATGGAATTAAAAAGACGAAGATTCCTACAGATGGGAAGTACAAGAAAAATTAGAGCAGAAGAAGGAAAGAGTCTCATACATTAAAACTTGATAAATTCTTTGCTAGTTCAGATAGGTTTGTTTTTGCCTACGATGTTAGTTTGTAAATGTCCTGGTCATAAAATAAAGCTATAACATATAAAGAGATTAAAATGAGATAGGATTAAGTGAAATAATATATATTCTGTGCTCATTTTGTTTAAATCGTTTTATAATTATGTGAAATTTCTCCAAAATCTTCTAAAAATTTGGCTTAGAAAGGATGACACATGAAATAATGCTTGATATTTTCAAGAAATAAAGGAACATACAGTAATCAGAACATTATTATTATATACATTTACTGTGGAATTTATTTCAAATTAGTCTAAAACTTTTAAGAAAATGTTCTTTTTCTTATAATTCTACAGTATTTTAAGATAACATATCATCTTTTAAATAACTAAGTAATCTGGCCGGGTGCGGTGGCCCATCCCAGCACTTTGGGAGGCCGAGGTGGGCGGATCGCTTGAGGTCAAGAGTTTGAGACCAGCCTCGCCAACATGGTGAAACCCTGTCTCTACTAAAAATACAAAAATTAGCCAGGCATGGTGTCAGGTGCCTGTAATCCCAGCTACTCAGGAGGCTGAGGTAGAAGAATCACTTGAACATGGGAGGAGGAGGTTGCAGTGAGCCGAGAGCATGCCACCGCACTCCAGCCTGGGAGACAGAGTGAGACCCCATCTCAAAAATATAAATAAATAATCATATTTATATATGGTAGATACTTTTCAAAATATTTTAATTATTTTAAAATATTTGATTACTACGTATCCAAGAATAAAACCAAGCCACATAAAAATGTATATTGTTTCTATTTCCTCATAAAGTGGTAGACTTTTGAACTTCATTCTGCTTTACAGATAAAGATTTACTAGATTTAAAATATGTTAAAGACAAGAATTTGTCAGGAGTTACATCACTGATTATCAAGAAACTCTCACAATTCATAAACTAGTAATGAAATTGACATATGTTCCCCCACAGAGACATAATCCATGGAAATATTGAGCATTCTTGATTGAAAACAGTAGAATTAGAATAGGCACATAAGCCAGTATTCTTCACAAATGCAATATCAGCAATCCTTCCATTCTTTTAGAGAACATTATGAAAATTAAACAGAAAAAGCAGAAAAAATAAAAAGAAAATTATGAATAGTCTGGTACACATATTTTCCAGGATTAGAGAGGGCAGTCAATAGAGAAATAGTTCTCAATTTCATTTTACTACTTGTTGCTGTTCATTCCAAAAAGAATTTTCCTAAATCTAATACCTATTTTGAGTAGCTTTATAGTACTCTTTTTTTTTTTTTTTTTTTTTTTTGACAGAGTCTTGCTCTATCGCCCAGGCTGGAGGGCAATGGTGCAATCTCAGCTCACTGCAAGCTCTGCCTCCTGGGTTCACGCCATTCTCCTGCCTCAGCCTCCCGAGTAGCTGGGACTACAGGTGCCCGCCACCACGCCCGGCTAATTTTTTTTCGTATTTTTAGTAGAGACGGAGTTTCACCTTGTTAGCCAGGAGGGTCTCGACCTCCTGACCTCGTGATCCGCCCGCCTCGGCCTCCCTATAGTACCCTTTTAAATAACATTTTTTTTTTTTTCTCAAAGCAAGAATAAAGAACAGCCTTGTAGACTCGGGAGTATTGCAAGAGAGTATCGAATGGCAAATCAATAGGGCAGTGACTGCTCAACAGGCAGAATGTGAAGTGAAAGGGATTCTGAACACGGCATCAGTATATTGAATATTTTGTAAGATTATTCATATGCATATGCTAAGAAAGGGATGATAAATGTAGGGTCAAATTTTTATTTCTTAAGCAGTTATGCTACTGATCTGAAGCTTTTACATAGAGGATGTTTAGAATGACAATTATTTTAAACTGCATCAGAGTTAAAAGTTAAGCGTCCCTGAAAATTCTAAACATACTCAAATGATTTAAGGAATTATTAGCTTCTTCCATAAAATGAGCCTAAGTATTAAATATGTGTCTTGAAGTAAGGTATGGGATCAAATACTGATTTAATCTAATAAAATCAAGTTACACAAAAAATAACCTTCGCTATTCTTCCTTCACTTATGTGTTTAAACACAGGAGAAACTTGCGAGGCTGCTGATACCCATCCTAAGGCACATTCTACAGATAACAGAAGACTTTGTTCACTGGATCTTTTCATTCAGAGCCTTTCATGAGCTGTGAATTCCCTCTAAAAGCACCTATCAGCATGAATAAACTGATAAAAGCAAATGTGTGGAATGCCTTTCACTTAACTAACAGGCATGACTCCAAATTCTGGAACTCACACTGCTTTCATCTGAAACTCTACCCCATGATGATAGTAAACACGATTGGATGGAAGGTCCTTCACTAAAGTTACAAGATCTTCGGACTATTGTGAAGTGATAGTTAATGGAAAGCTTTGTCAGGCATAATCCATTCCTGGACAGTGTTTCCAATGATCTCCTGTGACTGTGGTATTCCCATTTGGTACACAAAGTCAGATTAATAAATTCCTTCAGCCTTCTCAGAACATCCATGTATTCATCTGTTCATTCAACAGCTGGCACCCTGGGGAATACCAGGGTGACAAAGTTATACCCTGTGCCTCCAGTAAAGACATCATGCCTATAGCCAAGTTTATTTAAAAAAAAAAAAAAAAAAAGAAAAGTAGGAAAAACGGATAGAACTGTGGAGAGAGATATTGACAAATTCACAACAGTTGGATATCACAATTATTGACATACAGAGGACAAAAATATTAGTCAATAGAGAAAAAAATTCTAAAACCTTGATTTAATGAACATACTTAGCACCTTGATCACAGAGAATATGTATTTTTCTCAAGCACATACAGAAATTTTTTAAATTGTCACTTACTTATAAAAAGTCTCAAAAAATTCAAAGATTTAGATCATAAAGAAAAAATAAGATAAATAACTAACAAAAAAGTAAACTTAAAATTCTCATATGTTTGGGAAATCTAAGATACTTCTAAATAATTGATTAAAAAACAATGGAATTTTTTTTAATACTGAAAACTCAACAATAAGGAAACTACATATTAATAGTTGTGGAGTTCAGCAAAGCAGTATTTCAAAGAATATTAGATTCTTACATTTGTACAACTGAAAAGAGATGATAGGATAGATATCTTAATTAACAAGCTAGAAATAGTACAACAGAACCAATTTAAATAAATTAAAAAAGAGGCAATACATAAATTATTAAAATTGAAATGAATATACAAGACAGACAACTCACAAAATCAAAAATTGGCTTTTCAAGGAAATAAATACACTGCTGGTGAGAATGACAACCACCAGAATGAAGGATGGATAAACACCCCAGGCCATGAATGAAAAGGGAGAGGAAACCACTGATGAAGAGGAGCCTAAGTGAGTAATAAGAGAATACTATGAACAATCCATGCCAAGAGATTAGGAAAGAGAGTCAACGGACAAGTTTCTAGAGAAATATGATCTTAAAAAAGAGAAAGCCTGAGTTCTAACTTATTTTTTAAAATGTACATAAGTAGTTTAAAATCTCCCCACAAGAAAAACATCTGGCCCAAGTGGATTTATAGGACTTTTCCACTTTTATATAAACTCCTAATAAATAGAGAAAGAGGAATGACTCCCAAGCTCACACCATGAGTCCTGTATAACTTTTTCTTTCTTTCTTTCTTTTTTGAGATGGAATCCTGCTCTGTCATCCAGGCTGGAGTGCAGTGGCATGATCTCGGCTCGCTGCAACCTCTACCTCTTGGGTAGAAGCTATTCTCCTGCCTCAGCCTCTCAAGTAGCTGGGATTACAGGCACCCACCAATATGCTCAGCTAACTTTTGTATTTTTAGTAGAGACAGGGTTTTACCATGTTGGTAAGGCTGGTCTTGAACTCCTGACCTCAAACAATCCACCAGCCTTGGCCTCCCAAAGTGCTGGGATTACAGGTGTCAGCCACCACACCTGGCCAAGGCTTGTATAATTTTGATCCCCAGGCAGACAGCACAGGGTATAAAAGTAGTTCAGAACAACCTCACTCAGGAATAAGAAGCAAAATTCCTAAATAATGTATTAGCAAACCCTGTTCAACCAAGCCATGTTAAAATAAATAAATAAATAAATAAATAATAAATGACAAAGTTGGGTTAATCCCAGGAAAGCAAAAGAGGGGGAAAGTTTAAATAGCAAAAACTTATAATTCACCACATTAAAAGATCCAGGAGAAAAACCAGACTCATCTCAACAGTCACAGAAAATATACTTGATAAAATAAACTTCATTCCTAACAAAAATCTTAAAAGAGAAGATCCTGAACAAGATAGATACACTTATAAAAAAAGAAAAGAGAGAGAGAGAGCAAATGTGATTTCTAATGACAAACATTTTGAAGCATTCCATTTAAACTTGCCCTATAGTAAAATTAAGACTTCTGATATCAAAAGATACCAGAAATAATATGAAAGACAGGAAATAAACTGAGAGATGGTATTAGCTACACATGTAACAACAAAAACAAAACTTTCCAGAATGTATAGTAGAATCTCCCTCAATCCATTTGGGCTACTATAACAAAATCTATTAAATTGGGTAATTTATAAACAACAGAAACGTATTGCTCATACTTCTGGAGGCTGGAAAGTCCAAAATCAAGGCACCAGTAGATTCAGTGTCTGGCGAAGGCCCTATCTCTGCTTCAGAAATGGTGCCTTCTTGATGCATTTTTACATGATGCAAGGAACAAGCAAAATCCCTTGGTTCTGTTTTGTGAGGGTGATAATCCTGTTCATGAGGGCTCCATCCTCCTGACCTTATCACCTCCTAAATGACTCCCCTGTTAATATTAACGCAGTGGTAATTAGGTTTCAACACATGAATTTTGGAGAACGCACATATTCAGATCCCAGCAGAATCATACATATCATTAAGAAGAAAACAATCTTACAGAAATATTGGCAATGCACAAAAATGGCCATTCACACAAATGGCCTGAAGCCATGTGAAAATATTCTCCACCTCATTAGTAATCACCCAAATGTAAATTAAGACCAAGACAAAAATTGTATTTTATATCCCTTAGATTGCAAAAATTATGAAGTCCGACAATATTAAATTTTGGAGTGTTTGGACCCATCGAAACACTAGCACAGTTTTGTTAGAAGTAAAATTTAGTACACCACCTTTGGCAAACCATGTGACATTGACTTTTAATATCTGCTTATCGTGGCCAACATGGCGAAACCCTGTCTCTACTAATAATACAAAAATTAGCCCGGTGTGGTGGCGCGTGTCTGTGCTCCCAGCTACTCAGGAGGAGAATCGCTTGAACCTGGGAGGCGGCAGTTGCAGTGAGCCAAGATCATGCCATTGCACTCCAGCCTGGGCGACAGAGTGAGACACCATCTCAAGAAACAAAAAAAAAAAAAATTTTTTTGCTTATCAACAACCCAGCCTTGGTGGGGTAGAAACAACCCACCAAGTTGTCCTACATGTGTACCTATAACCTAAAGAAATGCTTTGCACATATGAGGAGATAGGTACACAATCTTTATAATTATTTCTGATAGCAAAGAAAAAAGTGGAAATCAACCGCATGTTTATTAACAACAAAATGGATAACCCGTAGTATATTCAAGAAATATGATCTATTACATTATTTTTAAAAAGTTTTTTAAAAAAGACTTTTTTATGAACTATAATTCTTCTCCTCCTGGAAGTGTTAGCCCTGACCTGCAGATGCAGAGCAATGAGAGGCTCAGCAGGAAACCCATGGGCTTTGCTCATCAAAGTGTAGGCCCAGAACCAGCACTGGATCACCTGGGAGCTTGTTAAAAATGCAAAACCTCTAGCCCCATCCCAGACCTACTGGGTCAAAATCTACATTTTAACAAGATTTATACACACATTAAAACTGGACAAGTATTATCCTAGAGTCACTGTACTCATTATTCAGTACAGCATCAGCTAGTTAGATCTTCTATTGCATTCAAATATTGTTTTCAGAGATTCTACCATTATTCACTCAGACGTGCATGAATGCATTAAACACTCCCTGAGTTCCTTGTACAGGCAAGCACCTTCTGAAGTGATAGGGATACAAATAAAATACTCTCGGGCCCTAGTCTGAAAAAGCTCACAGATGCATACATATATATATATATATATATATATACACACACACACAAACATACACACACACGTATACACACACACACACACAAATATACTTGTGTATGTGTATATATGGAAAATTGTGAGTATATACATGTGTACTTACATATATATGTATGCACAAACATATACATACAACTTGCACAAGGTATGTAACACACATGACCAAAGCGAATTTTTTCGTTCATACTTTTCCCAGTGTTATGGTAATGTTACACGTTGTTTACATAATTATGTGCACATACCCGTTTTGTTCTCACCTTCTGTCTCAACGCATCCCTATCATGGGTAGTGATCATGGCTCCTTCTAGTGATACAACAGTTTCACTTTGTTTTTACCAAGTCTCTGGGCCACATCACACGTTACATTCACGAAATTTAAGAATCCAGACAATAACCTGAGCTCTGGTTACCTTTTGCCTTAAGCTTGGAACAGAGAGCACAATTTTCAGCTAAATCTCCTGGGCTGCGCCAGACACAATTGACCTTTGAGTTGATTTTAGAACGACCAGCTCCGGCACTAATTCAGATAAAGTTTGAGAGGGGTCAGTAATATCCCTAGTATAAATTCTACTGTGGTATACAATACTTTTCTTACCATCCCAAAATAAAATTCCTAATATATCTTATATATATACTATGCTTAAAAATGTGGCTGGGTGCAGTGGCTCATGCCTGCAATCCCAGCACTTCAGGAGGCCGAGGCGGGTGGATTACCTGAGATCAACAGTTTGAGACCAGCCTGGCCAACGTGGTGAAACCCCATCTCCACTAAAATATACAAAAATTAGCCGGGTGTGGTGGTGGGTGCCTGTAAGCCCAGCTACTTGGGAGGCTGAAGCAAGAGAATTGCTTGAACCCGGGAGGCGGTGGTTGCAGTGAGCTGAGATGGCACCACTGCACTCTAGCCTGGGCGACAAGAGTGAAACACTGTCTCAAAAAAAGAAAAAAAAAGTATATAATGTTTACATATGAAAGAGAAACTAAGTGATAAATTATAACAAAATAATGTGTATTTCAATTTTAAATGCTCAGACATAACTACAGTAGAAGACTTTAAACATTCAGGTGTTTTTGCTCTACGTGGAAACGTGGCACAATATTTGCAAATTGCAAATGCTGTCTGAGACAGGTGTGTTATATTAGACTCAAATCTAGTGAGTCCTGTTGCTATCTTGGGCTTGGATGGTAAATAGTTCTCGTGTGATTTTGAACCAAAAAATGCAAATATACCTCAACTTTTACAGTAGTTGTATTCCTATAAAATCCACTACCTATATTAAACTCATGCCAAGAAAATACGATACATAAAGCAGAGTTATTTAATGCTTTTTTTTTTAACCTGGAAGATTATCTGTTGAGACTTTAGAATTTTGTGCAGAACTCAGGATAACATTCTGCTTTTCAGTACAAACCTGGTATTTGGAGGATGTCTAATATCCTTGGCCCCTGTCCAGTAATCATTACCACCCCCAGTCCATTGTGACAACAAAAGTTGCCCCCAGGAACTTCCCTGGAATAGAAATCCTCTAGGAGGCAGCACTGCCCCATTGAGACTGCTGCTCTAAACAGGCTTTGTGGGGAAGTCCCCAACTTTGACCCCACATAGCCTTAGGAAAATAGCCAATTGTCTCTGTCTAGAATTTTGTAAGTGAACGTTTACCTCCATGACTTTCGCGTTTCCTTTTTTCCAAACACAATGGTGTGGTCCTATCAGCTACCAAGAGCCCATTATTAAATATTTAGAAATTCTGCAAGCCAATTGAAGTTACATTGGCAGTTTAAATAGACCATGATGGGAATATGTATACAACAGAGATTGGCAAATGCTACAAATCAGGGCTTGATTTGCAGGGGGAGGAGCCAGCTGGTAAATATTTAATAGCACAGCTTGGCTTTAACTAGGTCCATCAACATGAAGGACCTTTGGCCACTTCCTCTTAGTCTCAGTTTTCCATTTTCAAGTTGCCTTTTTTTGTAGCAGAGTGATTTACTCCTGCACATGTCACCTTATTTTTTCAATGTCAGAAGGCACCAGACACCTATGAGGACTTCATGATTGGAAAACTTACTCTTAATTGCAAGATACTAAAATTGCCTGTTGCTCACTTTCTTTATAAGGCACTAACACTCTGACACAAACACACACACACACACACACACACACGCACATTGGGCTCCATCATTTGCCAAAAAAAAAAAATAAAAGCTTTTCTTTTTGTTTGATCTGTGAATGGTGACGAGGAGGAATTTTAGTGAAGGTAGAACTTTAAAAAAAAAAAGAGCAGAAATAAAATGGAGAGCCTGGAAGGCCTTCTCCATGTTCAGCCCTGTGGCCAGGGTTGAATTATCCCTTGGTTATGAGGGCCACATGCTGTCAACCAGACAGAGCATAAATGACCCAGATTGTGAGTTTGGTTCAGGGAGCTGAAGGAAACTCTTCTTGGGCCTTTATCCAAACCAGCACCCTGAGAATGGGAAGCCTGCATGCCTCTGTCCCCTTACCTGGAACATTGGAACATCTGTGATTGGGTGGAGTTGACGTTACAGAAGCAGGGGAGAGAGCAAGCAGGAGAGGCAGTGGGCAAATGGCCATCTCAGGAGGACCCCATCTGCGGGCTGTTAGTGGATGTCTGCTAGAAAGTACTTCGGGGGCTTCCAGAAACAGTCCAGACTTACTTTCAGAAAAAACAAAGCTTGAGGGAGTCTGTGAATTCATCAGATGTTTGGGTTACCTTTCAACTTCAAACATCCGTTATTGGAACTATGTTGATATCTAGCTCTGACTTGATAAGTTACTGTGAAACTAGGGGTTCCCAAACTTACTGTATGTAACTGTCTATTGAGGAATTTAATTAAAAGGCAGAGTCCCAAGCCCTCACCTCGAGTTCATCATGCTCAGGGCTGGGTGGATCTGAGAAGCTTCATTTTTAACAACCACTACTCTAATGCAGACAGCTTTAAATGTAACTGGGTAATTCCTTGCTTTTATTTCTGAGCAAAAACAGTTGCTTCTGTTGATTAAAAAAAAAAAAAAAAGTTACCTTCACATGATCTAATCAGGTTCATACATTAATTCTGAAAAAAAATTATAGAATTTATATACTTTACAGTTACTCTTCTCAAATAGTTCTTAAAAATCTTCTTAAAGAATATTCTTCAAGATTGAGTAAATCAGATTTTAAGGACTTAGAATTTTGCAGAACTATTCAGCTACAAAAAAGGATGAGATCTAGTCATTTGTAACAGTGTGGATGGAACTGGAGATCATTATGTTAAGTGAAATAAGCCAGGCACAGAAAGACAAACATTGCATGTTCTTACTTATTTGTGGGATCTAAAATCAAAACAATTGAACTCACGGACATAGAGAGTAGAAGGATCGTTACCAGAGGGTGGGAAGGGTAGTGGGAGTATGTGTGTGTGTTGGGGGGGGGCGGTTGTTAGGGGGAGGATGTAGGGATGGTTAATAGGTACAAAAAATTAGAAAGAATGAATAAAATCTACTATTTGATAGCACAACAGGGTGACTATAGTCAATAACAATTTAACTGTACATTTAAAATTACTAAAAGAATATAATTGGATTGTTTGAGACACAAAGGATAAATGCTTGATGGGATGGAGACCCCATTCTCCATGATGTGATTATTACACACTGCATGCCTGTCTCAAAGCATCTCATGTACCTACTATGTACCCACAAAAATTAAAAATACATGTTTTCTTTTAAAAATATTGCAAAGAGAAATGTCACACCATAGCAGGAAGAATGAGCACACATCTAGTCAACAATATAATACAAATGATTTCCATTTGTAATCAGTAAACCAACAAATTCATTACAGCCAGATTAGCTAATAATGAATATAATGAGCTAAATCCTTCACCATTTTGAAGGGTATATTAATTCAGGTAGAATGAAATCTGAGAAAGATGATGTAAACCTATGCTCCCACTCTGCATTCCTTTCTCTTCACCAAAAACCCACAGATCTGACCTTCAAATTCTGTCTACATGACAGCAATATAATCCAATGAAAAAAGTCAAGCAATGTTTTATTTTGTTTAAACCTAGAGCAAAACAATAGTTTATTTATCTAGTCATTCATTCACTCACTTAGTGAATAGATCAGTTCTGGCATTGTTTCCAAACAATAAGAGCAGATTTGGAGTAACAAAGCATCGTGTTCATTACTGAACTTGCAATACAAAACATAATGCAATAATATCATATAAAAGTTTATTGGTCTCACACCAAAAGAAAGCATCACAAAAATTCCCAATATCACATTTCTGAGGTCTTGAGTCTCAATTCTGCTTTTTAATTTTCCAAACCTAGTTTTTCTCAAGGTTCCCAAATTGTGTTCTTCCAAAACGAGCATATCGAGATTCTTTTTAAGTTTTTTTCAACTTCATTTATTTGAAGCAGGTGAAATTTATTTAAAGTGTACGGATGAGCCACGTCCTTGATCAAACGGGCAATTAGATGAAAGGAATAGTGTGTGATACATGGTAGAGTGGCTTCAAAGAGCAGTGGGCCAGGTCCCAACTGAAATGTCAGTAGGTTACCAGGTCATCATAATGATTACAAAGCATATGAATTAAGTGACATTTTATATCAGTCATGGCTATAATTTCAATATTCATATTATACTACCTTGCGTCCTATAGCCAAAACTGCATTTCCCAGTTCCACTAGAATCATACTTTGTGACTGCCTAAAAATAAAAAATAAAAATACACAAGGAATGCCTGACATTCTAAATGCTTACACTGAAAATAATAATTAACCTGTTCATTTTCTTTTTTTTTTTTTTTTTGAGATGGAGTCTCGCTTTGTCACCCAGGCTGGAGTGCAGTGGCGCAATCTCGGCTCACTGCAAGCTCCGCCTCCCGGGTTCACGCCATTCTCCCGCCTCAGCCTCCCGAGTAGCTGGGACTACAGGCGCCCGCCACTGCGCCCAGCTAATTTTTTGTATTTTTAGTAGAGACGGGGTTTCACCATGGTCTCGATCTCCTGACCTCGTGATCCGCCCGCCTCGGCCTCCCAAAGTGCTGGGATTACAGGCTTGAGCCACCGCCCCCGGCCAATCTGTTCATTTTCTTATGGTTATTGCTAACTTCCTGAACATTTAAATCGTTCAGATAAACTCATTCATTTAAATAAACTAAAAATTTTCTGAGGTTATAACTGTAAGTTAAAAGTACAAATCATACATGATATGTTAACATGATATGGACAATCACTTACTGGCGCAGAAAGGTATGACTTTGGGGTGTATAGGTCTGTGGAAGAAAGAGAAATAAAATTGCGTTGTCTAATCACCATGGTGTTCAACCGATTGTCCCTGTGATGGCCAACCACACGGTGCTGTGGATGTCCTCATACCCTGGCTCCGGAAACAGCTAGCGTTGGGCTATTCAGTATCACCGACTTAACAACTGTGATATTACTTTAATGCCATAATTCCCATGCTATAAAGGTTTATATTGTGTTACTGTACAAAGAGTAATATGATATCATTCTAGGCAGTTTTTTTGCTAAACAAAAAATTAACCCAAAGGAGTATAAATCATGCTGCTATAAAGACACATGCACACGTATGTTTATTGCGGCACTATTTACAATAGCAAAGACTTGGAACCAACCCAAATGTCCAACAACAATAGACTGGATTAAGAAAATGTGGCACATATACACCATGGAATACTATGCAGCCATAAAAAATGATGAGTTCGTGTCCTTTGTAGGGACATGGATGAAATTGGAAAACATCATTCTCAGTAAACTATCGCAAGGACAAAAAACCAAACACCACATGTTCTCACTCATAGGTGGGAATTGAACAATGAGAACTCATGGACACAGGAAGGGGAACATCACATTCCGGGTACTGTTGTGGGGTGGGGGGGTGGGGGGGCGGGGACAGCATTAGGAGATATACCTAATGCTAAATGACGAGCTAATGGGTGCAGGAAATCAACATGGCACATGGATACATATGTAACAAACCTGCACATTGTGCACATGTACCCTAAAACCTAAAGTATAATAAAAAATAAATAAATAAATAAATAAAAAATTAAGCGAAATTAAGCACTCGTAGATGACGCCTTTAATTCATGTGTCTGGAACAAACGAAATTAGTTTACGAAAGGATGATGCGTACAGGTACAAATTGTATGCCAACATGAAAGATGTGTCTTTACAAAAATCCTTTGTAATTAACATAAATGGTACATCATAAAAAGAGATTTTAAAATTTGATAATTTCATACAGTATCGTCCCTCATTATCATATCCTACGGCCTGGAAGAAATTGTACACACAGTGAAAACATGAAAGGAAAATTAACAAATTAAAAGGGAGGTAGCCTGCCATGCTTCACATGAACAGTAAAACAGCAAAGCATTTTCCTAGCATAGTGCAAAAGGCCCATTTGGTATTTTCTGCACTTTGGGGAGGGAACAGCATTTTCTCCGAAGCATATTATGATAACAATCTGCACAAAATTAACTTGATCATAATGCAGGAGATCTTTCTCTCTAGACATAAACTATTTATTATTTTGCTACAAATTTTATAGGTGGCTATCTTTTGTTTTATTTTAAGAATAAAAATCTAAACATTATACAAAAAACTCGACAAGTATAGCACACTGGGGAGATACAAAGATGGAGTATCTGCACCCCTTCCCCAGGTGCTCACTGTCTGGGGAAGAGAGAGACAATGACTCAGGCAGACAGCGGAAGGGGCTGGCGTAGAAGCAGAGATAGTATTTCTGGAAATAATTAATTCTGCCTTACAGCAGCAGGGACCACTGCGTTTGAATGAGTCACAGAAAGGAAAGAACAATTTTGCCAGGTGATGATGCATGAAGGCTTTGGAATCAAAGAAAACAAGAGAGAAAAGGCATAGAGGCCCCGCAACATGGGGTGATCGGCTGAGTTAGGATGGAAGAATCTAAGTGATGAGGAAAGGGATCTGAGAAGCCACTGGTGGATGCAGGCAATAAAGATCCGTAAAGCTGCATTTAGAAGTTTGAACTTATACCATAGGCTATAGGAAGCCGTTGTTGAAGGGACAGCAATGAATTTTACACAGGAAATGAAGAGAATATGATCTGCTTCCTGAGATAAAGCAGGGGTTGGTCTGAGAGTTAGGATGAGGCTCAAGATGGGTAAAGGATGGGGTGGGACAGTCAGAGCTGTCATAAGCACCAAGGACAGGTAGAGCTCAGGTTGACATCAGGTGTCTGTTAAAAGCATTTGGAAGGAAGGAAGGAAGGAAGGAAGGAAGGAAGGAAGGAAGGAAGGAGGAGGAGGAGGAGGGGGAGGAGGAGGAGGAGGAGGAAGGAGGAGGAGGAGGAGGAAAACTGTATCCAATGAATCTTTTCATCATATTATCAGTGTCAAGATGACTGCGTTAAATTAAAATGTAATATGTAAAAATACATATGAAAAAACTTTGCTTATTAAGTAGAGAATAGATTGAATAAGACACCTACCAAAACATTTAACCTTGTTACCTGTGAATATTAACTCATCCTGTAGCTCCTGTTCTCATAATTTTCTCAGATAATTCTTTCCCAACCCCATTCCCAGTTTCCTCTGTAATATATTTTCATGAAACTGCATTTCTCTCCTTGAAAGCAACTTTTGCAGTTTGTAACTATACATTCAACAGTGATATTATTTGCCATTAGCCTCTAAACCTTGTGAGTCTAGGGATGTATCTGTTTAGTTTTTCATTTATCTCTACCATATAGCATAGAGTAGGTTTTCAATCAACCTTTTGAGTAGCGAGTCAATTAGTGAAAAAAACAAATATCATAGAAGACATGTCTCCTTTGAACACGATTTTGGCCTTGCCATTAGGAAAAGCTCTCCCATTGCTGAATTTCCCTCCGCCTTTATGGACGAAGGAGCATCGGCTCCTCTTGCCCTGACTGAGGCTTGGCTGTGTTACAAGAGACACTGGGGAGCTGTCACTGGTTGCTGTCTTTGCTATCCAGGAGGAATCATGCCAGCTTCAGGATGCCAGCTCTGATTAAATTCTCTTGATTCTGGGCTTCCCTCAGATAGAGAAAGGAGGGAAGGGGTTTGCTGGTTCATCCTACCACTGTGGAACGTGAAAATAAATACAGTTTTCATTTATTAGAGACCACATCTACCAAACAGCACTTCAGAAACTCTGTGATACGGTCTCATTACAACATAACAACGTGGTTTAAAGAGAATCCGTCACTCTGTCCCACTTCATTTGGCTCCTACCATGACCACACAGCATTTCAAAACTCCAGGGTTCTGGTTTCCAAAATCCACTTGGAACCCATCACAGCCTCCCCCTCCTGTAAGTTCCAACATTCAGCTTCAGAATTAAGGCCTGAAACACATGGAAATACAATGTTCCAATCCATCTAATTAATGCATTAAGTCCCTCATTTACATAGTACAAATTTCCCTTTATGCTTTCAGTTGCTTGGCAATTGCTTGCCTCAAGAAAACATATTAGCAGTTAAAATGCAGCTTAACAATAAGAGAAATAACAAAGACATCAGCCATATTTCAAAAAGGAAATTTCAGAAAGAAAAGGAAAAATCCATCATGTAAAAGGATTTCAAATCTTCAAGTAGCTGAATCACTCGATTTTGAAAAATAATTTAGCCATAGCAAGTAAAGTAACATATATTACTCTGGCAGGCTGAAGCAGCATCCATTAAAGTCTGTGGAGCAGATGCTACTGTCAAATCCGCAGAGCGTCTCAGCAAATGCATCTCTGTTAGGAAGGGCACAGAGTGAGTGAAGCCGTCCCTGACTTCACAGGGCAGGAGGACAACCAGGATCCCTCTCTTGGGTGAGGTTATCATCAAGAACAGTGGCATTTTCAGGAGAACCAAAATGTTCCCAAATAGGGGGAAATTTTGAACCAAACTTAAAACAATGAACCAACAAAGCCCTACTAAACTGTACTGAATCACTGGGAAGAGACAGATGGAGGGACAACTTTGATCCTAAATTAATCCCAGCTTGTGTCAAAATACCTTGTGCTCCTCCAGCTTCCTGGGAGGGGTGTGGCTGGGCGGAGGGCGAGCTGCGCATGCGCTTCCGGGAACGGCACCCGGTTGGATGGGCAGTCAATGTCCCTCACTTTGGAAGTGGTCTCCTTCCTCCTCGCAGTGTGTGCAGAACGGTGCTGCAGACGTCAAGGTCAAAGGGGGCAGCGTGACCTTCTCCAGGTCGGATTTAAAATGAAAACAGTAAAGGCAAAGCAGCAAACTTTCCGTACCATTGCCCGTGATACAGCAAGTGTCAACCCAGCTCAGAGAAACCTGAAAAGAACATTCCAAAATGCAAGTTCAAAAAACATTAATATGTTGAGCCGGGCACGGTGGCTCATGCCTGTAATCCCAGCATTTTGGGAGGCCGAGGTGGGTGGATCACGAGGTCAGGAGATCGAGACCATCCTGGCTAACACGGTGAAACCCCATCTCTACTAAAAATACAAAAAAGTAGCCCGGGCGTGGTGGCAGGTGCCTGTAGTCCCAGCTACTCGGGAGGCTAAGGCAGGAAAATGGCGTGAACCCGGAAGGCGGAGCTTGCAGTGAGTCGAGATCGTGCCACTGCACTCCAGCCTGGGCGACAGACCAAGACTGTCTCAAAAAATGTTAATATGTTGAAAAGCCACCTCCAAGGATGGCTCACATTCCTTCAAATGTTATCAAGGTTCAAAACTGCATTTCAACAATGTTGCTTTCTTACTATGAAATTATTTATAGCATCTAACTCTCTTATATAAGACATTAAAATATACAGAAGACTTTCTATATAAAATTTCTTTTAATACTTAAAAACACACTGGGAAATACGAATTTTGGTCTATTCGCATTTTTCAGATGAGTTCACTGAGTTTCAGAGTACTGAAACTATTATTTTTCCAAGATATCAAAACAAGAAATGTGCAGAGTTGTAACAAATCCAGATTCTGTGATTCCAAATCCAAGCTCAAGAGGAGGACTAAATTAACACATTATATCAAATTATACTAAATCTAAAGTGCTTCTACTGTACTTCCAGTACATGGTCTGATGTGTATTATATGAAAATCAGTATGACATGGCCTATTTTTCTACCATGTCACTAAATTGGAATGGTAACTTTCTCAGAATGTTGCTTTTTAGCACATTTATGCAAATATTAATAAAACAAAGAAGTAAGTGTGAGATGAGAGAATGAAAAAAAGTTATGATGCCCCAATAAGAAAAATAAGCCAAATAAAACCAGCCAAACAAACAAAAATAACAAACTGGAAGAATGTCAGTAGCCAGTTCCTGATTAGTTACCCTGATTGAAAGCCACCAATTCAGAGTCAAATGTTCCTAGGGCATCTAATAAATCGTCTTTTCTCTTGCGTAATGATGAGCAGCTGTTCTCTAAGATGGCCTCATTGCCTGGGGCTGCTGCAAAGGACAGCTCTGGACTCCTAAAATCAGGCGTTAAGTTGTTTGGAGGTTCAGCAGGAGGTTGGCAGGATCTGGTTTAAGTTTCCCAGTTGCTAATTTCAGAGTCAGCCTTATTCTCTAACTCTCCACATCTCAGCAATCACCACACCCACTTCAGGGAGTCTCTTACAGTCTCCTGATCTCCACAACAACCAAAAATGTTGTACCCTCCTTATACTGACTCCCTAATACCAGAATAGTCTTCAACTGAGTATCCCTACTTTCATTCACCTCTGCTCCACCATCACACAAAGCTCTGACTTTGTCATTCTCTAATCAAATTCCTTCAAAGGCCTGAGGAAGGACCCTCCTTAGCCCATCACAGGGCCTTTCACTATGCTGCCTGATCCTGCCTTGCCCCCAGTCTTCACGCATCCCCCGGCCAAACTCTACTGTCTCCTTTGCACACCACATGCCTTTCGTTTTGTTTTGTTTCGTGGCGGGTTTTTTTGAGACGGAGTTTCGCTCTTGTCGCCCAGGCTGGAATGCAGCGGCACCATCTCGGCTCACTGCAACCTCTGCCTCTCAGGTTCAAGTGATTCGCCTGCTTCAGCCTCCTGAGTAGCTGGGATCACAGGAACCTGCCACCACACCGGCTAATGTTTGTATTTTTACTAGAGGCGGAGATTCACCATGTTAGCCAGACTGGTCTTGAACTCATGACTTCAGGTGATCCGCCCACCTCTGTCTCCCAAAGTGCTGGGATTACAGGCGTGAGCCACCACGCCCGGCCCACACCCCATGTTTTATCCTCCTTCTTCTTTCATTTCTGTTCTTCCCTCTACCTTATTCTTTCACAGACATTGTCACATGTCTGAATTCAGCTTTTCTTTCAAAACCAAAAGCGAATTATGTCTTCTCCATCAAACTGCCTCTGAACCTCTCTTTGCTGCCCAGATCTTAGCCTGCTGCGAAGTTACATAAAACTTTATGTAGCACTTTATGTATACGAATGTCTGAGGCCAGGAGAGTGAGATCACCAGTGGAGGTATTCTTACCCGCCTCCACCAGCAGACCGGGAGTTGTGGCTAGCAGACCTACGTGGAAATTTGGTGGTGTGCTGGTAAATGCTTAACAACCAGCTCTTCAGGGAAGAAAACAGCCTGATACGTAATGTTTGTCAATTTCTGCAGTGTAAATACTGCTGTCATAGCCAGTTCCAAGCAGCCAACTTGATGTCACTGAATGAGAAAATGCAAGTAAGAACACACCACTATGCAGCATTTTCATCATACAGATAAAATAACAGTAAATAACTTCAAAAGCAAACATAATCATAAAATGTAGTACAATAATTAGAAAGTAATGAATTTTGAGAAAGTTTAAAATATATATATTTTTTAATTTATGGTTTTATTTTTTTGTGGAGACAGGGGTCTCTCTTTGTTCCGCAGGCTTCTCTCAAACTCCTGGGCTCAAGTTATTCACATTCCTCGGCCTCTCAAAGTGCTGGGATTACAGTCAGGAGCAACTGCATCGAGGCTAAAATCTTTTTAAAATGTAGTTTCTACAAATATATATCATTTACATTATAAAAATAGCTGTGTTTATTAACCAGCTAAAAACTTCTTGGAAATTTAAAAATCGGTTCTTGTGAGCTAATACTGAGCAGCTCCAGTTACAGAAACCCCTTTTCCACCCCGAGCAACTTTTGTGTGATCTTGAAGGAGTGACTTTACTGCTGAAGCTTTAGTTTTCTCATCTAAAATATAGTTATACATTGTAAAGTTTTTCAAAGGATAAAGTATTTAAGAAAATTCCTCAGATATGGTTGAATCTAAAAAAAATGGTAATTCTCATTGCAGTAGTAGCTCCTTTTTGTAGATCCCCCAGCCCTTAGCCTGTATTTTGTTTACAACAAGGATTGAATATAGATATATTTGCGGGATATATTAAGTTGCACAAATTACAAATTTTATTTTATTTCTGGACATCTCTTCCTGTGTACCTAAGGGATGATAATAGCAGGAAAATAATCGTCACTAGGCATGAAGGGTGCCTTCTTATTTATTTATTTTTATTTTATTTTATTTTATTTTATGTTATTTTATTTTATTTTATTTTTTGACATGCAGTCTTGCTCTGTTGCCCAGGCTTGAGTGCAGTGGCGCAATCTCAGCTCACTAGAACTTCTGCCTCCTGGGTTCAAGTGATTCTCCTGCCTCAGCCTCCTGAGTAGCTGGGATTACAGACACCCTCCACCAAGCCCGGCTGATTTTTGTATTTTTAGTAGAGACAGGGTTTCATCATGTTGGCCAGGCTGGTCTCGATCTCCTGACCTTGTGATCCACCAGCCTTGGCCTCCCAAAGTGCTGGGATTACAGGCGTGAGCCACTGCGCCCGGCCTGTTGCCTTTTTTAAAAAACCATCAGTGCCCACAGTGGAGCACACAAATCTAATCTGTGCGACGACTGTGTTAAATTCAATGACATTTGTTTATGGAACCAACACAATGTTGGTTCAATGCCATGATAACAGTTTTATTTTGAGACTGAATAAATACTTTATATTCAAATTTTTTTTTTTTAGTCTGTAGGATGCTTTGTGGCCTAGTCATCAAACACCAACATGAAGAAGTGTACTAAGTAGATGCCCTGTGTCAATGAAAACCAACTTGATATGATTTCCCTTTGAACTCAACAACATTTGATGTGGTAACATATGTCCAATTTAAACAAGCTATTGTCTTGCCACGAAATTGCTTATTGTTAGTTCAGCCACAATTTTCTTCTACTAGAGGCACAGAGATATACAGTGAGTCTTGGCCCTTGACTTTTTGAAATAAGTCTCCACAACTTGGAAAAGTTCACAGGTTTTTCTTGTGCTTCATCTATTTGTATCCATTTTTTTCAGAGTGCTTACATATTTCCCTATAATCTTTCTTCATCAATTATCCTATCTCTTTTCTCCTATCTCCAGTTTCTCTTCCGCTGCCTTTTTTTTTTTTTTGGGGGGGTGGGGGGGCAGATGCTCACTCTGTCGCCCAGGCTGGAGTGCAGCGGCACAATCTCGGCTCACTGCAACCTCTGCCTACTGTGTTCAAGCAATTCTCCTGCCTCAGCCTCCCGAGTAGTTGGGATTACAGGTGCACACCACCACACCCGGCTAACTTTTTTGTATTTTTAGTAGAAATGGGGTTTCACCATGTCGGCCAGGCTGGTCTTGAACTCCTGACCTCAAATGGTCTGCCCGCCTCAGCCTCTCAAAGTGCTGGGATTACAGGCGTGAGCCACTGCACCCGGCCTTGCTGACTTTTTCCTGTCAACCTAAGACAAGTTCAAAATCTCCTTTATCTTAGCCCTGCATGACGCACACCGAACCTCACTGGTCTCTGTGTTACTGTTCTTCCCTTTACAGCTAAAATTTTAAAAGGCTTATTCACTCTCTTTACTTGCTGACTTCTTCATCATCCCTAAATTCCATGAAGTCTGTATTTTGGCTTGCAATTCTACTGGAACTTTTCCAGTAAAGTAAACCAATGCCTTCCCAATCATCTAACACACTGGCCAGCCTTCCATTCTCGCCCAGGTGAACCTCTGCAGTATTTGACACCCTCTGGCCTAGTCTCCTTCTTTTCTTAATATCTTTTAAAATTTTGTGCATTCTATGACTCCACTATCAGCAGTCTGCAAATGACTTCCCTGCCCACATTGCAAGCCATGTTGCAAGCCCTCATCTTCCCACACTCACATTTCCAGCTGTGGGTGACACCTTTCCACAGGAATCCTAAAACCACGCTCAAAATAGAACACAGTGCCTCCTCTCAAAAAAAAAAAAAAAAAAATTAAACGTTAACTCTATTCCACCCTTTAATTAATGGCATCATGAACTGTCCAGGAAATTAAAGTTAAAAATTGGCAATGATCTTTAATTTACCTTTTTATTTTACACGCACATCCAATCATACATGGAATCTTGGCAAACCCCCCTAAGGAAGTCTATCTACCCCCTCTCTTTCTGCTCCATGGATATACTCTCATAAAGCTCGTCATCTTGCCCCACTCAAGACTTCAATGTAGTCTTCTGTATTATAGATTTTTCCAGTCTTTTCCTCCTCCGACGCATCTGACATATTGCTGTCAAAACCATGTTTCCAAACAAGACTCTGATCATATTATGTTAGATTCAGTTTCAATGACTTCCGACCACATATGGAGTAATGTACAAATGCCCAGCCCAGTACTCAAATATTTATCTGGCTTCTACCTATCCTTCCGGGATTGTTCTCCATTAGACTCCACTCCCTGGAAAGAAACACTTAGGTCCCCTGTAATCCTCCACTGCCTGCCCCACCGACTGTGCTCTTCTCCTTCTCTTTTG
The DNA here is from genome assembly GCF_009828535.3 of Hylobates moloch. Lineage (NCBI taxonomy): Eukaryota > Metazoa > Chordata > Mammalia > Primates > Hylobatidae > Hylobates > Hylobates moloch. Next base: position 166,961,680 of record NW_026652279.1, read on the forward strand.
TCTGCAGTGCCTCTCCCTTTTTCATTCTTTCTCAGTTTGTCTATCGAAGAATGAGCTTAAACCCCAGCTTTTCCAGAAACCCTTCCAAATCTCGCAGTTGTAATCAGTCTTCCCTTCTTTTCTCCCGAATGCTCCCATGACCGTTTGAAGTGAATCTCTGCCAATCTTTTTAAAAATGATATATGTGTGTGAGAGGGCACACATTCTTATGTGTGTATATGTGTGAATACGTATACGTATATGTATACATCACACACGTACACACACACACACATATGTATACTTACACTACTTGAGAGCAGAGATCTGTGTCTTAACTTTGTTTTTTATCACGTACAGCACCACCAAAGGGTTTTTCTCAAGATGCAGTACTTAAGAGTTTGGTGGAGAATCTTGTTAAATGTCTGTGTCTACTGTGCCAATCCAGATTCACTTGTCTCTGTGAGACCTCAAGCCATTTGGAGCAATAAAACCTGTACTCTCTGTACTTTTCTTTGCAGGCTTAGTCACTTTTATGGTACCTATTTCCTGGTGACATATATTTACTTTGTGGTCAGATGTTTTACGATAAATTAGGTGCAAATTGGGACTCAGCTATCCAGGTTCCTGAAACATCTCAGGACACTTTCAGACAGAGCCCCTTGAAAATCTCATAAAGCTTACCCCTCACCACAGTCAAAAGCACATAAGTAAATCCACATAGGTTTACATGCAACTGCAGAAGGTTTGCAGACACTCTTTCCTCCCCGAAAATCTATTGATGGCGGCGGGGGACGGGGTGTGGTCATTGGATCCTAGGTTAAAAGTCGTGGAACTGGGAGGATTTTTACAGTTACCAGAAATGTAAATGCAAACAAAATTTCTAACGTCACTTAACACTGGTAGAATGACTACAAAAATTTAAGAAGTTAGAGCCACTTAGAAAGTTCCTAAAATATCAGGGAGAGCATGTCTCACTCTTACATCAGAATTCTAGAAAATTCAGGAAGCAAATTTATTTTAAATACTTTTTGTTACAAGGCATATAACATTTTTGAACTAGTATGCTATTTCAGCTTTTAACACATTTTCTCAATTATTTGTCAGTTTGTTAACTAAATAATTTCCAAATGCAGATTAAAAAGCATACTAGATCTGAAAAATTAGAATTAGAATCATCCTTGGAGCATTTTACCTTTTTCAGAGCTAGCCTTTTGAATCAGAGGGATACACTTAAAAGAAGTTATAGCAACAGCAATAAAAACCATTTGAAGATAATGTACTGTGATATAATTTAGTTATCACCAGCGAATTGTAAAGTAAAATTCTACTTAGAAATTAGATTATATTTCAGCAAAAACATAAGAATTCTGTCAGTCTCTTTTTTGGTTGTTTGTTTGTAAATTTGTTTCTCAGTTTTTGTTTGTTGTAGGACCTCGAGAAAAATATGTTTTCAATTTCCTTATTCATTTATTTTTTTCATTTAATCATCCTTTCAACAATGCTTATGGTGAGCACACTCCGTTGACACAGCACAGTCGGCCCTCAGTATCTGTGGGTTCCACATCTGTGGATTCAATCAACTTCAGATCTAAAATATTTGGGGAAAAAAATGTGTCTGCACTGAACATGTACAGTTTTTTTCTTGTCATTTTCCCCTAAGAAGTAGAGTATAAAAGCCATTTATACTCTAGTTGTAGTTGGCATTATAAGTAGCCTAGAGGCAATTTAAAGTAGATGGGTGGATGTGCATAGGTTATATGCAAATACTGTGAGACTTTATATTAGGAACTTGGGCATTCTTGAATTTCGGTATCTGAGAGAAGTTGAACCAATCCTTCATGAATACCAAGAGACGACTGTTCTTGCTCCTAGAAGGGCAAGATTGAGGAAGGTGAGTTGACTCCTGTTTTCACAAAGTTTATTCTCTAGAAGGTAACAGACTAATAAGCAATTATTTCAAAGTAGAAGAATGGCTCTGAGATCACAAAAGGCAGGCTTCCGGGTAGATGGAGGTGTTAGGGAAATCCTTGTACAGCAAGCGGTTTCTAGGGAGACCTGGGGGAAGAGTACTGCTGGGTGGCAGATAGGAATGAGCAGGCCCCCTGAAAGCTCAGCCACGGGAGAAGGCTTAGAGATGAGAGGAAAAGGACGTTTCGAGCAGGAAATGTAAAAAGAGGAATGGGAAGAGATGAGATGAGATGAGAAAGTGGGCAAGAATCTGATCAAAGAGCATCATGTGGTTCATGTTAACAATTAGGCATTTTCCTAGGGACAGTGGGGAGCCTCTGAGGTATTTTATGAGTCTGTTTGGCATTTTAGAAAAATTACCCTGACTCAATGTAAAAAGGGGATTGGATAAAACAGGCAAATGAGTTAGCTCACTGCTGGGTTGAACTACCCTGTTGGGGTATAGCCCTGAACTTACAGTTAGGGACATAGATAGTTCTCCTAATTATGGTGTACTTTAGTTCCAGTGGTTCTCAAACCTGATAAGTAGAGTCAACCCTTGAGCTTTTAAAAAGGCACATTCCTGCCATCCCCTTGCCTGACCTAATTCAGAGAATCTGGAGAAATGGCCACACACCGTGCTATGCCCTTGCACCATTCATAGGTGACTTATGTACTGGTGAGTATATCTTTGAGGGGACCACCAGCTCATCATTGTCCACTCTGGACCATTCCAACTTTGGAATCCAGGAGGCTGTCTCACAATGGGAGATGCCACATAGCAGCCTACAAACACATTCCTCTCACAGCCCTGCCCAGCAGGAACCCTAAGTTATCCGTATTGCCTCTTAGAACATCCACAATAGGCTTATTCCAAAAGTGTCTTCTGCAATAAAGTTGTTCTTGATCATTCTAATCAGACATGATTTCTCATTCCTTTGCATTCCCATAGGACTTTGCACTGTATGATAACCTTTATCATTTTGCACATTATAATCTCGTTTCTTAAATCCTGAGACTTGGTTGGTTTTTGGTTTTGCCTAGGGTAATAACTTGTCAATACCTATTTAATTGATCCACTTACAGATATAATAGGGGGAGGATGGCTTCAAAGAGAAAACATACAAACTCATTTTTTTAAAGCCTATCTTTGAACACAAAGATGAAAAGTAGAATAAACATTAGCTCAAGAGGAGACCAGAGGTTGTCGAATATTGTATTGTCATGCCTGGAGAAAAATAAACGCTCGATTTCCAGATTTTTTCACCGGGATTCTAAAGCATCAGAATAAAGCAAATCGACTTTAGGGGAAAATAGAGGTAGAAGGATAATGGGGTGCTTGCGAGTAATCCCCTGGAGGGTACAGGCAAAAAAGAAAGGTCCTTCGAGGAAACAGAACTTCGTAACAGTTATGGGTGTAATATTTACCATATGTCCCATATGTTTTCAAATTGCAAAAGTGCAACTCTTTCCCACAGCCCATTTGCAAGTGGACCTGACAACCCCAGCCCACAGAAATCAAAGACGGTAATCTACCATAAATTCTGCCACGCTAGATGGAACGAATATCTGTCAGATTTTTTTACTTAAACTTCTCTTCCTTTAAGAAGGCAGCATCTGGCTCTAAACTGCACATTTAATTTAAAAATCCTTTAATAACAGCATTAATTCTCATCGTTTTGCATTCTAGCAGTCTGTGACAAGCAAGCATGCTCTGCGTGCATCAGGCAGCCAGACGGCAAAGAGGAGAGGAGGCTGGGGAAGCCGAGGCGAGAGTTCAGGGAGGAGGCCGGGGGAGCCGAGGCCAGATGTTCAGGGGGCATTGTTTGCCTGGAGCCCTGCTCCGAGATCAAATCAGGGGCTGAGGACATGTGATGATGAAGGAATAAAAGTTAGAATTCTTTTTGTCTAAGCAGAAGATACCTTTCAAATAGGACAATGCACTTGAAGCTTATAAAAAGCAAACTGGGCCCTTAAGAAGGAGAACTCAGCAGTGGTGACAAAGGCCAAGAATCCTGATCTTTGGACAAGAAGTTAGACTTGGCTTCAATTGCAATTTTTAATGATCTTATTTTTGTGCTCTCGCTTAACCCTGGCTCAGTGCTTATCTTTTTAAATAACTTGTTCCCTTTCATTGAAAAAGCAAAACTGGGAACCTCTCACAAAGTAAAGGCCACACACCCTCTGCCCCCACCCTAGGGCAGGGCGTGCAAGGAGGGAGGCGCCCTACTAAGAACTGAGAATTTACTAAGGGTAAATTCCTCCCTAACGCTCAGCAGCCTGACTTAGGAAAGAGGGCAGGGTGACTGTGATCCAGAAGCTGAGGGTGTCCGCAGAGATATGAGGAAGGGGATGTGCTGCAGTGACACACCTGGCTGAGGGGCAGCAGGCAGGAGGGGCAGAAGCTGGCTGGGTTGGGAGGTGGGGAGGCAGGAAGGGAAACCTAGTTTGGAAGAAAGGGCCCCTTCTAGTGAGACTGAGTAAGCACAGAAAAAAAGCTCCTGCTTTGTGTGGCCTCCCTAGAGCCTGGGGAATTTGCAGAAGATAAAAGACCAGACATTTCCCCCCTGAAGACTGCAGGGTAGCACCTTTGTTTGTGAATGGCACACACCCTGGGGTGGGGATTCCTTTGCGGTTGCCATGACGGCCTGTCACACAAAGTTACATGTCCTGCTCTCTCCTCCCTGCCACCCCAGCTGTCTTAAAATGGCCTGGATTTTAACTTCTGCATTTCAGAATGGAGGAACTTTGCTTCTTAGGGTTTCTAACGCAAATGATCTAATTTTAAAGTCCATTTCCCTCCGCCAAGCAAATCTACATGAAGGGTACCCTGAGAATATTTTATTTTTGTATTCAGTGCCTTTTCAAATTTTCTGTTTTATGTAAAGCTGTGTTTGGGGCATTAGCAATGCATAACAATAACCATTTAACAAACACTGTGAAGGGAATCTGAAGTAGGTGGCCTCTAGGGTGGGGGAAGAAAGAACAGAAAGATAATTCTCTGAGACCGAAGAAATATTTCCCTAACTATGATTTCACAGTAAAATTTCCTAATAAAAAAATTTTGTAAAGGAGGGTCTTTTAAAAAGTGGTCTGTGGTCTGACCCCTCTTCTAATGTACTTTTATGACTGATGTTGGGTGACCAAGCAATTATTATACTGCTTAGAAATCTCATTAACTGGCTGAAAAATCAGCCAGTAAAGTGGACCATGTTTGGTTTCTGCTCAACCTCATAAAACCTTTGAAGTCCCATAAGCGACCAGATAATGACATTAGAACTGGGGATACCTTGACAGCCTTCTATCCTTCAGTCCCTCAGCTCAGCTGTAGAATGCAAGCCCTGAGCACCAGGGATTTTTGCCCACTCTATTCACAGTGTCCCTGGCACATAAGAGGTGCTCAGGAAATATTTGTTAAGTAAGAGAAATTTAATTATTGTGATATCTGAGGGATTAAAGCCAAAAGTTAAACATAATAATATCCTAGATGATTTGAGGAAAATAAAACATTTATGCTGGGAATTTTTTTTAGATAAGATGTTAACTTGTATTTTCTTTCCCTGCATATTAGGTTCCTTTCCTTCTCTCTGTTGAAGCCAGTAGCACAGGCTGAGCCTGTTTCCTCAAGGGCTCCATAAAGTCCTATTCCAGGAAAAAGCCTAGTATTGTGTTTCTAAAATTACCTAACCTTCGTTGCAGACAAAATATCCTTGCAATAATCATGAAGAGAGAAAGATTTTCTCAAGCCGAGAAAGAGACGGTCAAGGCTGGCTGGAGGCAGGCTGGTAAGAATGGAGTTCTCTGGATCTTGGAGCAATGAATATTTGTCAGAGGCAAATCTTTGGGGCTGGCAAGAGCTCAGATTGGGGATGGTTACAGTTGGAGGAACCATGAGCAGCCTAGAGAAGACCCTCATGCACCAAGTGTGGTAGGGGAACCCCAGAGTCAGGAGCGCCTGTCCTGTGGGCACAGTGAGCTCGAGAGAGCTGCCTTGGAAGAAACAGATTTAAACAGGGCTTCCCACTTCCAAGGTCTTGACCTTCCTCAGACCTCCTGAATACAGGTCTCAGAAGAGGGAAGGAGAAAGTCAAGATACACTGAGGTCAAATTGTCCTGCAAGGGTATTAGTCTGTTCTTATACTGCTGTAAAGAATTTACCTAGAGTGGGTAATTTATAAAGGAAAGGGGTTTAACTGATTCACAGTTCAGCATGGCTGGGGAGGCCTCAGGAAACTTACAATCATGGCAGAAGGGGAAGCAAACGCGTTCTTCTTCACAGGGTGGCAGGAATGAGAGTGCCACGCAAAAAAGGAAAACCCTCTTATAAAACCACCAGATCTCATGAGAACACGCTCACTATCACAAGAACAGCATGGAGGGACTGCCTCCACAATCTAATCACCTCCCACAAGGTTCCTCCCCTAACACGTGGGGATTACAATTTGGATTACAATTCAAGATGAGATTTGGGTGAGGACACAGAGCCAGACCATATCAGCCAGCTATACAGGAAGGGGGTCCCAAAATACCATTTAAATTAGCTCATAGAAAATATATTGCTCTTCCTTCTGGTACAACATGAGTTTTTGAATGGAGAGTTGCACTGAGTATACATTATTTTAAAGCAATGCATTTTAGAGCAAACACAGATATACTTCGTATTCATATGAATTTATAAAAGCAAATTCATACTTCAAAGAAACATCATGCTCCCTTGGGCTGTGACTTCTGTCTCACTCAACTATAGGTTCGATGAAGCAGAAACTGTGTTTTGCCTGTAATGTCTTCCCAGGGCCTGGCACATCACCTCACTCAGAGGAGGTACCAAATATTTGTTGAAATAATAAATGAATGCATGACCTCCTCTGCCCATGGATTATTCAACAGAAAATTTTCAGATGTTCTCAAGATGATGTAAAATATATGTATACACCAGGCACTATACTACTGTCTATTTTTAAAAACACGGTTTTCTTAGGCGGATTTGTATCATTAGCATGTGTAACTACTAACGATCCTGTGGGGCTGATGACATGGGCAGATTAAACACCCTCTCACATTCATTTGCATTCTCTCTTGGAGCCAGACTCTGAATAAAACAAATATTAACTCTCTGCCTTTTATCTGTTGTTTTCTCCTTTAGGTTCTTTCCAGCCATTCTGTGTCCAAATGGCTTTACAGTAGTGTATCTTCAAGAGGCCTATTCTTTATCCTTTTACTTTCCAACCATCCCCAACCTGAGAACCTTTTTCTTATCCAGTGCATGTCAGTACCCGGTGAGACAGATATATTTGGTACATATCAGTAGAGGCATATTCTGTTGCTTTCTTCTCAGCACAAATCATAATTAACACCTGTCAGACTGGAGACAGAGATATGTGTACCTTGAGCAAGTGGCTGAAGTAAAGGGAAGACGTGAGTATAGTCAGGGATAGCATCAAAACTTTGTACTCACTGCAAGGGCAGGGGCATCCCCAATCAGAGCAGTGACCACAGCAAAAGGCACGGCCTCCCCTTAAACTACCAGCACAGCCTCACCGGTGTGCACCACCTGAGCATCCCACCAGGTACCCATCATCAACCCAACTCATCACCTCCAGTGGAACAACCAAGAGATGCGGTGTTATCAGTGGTAGGGATCTGCTTCCCACCTTTCACCAGAACACGTCCATGGCCTCTCCCTCAGCCCATGTGTTGATTTGCCTGTCTTCAGCTTTGCTGCCATTTTAAACTTGGCTTTCCTGATCAGCCTGGTGCAATCAGACCACAGGCATGTACCCTTTTTACAACGTACCTTCCGCCCACCCCTTCCCCTTCATTCTCCTGCCTCCATCCCAATCCAAGTCCTATCTCCTTGCACAAAAATGACTGTAACAGCTTCCATACCCTTGGTCTCTCTGCCCCTGGTGAATCCGTTCTTCACACCTCTTGGCGTTAGTCTAATTAAAACCCTCTCTGTTCTGTCCTGCTACTATTCAAAAGATTGTAGTGGCACTAATTGCTCTAAGGAAAAATTCCAAATTCTTTAGAAACTTTCAAAGCTCCATCTTCCATTCATTCAGGCAACAAGTTTTAATTGAGCAGCCACTGTGTTGCACATACACTTTTAGGTACTGGGGATTCAGAGAGGAAAATGGACAAAGATCCTTCCCCATTTTATGGAGCTTTATCTACTCAGTCAGGCCCTCACTGGGACAGAAACACATACCAAGCCCATGACTGTTTGGGGCTTTTGTTTGTCTTGTTCCCCTTTCTTTCTGACTCACTTTTAATACTTTAGAATTCATCAGTATCCTTGGAGCAGTGTGCCAACCTCCCCTGTGGAGCAGCTGCCTTTCCCATGGGCTCCTGGCTCACAATAGACCTGTCCTACCAGGGCCAGAAAGAATGTAACCCTCCAGCTGACACTTTTTACCCCTTTTTCTTATTGTGCTTAGGTTTTCATATCGCTTGTTGCTCCACTAAAGTATAAGCCTCTGCCCATGGGACATGGCTCTGTTGGGCTTGTTCTCTGCTCTGTATCCAGCAGCTAAAACAGTGCACAGCATGTAGTGTGTGTCAACAGAGATCTGTTGAATAAGTCAGGGAAGGAAGAATAAATGCATTGCCATTCTTAAATGGCTTTTCTTGCATTAAATGATTGTATTCTAGTTTTCTGTAGGAATATCTATAGGTCATAATAATGATAGCTGATTTATGGCATGCTTACTAAGTACTAGCCGTTGTTCTAAGCAATTTTACCCATACTATTTTACTTCATCCTCACTACAATCCTTTGATGTGGGTTTTGTTATTATACCTACTGTACAGAAGAAAACACTGAGGCACAGAGAGCAATGCACCTAGTCTAAGATTAAATTGCAATTGGCTCACCCACGATACAAGCTGTTCCCAGTATAATGGCATGTATATTCATAACCACTTTGTCTTAATCACCTTGGTGTATCATAACAAAATACTATGTATGGGTGGCTTAGAAAACAGAAATATATTTCTCACAGTTCTGGAGGATGACAAGTCCAAGATCAAGGTCTTGAGCAACCTCAATCGCATCCTGATGAGGTCCCTCTTCCTGGCTGGTAGACAGCCACTTGGCAAAGAGAGAGAAAGAGACAGAGAGAGAGAGAGCACTCTGTTGTTTCTCTTTATAAGAGCACTAATCCTAACACATTAGCACCCCACCCTATGACTTCATCTAACCTTAATCACCTCCTGAGGTCCTAACCTCAAATCCAATCACATTGGTGATTAGGGCTTCAGCATATACATTCTTTTGTAGGGGGTGAGCACAAACATTCAGTTCATAACACTGGTTCTCCCTTCAGCCCATAAACATTTCTCAAGCACCTTCAGTGGGTTGGCACTTGAGAAGAGGAATAAATCAAGCTAACTCTCCACCTTCAAAGATATCTCTTCCTAGGGGAGGAGACACATGAGCAAAATTTCAGTACAATGACAGAAGTTCTCTAATAAAATTATGAACCTATGTTCATAGCTATGAGCGCAGAGGTGGAAGCACACCACCTGCAAAGGTCAGAGAAGGCTTTGCAGGGAGCCATATTTAGACTCTGTCTAGAGCAAGTGTACCCAACCCGTGTCCTGCAGGTCAGATGCAGCCCAGGATGGCTTTTAATGTGGCCCGATACAAATTTGTAAACTTGCTTAAAACATTATGAGATTTTTTTTTTTTTTTAGTTCACTCACTATTGTTAGTGTCAGTGGATTTTATGTGTGGCCCAAGACAATTTTTCTTCTACAATGTGGCCCAGGGGATCCAAAAGATTGGGCACCCAGATCTAGAGTAACATAGGACAGTGCCATGCAGTTGATAGGAAACTAGAGACCCGACTTTAGGAGCAGCGTTTGAAAAGGCTCAGGGTCCTGGCAGCATGAACCTTTTAGAACATTTACCATTAGTTTGGTAATGCTTGAGCTGGGAGACTCATGTGAAGGGATTAGGCCAGAATTCCAAGCGAGGGGCCCACATGGACACCTGCATGCCATAGAAAGCATGGACTTCTTCCTGGTGCATTTCGAACAGGAGAGGGATGTAGTAGAGTGAGGTTGGGAACACGGATGGACGGAAACAGCAGGAGTAAGTGACCACAGAGAAGAACAGGCCAGGTGGAAGTGCTACACATTCACAGAAGAAATGGTGCCTTAGGAGGCCGAATGGTCTGAATAAGGGACTAAATGCCTGGCCGGAAAGGAAGGAGCAAGAGAGCAGCCAAGGTTTCTGGTTTGAATGCTGAATAAGTGAGGGCTCCTTTAACTGAGTTGGAAAGTATCTTTCAGCTGAGAAATGCTACTACCATCAAGGTAGCGAAGGCTTGGAGACAATTATCTCGACTCCACCTGGAGTTCAGGAGTGACTTCTGGAATCAGAATATAGATTTTGGAGTCACAGCTAATAAATTGGCCATTTAGGGGCTTCAGTTCAGCCCTAGACAGTGACAGTAGAGGGTTAGGGAAGCACCAGGTCATTCTGGGAGGAGGGGTCCCGTGTGCCCAGAGGAGTCACCTTCTCACGAAGCCTGCCCTGATGGGGAGAAGCAAGGGAGACAGAGAAATGGAGATTTGGGGAACACGAAGGACAAAGGCAGTGCTCTGGTGGATGCTGAAGAAATGATTGCAGTGAACTCACAGGCAAACAAGAGTCTGTAAGTGCAAGTCACAGGCTGGCAGAAAACTTTGGTCTATTAAATATGGGCATTTGCTCCCTTGAGATTATTTTTAACAAAACCTGCATTAGATTAGGAGGTTTATTAAATTCCATGTCAGAGCAAACATCAGACCCATTATCTGAGCCTCCCAGGGAGGGAAAGCAATTTGTACTATAACAATAGCTAGTATAAGTGAAAAATAAATGCTGGGCCACCACCTCACAGTGACGCGTGGTTATTGCCATGGAAGACCCAGGCCAGCAGCCCAGCTCCCCGAGGCCCCATGCAGCATTATGGAGCTGAAGGATTGGCCAGGGCCCCAGGGCTGGCCCCACTTTACAAGCTGCTACTCAGGGGCAGAGGCACATTTTCCAAGCTCATTAGACTAAAGTGTAAAGCGAGAATGCCAGTGTAATAATTTCAGAGAAATAAAGCTGTCACACAGCCTAAGTTAGCAGGACCAAGACATTCTGTCCCGAAGGTTAAGCCATAGGACCAATCAAATCACCACCAGGAGCCTCTTTGTTGAGATACCCCGAAGATTGACTGCATAAGGACCTGATATTCAAAGTAGTGTGTGCAGCTCTTTCTCCCCATATACCAAGCTAACTTTCATTAACTATGAGAATTTACTGTCGCAGGAACCAAAACACTTTAAATTCGCAGACCTTCCCAGGGGAAGCCGACCCACAATCAGAATCTTCTCGTGAGCACAGACTAATCACCAAGGGGTGAGAGTACTGGGTATTTAAATGGCATCAGGCAAAGGCGTGCTGAGATGTGCATCTCACAGAAGGGACAGCTTCTGTTACTAGGAGATTATTTGGCTAAGTTCCGCCCATTGCCATTGCCCTTGAGAGGTTCTTACCAAGAGAGCCAGGCGCTCAGGAGTCCCTCGGCCAATGTGCCTGTCTCCTCTAAAGGGATGGTAGCAACGCATACCTGTGAGACTCTTCCTCATGTCCGTTGTAGACACTGGGTGCCTAATGGAAACATTTTGTTTTTCTTCAGATATGGAAATGAATGTAAGCTGCACTGCAGTCTCACAAGCCCTGTGGGTCTGTTAGAGGGTCATTTTGCGACATCTGTACTTGCTGCTTTAGGTGTTGATGTTGCAGCTGAACCTGCAATAGGCAAGCTTATTTCCTTCCTAAGAGAATGTGGGGATGTCTTGCTGTGTCTCTTAACTTTTCAAAATTGTAAAGTGCAGGAGTCCAGGCTGAAAGCCTGGTGTGCTGGATCCTAGTCCCCGGTTCATTCCAAAACTCGAGTCTCTCATCGGCTCTCTCCGGAGCAGGCTCGCTCAAATGTTTTGCTCAGTTGTCCTTTCCGGCTCTGAGTCTCTGGTCTATAGTTCTTCAGTATTCACTGAGCAGCGGCCTTAAGTATGAATGCTTATGAGGAAGAGATTAAAAGAAGAGGAACTATTCTCAAGAGCCTATAGTTTTAAAAATATGCACCCTTCAATTCTGACTTAGATTTAAATCTAGCTCCTGGTGTGAATCTTATTTTAAATTTCATGAAAATTGGAAACGGCACGTGCACTGGACAGTGATGATGCTGCCCATGACTTTCCCTCTTTCTCCTTGCTGTAGTCCACCCCAGTGCTTCTTGTAGTGTGTTCCCTGGACCAGCAGCCTCAGCATCAACTGGGAACTGCTTAGAAATGCAAAGCCTTGGCCCCACCCCATGCACACAAAATTGGAAAGGCTGGGGCGGGACCCAGTAGTCTTGTTTTAATCACATAGAGCCGCTCTCTACTCTGAGTCAATGCGTGACTTCAATGCACACTCAGTCTGAGAACCACCATTCTAGCTTTGAATACTTTAGTAAATATCAGGACTTTAAAAGAATAAGGAAAAATCAAACGAGAGCAGTTACAATAATTCTTTGGCTCTTAGGTGAAGGCGTGGCCATCTTTATGTATACTAGGTCATAGTTGGTTAAAATAAGAGTTTAACTGAAATAATCTTCTTGTTTTCACTTAGCTAAAGAATTCCTGACCCACATGATCTCGGGCTGCAAAATTAATATTCTGGAAAAGTCAACTGAGATTATTTGCAAAGGCTCAGATCATTTTCTGATAGGTTTATTTTAAATCCATCGACCTGTTTTATCTGACTAGACAGACCAAACAAACATGAAATAATTGAACTTCCTCCAGTGCCACTTTCTAGCATCCCTTCTCTCAAACCCTGGAGTAAATACATTGATATATATAATTTTATATAAAGATCAAACTCCAGTTTAACACAATGAGATTTCTTGTCTCAGTGTCATAGTTGCACACTTCATAGAGAGGAAGTAAGACAAAGGTCCTCAGAAAATAAAAAATGTGAATGACATAAAAAAGAATAATTTAATATCATGTGAACTCATTCTATATGATGCCAGGTAATGCTGCATCATGGCAAAGACACGGTGTAAAGTATTCCCATATGATTTTGGAACCATTAATATGAGAATTCCATATTTCATAACATCAACAAACCAGACGAACCTCATCCACTTAAAGTAGAGAACAGTGAAAAGAACAAATGTCTTGTGAAGAGTGGAAATGAGAACAATGTGTCTGAGGTTAAACAGTGGAAAGAAGTTGTGGATGTTGTGCATGAAATAATTATTTCTACAGTGCCATTTCTGCATTTAGTTTATGAGCATGTCAGGGTGTACTATCCAGGCATACTTGAAGAAAAGAAATGCCAGTCCACATGACGTGTGGAGAAAGTTACTGCAGAAATAGCAAGTTCCATAAAAGCCTGATTAAAATTGAATCTTTGAAAAAACAAAGCTTATCTGGCCAGAGTATACATATATGAGATATGCCTGTGACTCATTTAAGCCCACTATGAGCTTTTATGAATGAAATATTTCTTCAACTATTTGATAATCTAAAGGGATTAGGAGATAGGAATTTATATAAAAACCAAACCAAACCAAACCAAAAAAACCTCGTAACATTTAAATTGCTACCACGATGAACAACAGTGTCCTAATTTTTATCTAGGCTGATTTTACACATTCTGGATAGTTATTGTGTAGGTAAACGATGTGTTAGATGCTGTATTAAAGTTAAAAGTCTCTATTTTTAACCTCACATAAATTTCCAAAATAATGAGCAACAGTATGAAGACTCTTCAGGCACTTAATCATACAGAGAGAATATAATAACACTGCAAAAGTAAAACAAGTCTAGAATTATTTTGCACATTAAAAATTAAGGAACTGTGACTCAGACAGGTCTAGTGATTTATTCAAAGTCACAAAACCACATATAGTTGGATTTAGGACATTGCCACTCAATCTAGTACCCATTCTTAGTAGATGGTAGATTTGATAGAGATGGGTCCATACTGTTCCGTTCCAAGAGATATTTAGGACACAGCTTATAGGGAGGTAAACTGTTGAAGGCCAACTCCTTTCAGACTGGCCTCTTCAAAAGGCCCATGGAAGCCATTATGGACTAGTGCTTAGGCATTCAATATGGGTCAAGGTGTGAGCTTGCAGCTGAAACCAGTGTCTGCCACCAAGTCCTTGGCTCAGTATCCTGATCACACCAGTAGAGGGACTGGGGCAGCTCAAGTGACGCCGTCCAGTGCTGGGGTCCCAGCTGCAGAATCTCAGGGCTGGAGTCTGACATCTGGCCACACTAGGTATCCAGGCACTAGCCTAGAGAGTAGTATGCAACAAGCCTCTGAACTCTGCTTTCCACTCTCCCTATTTGGAGAATTCACACACACACACATACACACATAATCCAGCATGCCTGGCATATGCTGCTTGTACCTTCACACTATGGCTTCGTGACATCATTCCTGTGATGCTGCCATCACTCAAACACTTCCGTGTTTGAAATTCCTTTTGTGAATCATTTTCTAAGCTTTTCTTTGGAATTTTGTCATTGGTAAACAATCTTTAGACTTTGTATGTGGCCTTTATTTCTGGATAGGGGGAAAAGGCACTGGCTATTCAGAGCCAAGTTTGGTGAATAAGGGTGAATAATTCAGCTGCATAATGTTATTTGGTCAAAATAAGTGCTGTGCCCAAAAGAAATAGATGGATTATGTTTTTAGTTCCTAAACTGACTCCGAGAGTAATTCCAAGAGAAGAGTTGTAAGCATATTTGAGTAACATCAATTATTAAACAAATTCTTAATATTAAGGAAGGTATTTGAAGAATAGTACTTATCATCTGAATAAGTTTTGGGGTTTTGTTAAAAAAATCTAATAGATTCTATCCATATGGCAAAGGCACAACACACATAATAGCTCAACTCTTGTCTTCAACTCATTCATTCGTGTCCTCCTCATCCCCCTAGGAGAAGTTCTATACACATACCTGCTTAGCAAACTGAAAAATTTTGAAACCTTGAAACGTTAAAATAAGACTCAACGTAGTGTTTCTATGCCAAAAAAAGAAGTGCATTAGGACTACTACTCTTAATGAGTCAAAATGTTGAACAAGTCCAGATAATACCCTCTGAATCAGTGCCTCAGTAAATCCAAATGCATGCACATGACAACACAGTCAATAGTATTAGGTTGGTACAAAAGTAATTGTGGTTTTTGCCATTACTTTTGCACCATGTTGATATATAAAGGATTGTCAATTAGTTATTTGTTGAGCTACATCGCACACTGAGGCTGATGAAGCGAGCTGGTTGGCCTGTTGCCTGGTGATGGCTGGGCAAGAGGACGCCAGCATTTCTTTGCATCTGGGGTTCCCAGATCAGAGCCCTGAAAAGCAGCCACAGTTGTTCCTGACCCAGTTGTTCGCAAGTTCTCAATTGCATTTTCCCTTCTGTGGTTTTCAAAGAAACTGAACCTGGAGGAATTGATAACAAGAATGAGAAGACACAGGCAAGACGCCACATATTGCACATGTGGATTGCAGTATGGTTAATAACAATAATAAAATCACCTGAATAACAAGTGGTATTAATAGAAGTGGCTAAATATCAGACATCCACTAAATAAATATAGTAAATATTAAGATGCCCTTTCTCAGGGAAATAAAGCATAGAGAAATAGAGAAAGCTTAATGGAATTTAAGTTCTAGCACCTTCAAAATCCCTAACCTACCAATTAATGTTCAACGATGCTTCCTCATTCTTTGTTTTCTAATTTCTTTCATATCATTTTTACATCTACTTGCTCTTCATAAAAATTTCCATGTCTATTTTGTATACATCAAAACCATTTATCAGTTTGTGGTATTTTTATACCTTCTCTTTTCACGGTAATATAATGCCTCTCTCTGTATATTTGTACCTTTATCAATTAAAAGTATATATACTAATTAAATTTTATATAGGTCGATACAATAAAATTATATGAATATGCATATATATATAAAATTGTGTCAATTAAAAACACGTAATTACTCTCAGAAATGCTGATACTCATGCTAAACTGTTCCTTCTCACTCATCCTCTGCAGATGGCGGCCATCAATGTTGATTCAGAAGTGAAGCCAAAACATAATTTCCTGGTACTATTCTGGAAGGAAAATAAATGAGATAAAGTAAAAATGACTACATAGCCAATTAGAAAAAGCAACTACCGGCCGGGCGCGGTAGCTCACGCCTGTAATCCCAGCACACTGGGAGGCCGAGGCGGGCGGATCACGAGGTCAGGAGATTGAGACCATACTGGCTAACACTGTGAAACCCCGTCTCTACTAAAAATACAAAAAATATTAGCCGGGCGCAGTAGCGGGCGCCTGTAGTCTCAGCTGAGGCAGGAGAATGGCGTGAACCCGGGAGGCGGAGCTTGCAGTGAGCCAAGATAGCGCCACTGCAGTCCGGCCTGGGTGACAGAGCAGGACTCCGTCTCAAAAAAAAAAAAAAAAAAAAAAAAGCAACTACCACCACCACTCCAAAAAAGTCATGTAAATAAGTTCTAGTCTGTGACTCGTCTTCACCCTTCCGTGCACTGGCTTTAAAGGAGCGTTTTAGACTCAAATTACAAATTCTCTTTGCTCAAAACTTTATGATTTTAATTTCTAAACATGCATAAGCAAAGAACTTTACTTTGCTGATTTGTTTTTTTCTGTATGAGATCTTAAAATGTCTATTTTTCATAAACTGATAAAAATTAATCCTCCATGAAATTAATAAGGATTCAGTCACACACCATTATGATACTGAACCTTCTTTTTTTCTCATTTTTATTTCTACTTTGTCCTTCCTTAAATTTGTAATACGCCTTTTTCCAAGATATTGTTTGACTCTAAACCCATACACTGATATCAAAATTAATTACTTAACAAAATCCCAAGAATGAAATTTACCTCCTTAAGGAGAAGAACATTAATCTGACTCAGACTCACTGAATTTAAAAGGCATTTGCAGTTAACATAAAACATTCAGTTTTAAGATCATTGTAACATTTTCAAACAGGCAAATCTTGAAAGACGTGCCTAGATTTGCTCTCAGCATAATTTATATATTTTTTCTCTAAGAAATAGAGTTTAGCTTCCACTTAAAATGCATGATGTACGTATCTGCCATATTTTGTTTTATTTTAGAGATCTGAATTCTACATTAAGTAGAATATGCAGTCTTAGATTAAAAAATAGAAAACCTTTTAAACGACTTGGTCTCATTTTTTTATGTCCTTTCAACAAAGTGGGCTTTAGTCAGTGGGATGAAAGTAGTAAAAAAATATATATATTTAAGGAAGGAAGAAATAAAAACGTTAAAAGGAGAAGGTGAATTAAAATCATGGCAGCACAAGTTCGTAGTCTACAGGGTAAAATTTGAAGACAAGGCCAGGCGTGGGGACTCACGCCTCTAATCCCAGCACTTTGTGAGGCCAAGGTCAGGAGTTTGAGACCAGCTTGACCAACATGGTGAAACCTCATCTCTACTAAAAGTACAAAAATTAGCCAGGCATGGTGATGCGTGCCTTTAATGCCAGTTACTCGGGAGGCTGAGGCGGGAGAACTGCTTGAACCCGGGAGGCGGAGGTTGCAGTCAGCTGAGATTTAGCCACTGCTCTCTAGCGTGGGTGACAGAGTAAGACTCTGTCTTTGGAAAAAAAAAAAAAAAATTGAAGACGATCACAGTCATACAAGTTACAGGACAGTCTTCACTACTATTTGACAAAGGCATAAGAAGCCCTCCATTGTCAGTTTTCTGTAAGGTTAGATTTGAATCAGAGATCTAACTTTCTATGACCATGTTATCCTGAATTCATTGCATCAGGTTTTAGTGGTCACCATAGGAAGCAGAATCTTGAGAGAACGGAATTTAGAACAGGCACCTTGTTGATGGGGGTGAAAAAGAAATAAAGAAGTTGGAAATATGTGGAGTTTACGTCCAGAGGGGAGAGAGGAAGAATGCCTATGTGAGGAGAAACATAATTGGTCAGTGCATTAAAGAAAAATTTCATCAGGTGACCATTTTTTCCCAAGGCCAAGTCAAGAAAAGACATGATTCAGCACAGAGAGTAAGGCTGGAAAAGATTTACAAGAAATGAGAATTATTTGAGTTGCTCATTCCAGTGTCTCGGCCTTTTTCATAGCCATTCTTGCTGTTTTCCTATCCTTTCATTTCTCTCCTTTTCTTAACATACTTTTGACAAGACAAAAAAACAAAATGACCAGTAGTCAAATCAGCGTTTCAAGTAAGAAAATAAAGAATGATAACAATTTTTTAGATATATTGGTTTCAATAAAATATATTATAAAAATTTAAAAAAAGAAAGTATAGAGGCATCTATTCTAGCAAATAGTCGACTTCCTTTTTTAATTCCTTAGGATAGGCCCAAACATATTAACTTCAATGTCTCTCTGGGATGTACCATATTTACTCGTGCAGTTCTTAAGTTCATAAGGGATTCCCAATCACAGCTACTGAAATCTTACCCATTCCTTCCCACCTGTCAGTGGTTTTAAACCTTGGAAAAATCGGGGCGGGGGTGGGAGAATTTCAAAAGAGAAAACAGAAAAATCAAAGAGAACGAAAGAGGAAGGGAAGCTGAGAAGACAAACGTCAGATTGGGAGAGTGGGTATCTGTGGGAGACGCTGCACTCACTCAGGAGGAAGGAAGAAGAATGGATATCACCAAAAATCTATCAGCGAGGCTCTTTCATTTCTTCTCTCCTTTCGTTCATTCCAAACGTCACACAGGGAGCACGGATCCAAAGTACTTCCATTTTTTTTCTCACAGTAGAATAACTTCATAGAATAAAATTCTACACTCTTATAACGAAATCCAGCACAAATTATTTTATTTTGTGACTAACGTCTGAAATGATCCCAAGAAGATAACTTCAGCCAGAGAAGAGATCTCCCTCTCCAATCTTGGATCTGGGAAAAGCACCTACCCTTTTGGCTCAAGATAGGACATAAGAATGGAGGTTTTTAAACTCTCCTTCTCAGTTTTTTCTCTTCTATATGTCCTGGAACAATTCCTGGGATGAGACATTTGAAAAGGTGAGATAAATTATACCAACCTTTTCAGGATCACATATCTACTGTATGTACAAATAATAAACTCATCTGTCGTGCTTAAAGCATTCCAATAACTAAGGGTTTGCAGTGTCTGACTGGGATGATTCAGAAAATACATGTCTTCCACAACTATTTTTATGGATCCTTAATTTGGATTGTTATAGCTCATCTCTCTCTCCTGATTCTTTTAAACTATATCCAAGCCACATAAAAGAATATATTCTACCAGACATTCCTTATTTCCTTCAACACCTTCACTGAATTAAAATCAGAAGCTAAAGAATGCAATGTTTCTTTTCTGTACCCTAGGCATAATTCCAGTTTTGACTCACATGTATATAAACTACGTAAGCATCTTGATTCCTCCAGATCGTTTCCTGACCTAACCTCTTTGAAAACTATGTAGAAGAGATAAAAGAACAGTATCGACCCTTTTATTCTACATGGTAGGGCCCTTCAGAAGTCTAAACAGTCTTTTCTGCAGTTTGTGGTGAAGATTCCTCCTTAATTTTGGTCCTTACAAATATCTACCAGAAGACTAATAGTTTTGTTAATTGAATTTTTTTCTTTATTCATCTGTTTCCAATAAATATTTTGTCACTTTATATAAAGTTAGAGAGCTTTTGACCACTTAATGTCCGAAAACCAGTTCAAGCCTGTCTTAAAAGCATTCCAACAGTATCATAATCTACACAATTATGTCTACAAAAATTGGGTTTAAAAACCACTACATTTTAGGTGACTTCTTTTTTTAAATTTTTATTTATATTTTAAGTTCCAGGGTACGTGTGCAGGATGTGGAGGTTTGTTACATAGGTAAACATGGGCTATGGTGTTTGCTGCACCTATCAACCCATCACCTAGGTTTGAAGCCCAGCATGCATTAGCTATTTTTCCTGATGCTCTCTCTCCCCCCACCCTCCCCCCGACAGGCCTCAGTGTGCATTGTTCCCCTACCTGTGTCCATGTGTTCTCATTGTTCGGCTCCCACTTACAAGTGAGAACATACAGTGTTTGGTTTTCTGTTCCTGCATTAGTTTGCTAAGGATAACGGCTTCTGGCTCCATCCATGCCCCTGCAAAGGACATGATCTCATTCCTTTTTATGGCTGCATAGTATTCCATCATGTGTATGTACTACAAATAACCCCATTAAAAAGTGGGCAAAGGACATGAACAGATACTTCTCAAAAGAAGACATTCATATGAGCAACAAACATATAAAAAAAAAAAGCTCAACATTACTGATCATTAGAGAAATGCAAATCAAAACCACAATGAGATACCATCTCATGCCAGTCAGAATGGCGATTATTAAAAACTCAAGAAAAAAAAAAACAGATGCTGACAAGGTTGTGAAGAAATAGAAACATCTTTTTTTTTTGAGACGGAGTCTCGCTCTGTCACCCAGGCTGGAGTGCAGCGGCGCGATCTCGGCTCACTGCAAGCTCCGCCTCCCAGGTTCACACCATTCTCCTGCCTCAGCCTCCCAAGTAGCTGGGACTACGGACTCCTGTCACCTCGCCCGGCTAATTTTTCGTATTTTTAGTAGAGACGGGATTTCACCGTGTTAGCCAGGATGGTCTCAATCTCCTGACCTCGTGATCTGCCCACCTCGTCCTCCCAAAGTGCTGGGATTACAGGCGTAAGCCACCACGCCCGGCCAGAAATAGAAACATTTTTATACTGTTGGTGGGAATGCAAATTAGTTCAACCATTGTGGAAGATGGTGTGGTGATTCCTCCAAGATCTAGAACCAGAAATACCATTTGACTCAGCAATCTCATTACTGGGTATATACCTAAAGGAATATAAATCATTCTATTACAAAGATACATGCACACGTATGTTCATAGGTGACTTCTTTTTTAATGAAAACTAGGATATGTGTATGAATTTCAATAACGGAATGGGGCTAGGAAGCATCTGAGAAGCTTTAGGATGAAAGTAGGGCAAATAAACATACAGAGTTGAATCCAGAATAAGGTAGTTTATGTTATGAAAAGAAGAGTTATATGGAATATGCCTGTTCAAACTGTATGTAACCCTTCCTCCACCTTCAGAAGGGTATGCTCTCCTATTCCTCATTTAATCCCAGATACACGACTTATAGGAACTCAGGAGAATGCTCTTATAATCAGGAAAAGCCTGTAATGAAGTCTCCTAGCTATTTACTTGAAATCTGTAGCTCATTCTTTGTTTTCAGGCAAAAACACATAATAGCAATCAATTTTTGAAGGAAATAGGAGATCCAAGACAATGCAAGCATTTGAATCTCAATCTGGACATCTCTGGATTGTGATCCGGTTAAATAATGCCTCCCACTGTGGTTCCTCAGCCCAGTGCAAAGTCAAGCCCCAAATGGCTGAATGAAAATCTGAAAGGCTTGGAGAAAATAAATGGACTGCCTGCTTTTCATTATGCTCCAGTCTCAGGATGAGGATACATCTGGTTTTCTGATTACACTTTCCTGTAGTAAAGAAAATTTTAGCCTAGCAGGTCAAACCAGCTGATGACTAGCCAGCTCCAATTACTGACCTGACCTGCTTCTAACCTCAAAGGCGAAAAAAGAAAACCCTTTTTACTCACTCTTAGAAACCAAAATATGGGTGTAGAAGGTTGTTGGGTTTTTTCCCCTGATTAATTAAAGTTGCTTATTCAAATTGTGCTTTAGTACATAGTCTTTAATTATAAACAAAATAATGCCTGACTTCCTTTATAAAACAACACTCAAAGGAAAAGAGAAAGAAAGGCTAGACTCTTTTATTCTTGTAATAAAAAACAACAAAAGCACAGCAATTTCAATATGGCATTTGGAACTTGATTTGTTCTATTTAATGAATAAAAGATAATAGTGTTTCTCAAAGGAGACAGTGTCTATTTAGATAAGGCTTTTCAAACACTGTTTTGTTGTTGTTGTTGTTTTTGTTGTTGTTTTTTTGTAAACGGGCATCACTCTAAGAGCCATTTCCAACTTACAAATAAATATCACCATGGGTTTCAACTAACTCAACTAACTCAACCAGCTTTGCTGGTATATTCTGAAATATGTTCACCAGATCTACCTATAGCTCCACTTGAAAAAATTCCGCACCACTTCCCAATTTATGAAGGGATTGCACAATAATTTAACACAAATTCTGTCAAGCATTTTAAAGCAACAGGAAAAATCCTTAGCTCCATATTGAGAGCATGCTATTCAAGCCAACGGCTTGCAGGAGAATGCATATAAACACGCCACTTCTGTCTGCATGTTATGATTTGAAATGTAGTTTGTTTCTTAGATGAATGTAGCTTTTGTATTAGGTTGAACCATTTGAAATTGCCAACATTTGACTTTTTGGACCTATAAAAATGACAATTTCAGATGGCTCAACCTAATTTTAAAAAGATACTGTATGTAATGAAATAATTATATTCAATATGTCTAAATAGTCATTTTTAAAGTCTGTAACCATAGATTTTTAAAGATAATTATTTTCCAACTTAGTAGGATGATGAATCACCAACAACATTCCTAAACTCTATCGATATGAAGAAACAGTCTCTGCAGTGTGTTTCTGCAATGATACTTTACAAAAAAGCAATCTTCATCCCTCATTTCAGAAGAAATACACAAATATTCATTTTGATTTACATTTTGTACCATCCTTGTAAAGCAGGTAGTGGTTTGCCCATTTTAGCCATAAACTAATTAAGAGAGAGAATATAAGTAACAGGGCAAGAATTAACTCTGAGTCGGCTTCCAAATCCATCCCCAGAACCTGGAATTAACTCTCTTCTTTGGAGTATTTAAATCTCACTCAGCAAATGAATGCTGATTCTCTGGACACTTTTAATGAGTATAGATGTGAATAGTCCATAGATGCCTGCTTTAAAGGCTTTTAATTAAATCATGCAAGTAAAAATACAAATAAAAATTATGTGTGCATTCATGTTGTCATGTCTGATTGCTTCTCCTCTTTCTTATTCCATATTCTAATGAACATATTTAAGTTTCATTCAACATTTTTGCTGCATTTGATGTGTCAAACTCCTCAATGGCTACTGTTAAGTCTGAAAAGTTACTGGGTTAGGAAGAACATTGCATTATTAACTAGAATCTGAAAAATCAGTAGAAGAATATTAACGGATCTAATGAACATAATGAACAGCATAGCCTTATAGAATGGTTGGCAAAAAAATACACTGCAGAGGACCACGCAACATTCACTTCAATGTGTGAACGTTGAGCACATGATTGCAAAGCCCACTTCTCTTTCACTTAAGGTGAAGATGCCTCCGCTGAACCTACTATCTGACAGCATTCCCACAGCCGCGCAGAAGTTTATAATTAAAAGTTTTTAGCATGCCAAGGCAGGAAGTTGCTCTCTGGGCTGCGCTCCTGCTTTTCATTCTGTTCATTTGCCGGTTTTAAAACGACGTCCTTTCCATTTTGCCGCCTGCAGTGCAATTCAGAGCTGACCTCTTTGTCCCTCTGTGTTCCCCCACGCAAAACAAACTGCACCCACACATGGCTCAGCTGCTTGTCTCCGACCATGAACTACTTTCCCACCCGAGGGAGGAATGTCCCTTTTGTTTTAAAGAAACTGAAAAGTTGAATGTTTTCAATCAAGTCTACATCCTTTCGTGCTTTTGGTATTATGTCTACCAGAGGTTGATGGTTCAATACAGTCTTGGTAACAATTATAATCTATCAAAAATAACAATATCAGCAGCCATAAATGCTCAGAGGAAATCATAAAACACTGCTGGCCTTGCGTGCTCAACAGATAAGCATGCCCACTTTAATCCCAGCTTTAAGCATCACCATTTTCCCTCTAGCGCTCTCCATTTTAGGACAAGGCTTCTTAAAGAGCTCGCTGCACTCCCTGCCTCACATCCTCACCCTCCCAAAAGTCTCCTTATCCCATTGCCTTCTGACAGGCCCTGTCACCATCCGTTTCTTTAGGGATTCCCAGTGACCTCTATGTAGCCCAACCCAATGGGCTCTAAGCAAGTTACCCTCTATCTTTCTTTGACACTGATGAGAATACCACTCCTGAAACTGCCTTAACCAGAACTCCTGACACTTTTTTTTTTTTTTTTTTTTTTTTTTTTTTTTTTTTTTTTTTTTGAGACAGGGTCTTGCTCTGTCACTTGGGCCGGAGTCTAGTGGAGCAATCACAAGTTACTGTAGACTCAACCTTCTGGGCTGAAGCAATCCTCCCACTTCAGCCTCCCAGGTAGCTGGGAGCACAAGTGCATGACACCACACCACTGCCGGCCAATTACTTTCATTTTTTGTAAAGTCAGGTTTTCATTATGTTTCCTAGGCTGGTCTCAAACTCCAGGGCTCAAGCAGTCCTCCCACCTCAGCCTCCCGAAGTGTAGGGATTGCAGGTGTGTGCCACTGCACCTGGCCGGCTACTTTTTCGATTGCCTTTTTATTTCCTATCAGTTCTCAGTTTCCTGCATGGCCCCACCTGGCCTGCCTGCTCCTTGAGTTTTGGTGTCCCTAAGATTCCTGACATAGAATCTCGTTCCTTTTACATGTATTCAATTACCCTGAGCATTCTCAAGGTCAACCACAGTGTCCTTCCCTTCCCCAGAACTTCATCTCTTCCTGACCAGATGACCCACAGGTAGCACTGCCAAGCCCAAACCTAAATTCACCATCTTTCTCAGCGTGGATTTCTTATTTCACATGAAGACACCAGTATCCACTCAGCATCTTAAGCCAAAAACATCAGCATTGTTTCTGACTGTCCCCTCTTCCTCACTCATCACAGTGAATTTGTGAAAGGCCTGTCATTTCTACCTTCAAAATATCTTCAAACATCCTCAACCATCTCATCATGTCTGACCTGCTCCAGTCAATTAACTGGTCCTGACTGTCCTAGTTCCAAGCTATGCTCCACACAACTGTGTGAAGGGCGTAGCATGCAATGCACCCATGCTGCCGCCCTATTTATCACCCCTCAATGGCTCTCCCCTTGTGCCGGAGATGGTCCAATATCTTTTCCACCTACTCCAGGCTTTTCACCATCATATCCCTCAACTCGATTCAAAGCCTTCTTTCTCATGACTCTTGCATGGATCTAAACCCCAGCTATCCTAACTGTGCCGTACCCCAATCATTCCAGGATGATGCTTGCTTCTGTGTATTTGCATATGAGGTTCCTTCCACTAGAAAACCCACCTCTCTTCATCTGCCAGATTAATTCCTCCCCAGCCTTCAAGCATCAACGGAGAGGACACTTTATTCAGGGAGTTTCCCACACACAACCCACATCCATCCACCATTGTCAAGGCTGGGTGCTTCCTTCTCTGAGCTATGAGAGAGCACTGTGTGTGAGAGCTTTATTTTTGGACTTATTTTATAGAATTGTAACTGTGAGTGATACGCTCCCGCTAGACCAGGGTTTCTCAACATTGGAATTATTGGCAATAGGACTGGATAATTATTTGTTGTGTTGACCTCTCCTGTGCCTTGTAGGATGCCAGTAAAAACTTCCCCCAACCCAAGTCATGACAATCACAAATATCTTGGGACATTGCCCAATGCCCCCTGGGATAATCACCCCCAGTTGAGAAACTCTGCTGCAAACTGTAGGTTTGTTTCTCTTACCTTATCATCCTTAATATCAAGCACAGGATGTGGAAATGCAAATGCTTAATGCGTGTTTATTGAATAATGTTTATTGAATACATAATGAGGTAATGTTCTATGCCTTAAGAATCAGCTACTTGAAAACATAAATCTCAAAGTGGCACTTTGAAATAACTATGAATAGGTTATTCTTTATGTATGTATTACAGACTCATGAAAGGAAATAAAATGATGATGGTATCTTAGTTGATTTGCAAAAGATGACTCAGAGTTTCTGCTCTAAAAGGACAATAACTCATTATATAAACTAATAATAATAAAGGACATTTCTTTATGGGAGTAGGTTATTTATTTTGTGGGAAAATGGGCAATTAGAATCAGGATATTTCAGTATGTCATTTCCATTTTTATGCAAAGGAAAGAACACCTTAGCTGAATGTATTATGTTTCAATTGATATTTTTTCCTGCATTCAGTTAACATTAAATCTGGCTAAAGCAAAGATATCCAAAGATAATGTGTCACACTTGACATACATTCTCTGAACTACGTTATAACCAATCATTGGCCATGACCCTTATGTTTTACAAGATCTGTGCTTGATTAAATCTTCATTTTAAAGCTTAAATGAAGCCCACCAATTTTAAATCTCTTTCCTCTTCATCCAAACCACACAACCAATTACATATACATTTTCCTTCAAAAGCCTCATCTCTCAAAAGAATCCTGCCTTCCTTTATCCAAAAATTATGATGAGAGGCAAAGAAACATGAGTTTGATTCTTTTCTGAGAGAACTACCACATAATTAAAAGTTTCATGAATAAAGTATCCACCTATTAGTTTGGGACAAAGTTTGGCTTCAAGCAAAGACTCAAATTAAATTAAAACCCACAGGTAATTGGTAGTAAATGTGTATTTATTGAATCTTATCCCTGGTTTTGATTCTCTATGATCAATGATAACATTTGTTTGTGTTCTTTAGAACGGATTAACCAATTAAACCAAGCCCCCACCCCCCACCCCGCCCAACTTTTTTTTTCAGTTTCTCAACTGAAAGTTTTTTGAAATAAAGTTCTGTATGGTCTAGTGGAACACAGTAATATAAAGCTGTCTAATTTAGACATTGGTTAACCACTACTCAGAGAGGATCAAAGTAGTCACTATGAGGCTCTGACACTTTGAGGGTGTGTGTAGTTTTCAAACATCATTAATAGTTTCAAGTTTGAGCCATATAAAGTTTCAAGCTTTTAAAATCATACATTTATTCCTCTAGTAAATAATAATTTATTGCCGGGCATGGTGGCTCACACCTGTAATCTCAGCACTTTGGGAGGTTGAGGAGGAAGAATCACTTGAACTCAGGAGTCTGAAACCAAACTCCCAGCCTGGGCACCATAGGGAGACCCTATCACTACTAAAAACAAAGAAGAATGAGCTAGGCATGGTGGTGCACCCCTGCAGTCCCAGCTACTCAGAAGGCGGAGGCGGGAGGCTCACTTGAGGCTGGGAGATGGTGGCTTCGCCGTGCGCCATGATTGTGCCACTGCACTCCAGCCTGGGAAACAGAGTGAGACCCTGTCTCAACAACAAAAAAATAGTTTCTTTTTAGCATTTGTGATCATAATATCACGTTAAAAAGTAACTTAAATGTCATGTTTAATTTATTCAAATAAGTAGTTACCTTATAAAAGAAGATGGAAAGACCCCTCACATTTTGTAATTCTTCTGCGGTAAACAAACAACATTGACATAGCAATAGACTTGGGAGACAGAGATAGACGTATTATAAAATGTAAAATTTGAAAGTTAGGACAAGGAGAAAAGTGAAGAAATGATCTGAAGAAATCCAAAACATAAATGAGCTATTTAATAAAATTTAAAAATAATGAAAGTACTTGCACTCGATAAAATAAAAAAAGCATATAATTTCATCTCTGTATATTTCAGAGGCAATAGCAAGATCCATGAAACCCTCAAGTTCAAACACTTCTTATAAGGTTATCATTAAGACTTCGCTGGGATGTGGCCCACATTGAGAAGCTTTCTCCAACACTGTTCCCTTGCCCCATTGTGCTGGGGTTATATTCTATTCCTATGCATGTCCATGCCATCTGCGTGTCTCGAATACCACTCATCACACTACAGCATTTGGAACACCAAAACTATGCTTGAGACCTGAATGTGATCCTCTGCAGGCAGGTCAATTTGAGGAACCCACCTTTAAGCAGCACCTTTGACCTCTCCACCTGTCTCTGACAGCCCGTCTTGAAAATTCCTCTACCCCCACCTGGAACCACAGTCCCCTGGTCTCACCACTGCTCATTCCTCAGTCCCTGCAACCCTCACTTATCTCCTCCTTCAGCTCAGGTTCCAGCTCCTCCGTGACAGGCACTTCTTTGCATATACCCTTCCCTCGCTGTCCTCCTTCTTCTGACTTGGCCAAACCTCAACCCCAGGGCAATCCAAATTGCCATTCTTTGCCAGGATAGTGAAGGCAAGTGGAGAAAACACACAAGGAAGGTGGCTGGTCTGAGTTTTCATTAACGACCACTAAGATCAAGGGGACCCTCAGTGCTGTCAGTATCCTCAACATTTCCTGAGTCCGTCTCTTATCCCAACTCCTAAATGACAATTCTCACCTTCTCTGTCCTCAAATGCCTAACATTGCACCTCCTCCATCCTTTCAGTGCATCCTTGATTTCTATTTCAATGAGAAAATAAAGCAAGCAGAAAAGAACTTCCACTCACTTTCAACCGAATTTACAACCCACTTCATCTGTGCCCACATACTTGCCTTCATTTTTGTAACAAAGGATGAGCATTTCTAGCAATGTGAGGCCAAGTCTTCCATGTGGGTCCCAGATCCCACGCCTCTCACCAACTCAAAAACATCACCCTAGGAGGCCTTTTCTCTCCTGCGTCATCATTTCCCTACTAGACATTTTCTATCAGGAGAATAATGCACAGGTATGGTATCAACCTAAAAACAAATCACAACTCCAGTGTTCCCACACTCCCTTCAGCTACTGGGTTATTTCCATGATCGTTTTCACAGCAAATGTCTTTTGAGCATTCCTTCTTTTCATCCATATCTCCCTGATATCTAAATGGTCAAGAGAACCAGGACCCAGTCCTCAGGCCTCTTCTTCACCTACATTCACCCCCCTGAGGAGGCTCAGTGCCTTAAATACATCTATAAGATCAGCTTTCTTTCCATAATTCCAAACCTCTTGTCCAAGTGCCTATTTACACATCTCCTGGAGTCTCTAACAACCAACTCAAATTTCATAAGTCAAAAATGAAACTCCCAATTTCCCCTGACACGCCAAAGTAACTCTTTCTCTTAATATGTCCCCCATCTCAAGTGATTAGCAAGTACATCCTACCAGTTGCTCAAACCAAAAAAAAAAGAATGCACACATATATACATAAATAGAAAGAGAGAGAGAGAAATCAGTTATTTGTTCTTTGAATATTTATGAGAATATCCCTATTCTTAGGAAATGATATATTTAGGAGTAAAGAGCCATAATAAATGTAATTTACCCTTTAATGATTCAGAATTTTATGCATGTGTGTCCATCTATGTGTGTCTGTATTGCATAAACACACATATATATGTATAGCTGTGTGTGTGTGTGTGTGTTTGTGTGTGTGGAGCTCTAGAGAGAGAGAAATGATGAAGCAACTGGGGTAAGATGTCCTCAGGTGAATCTAGGAAAGGGTATAACTGACGTTCTTTGAACTGTTTTGGCAGCTTTTGTAAGTTAGAAATTATTTCCTTATAAAAGCCATTTTAAAGAGGAATTACACCTGACTGCCCTCTCTCACCTGCACCCAGGTCATCAGGAAATCATGTTGACTCTGTTTTCAGGTGGAACCCAGGGTCTCGCCACTTCTTGTCGTGTTCTCCATGATGACATCCTAGCCAGAGCCCCACTTTTCCAACAGATTCTCATCTGCCCTTCTTCCTCCCTCCCCTCCAGCAGCGAATGGGATTGTGTCCCTGCTGAAAACCTGCCTGTGGCTCCTCACCTCACCCTGCCAATGCCAGGGCTCTCCTCTTAGCCTGGCAATGCCCTGTATGATGGGCCTCCTCTCCTATGACTCACTCCAGGGCACTCACTGCCCGGGCACCTTCTGGAGCACACCAAGCCGAATCCCTCCCCGGGCACTTTGCCTTTGCTTTTCTCTTCCTGCCTAAAATGCTCTTCCCCCAGGTGTCCACAGGGCTGCTCCTGCAATTCCCCAGGTCTCTACTCAAATGTTACCCCGTCAGCACAGCTTCTTCTGACCAACCTCTCTAAGGAGGAATCGGTCTCCTCCCCTCCCCCGGGCTCACCACTCTTCCCTTGCCTGCTTTATTCTTCTAGATCGGGGCTAGCAAACTTTTCCTTAAAGGGCCAGAAAGCAAATGTTTTCACCTTTGCAGGCCACATGGCTTCTGCATGCAATTATTCAAGGCTGTCACTATAGCGTATAAACAGCCATAGGTGATATATAAACAAATGAGTGTGTCTGTGTTCCAGTAAATCTATTTACATAAAAAGGTGG
Organism: Hylobates moloch; assembly: GCF_009828535.3. Classification (NCBI taxonomy): domain Eukaryota; kingdom Metazoa; phylum Chordata; class Mammalia; order Primates; family Hylobatidae; genus Hylobates; species Hylobates moloch. The sequence goes on from NW_026652279.1 coordinate 166,991,875, forward strand.
CAGGCCAGATTTTGCGAATAAGCCATAGTTTGTAGACCCCTGTTCCAAATAAAGGCTATTCCATGTTTACTTGCTATCTGGGTTTGGTTTTGTTGGTTTTTTCTAATCTCTCATTATGGAATCGAAGCTCCACTAGAGAATGCACACACTTTTGTTCACTACTGTAACTTCAGTGCTCACAAGAGCAATTGGCCATGAATTCAATATTCATTTGATGAATGAATGAATTCACCAACGTGATACATTTTATTTCTACTATCCTTCATATATCTCCTTCCTCCAACGCAATAGATACTCCTTCTGATCAATCTATCCCCTCAATATTGTTTGCTTATATTTTATTCTAACCAGACTTTGCTCTCCTTAATGGCAGAGGTGAGCTTATTCCCTTCCTTAGGTCCAATACGCATCAGACGACCTAACAGATAGAATCTACCCAACAGATTTGTATTGAATGAAGGAATCTATCAAGATAACAAGACCGAGGTAAGAGAAGGGAAGGCTAAGCTGAGGTTGGTGAGAGGAGCTTATAGGAAAAAGGGTATCTTAGGAGGGTAACTGCTAGCAATTCTCGCTGATTACAGAAAATGGAGATGATATTCTGTTCTACATTTTGCTGCTCAAACAATACCTGGAAAGCTTTTTTCCAAACCAAGTCCCCATGCTTAAACAAACAAAAAACTTGTGGCAGCATATGATGTTTTAGAGAAATCCAGCCAAGATAGTGAAAGGAAGGAAACCTGACATGTGAAGAACAGTTGAAAAACTGGTCATGGTAAAAAATTGAGACTGCTTAGCCTAGAAAAGAAGAGACTTAGAGAGGTACATGTGAGCTGCCTTCAAATACTGAAAAGGTTGTCAGATTTAAGAGGGATTAAATTCTCTATGAATTCTCTAGAAATCGAATAACCTTGTAAAATTACAGGGAGGTGGGTTTTAGTTCAATATAAGAAAGAAATTTCTAGGGATTGGAGCCATCTGAAAACAGAGTGAGCTGTCATCAGAAGATGTATTTTCCAACACCAGAAATTTTCAAAATGAGATGGACAACCTGACCTGGGCAACCAGGAAGAGCCTGGAAGGATGTGGGCATGAGGTCAAGGTCTTTGCCCAGGTAATAAGTGTTATTTTCCAACTGAGATTATATGATTCTCCAAAAAGCTATGGAGAGGAAGAAATGCATCCAAAAGTGGAAGTGATGACCCAACATGCTAGCCATTGTCTCAAAAGGTCTTTGGGGTCATGCTACAGGGCTTCAAACCGGCCCAGATTTAGGCACTTTATTACCAGCTGACATATCCCCATCAGAGAAAACTTTTTAATGGATCATCTCAAAGCTAAAACAAAGAGCTGGGTAGTTTAAGAATAAGGGACCTGGGCCAGGCACGGTGGCTCACGCCTGTAATCCCAGCATTTTGGGAGGCCGAGGAGGGCAGATTACGTGAGGTTGGGAGTTCGAGACCAGACTGACCAACATTGACAAACTCTGTCTCTACTAAAATTACAAAATCAGCCAGGCGTGGTGGCACACGCCTGTAATCCCAGCTACTCGGGAGGCTGAGGCAGGAGAATCACTTGAACCCAGGAGGCAGAGATTGCGGTGAGCCGAGATTGCACCATTGCACTCCAGTCTGGGCAACAAGAGCAAAACTCCTTCTAAAAAAAAAAAGGATAAGGGACCTATTCCAGTCATAAGAAATAAAGTGTTCAAGAGGCCCAACATTCACTGCAGCCTTCACAGCTGCCTGTTAATTCCTCTGTTTTCACTGTGAACAGAAATTCTAACTCCTACTCACAGATGACGCAAAGTTAATTTTCTTCCTTAGAATTTCCACTTCACACCTCTGACCCACTATTTTTCAATAGATGACTTTACCTTCTACTTCTCAGAGAATTCAGTGGCCATCAGAAAAAAACACCATCTACTTTCCACCAGTGTTTTGCAAAACTCATTCCTACCTACTACTGTGTATTTTATATCAGTGAATTTTCCATCATGTGCCAACTCTTCAGTCAAGAACCTAGCTTACATTCTTGATGTTGCCCTTTCTTCCTCCCCAACACATAAACACTCAGCGAATTGCACTGATTCAGATTAATTAAAATTCCCAAGTCAATGCATTTCCTCCTGACAGTCTCCAAACTCTTTGTAGCCTCGAGTCCTTCCTATTTCCTGAGTGACATTTCTAAAACACAAAAGCATATCACTCCCCTACTTAAACCCATCCAGAGTTCTCCATGACTATCAGGATAAAACCCACACTGCAGAGCAAGGGATAAAGTGTTCTCCTCGCCTGCCTCTCCAGTCTCACTGCTACTCTCACTGCACTTTCAATACGTTCTTCGTGTGTATTAATTGTCTGTTGTTGCTGTGACAAATTACCACAAACTGAGTGGTTTAAAACATAATACATTCGCCTTCGGGTTTTGAAGGTCAGATGCCCAGTACAGTCTCCCTAGGCTAAAATCCAGGTGTTGGCAGGGACATGTGCTACTCTGGAGGCTCCAGAGGGGGAATCGATTAGGTTGGTGCAAAAGTAATTGCGGCTTTTGCCATAAAAGTAATAGCAAAAACTGCAATTACTTTTGCAGCAATCTAATATTTCTTTGCCTTTTCCAGCTACTAGATGCTGCCTGCATTCCTTGGCTCCTGGCCCCTTCCTCCATCTCCAAAGCCAGAATCAACAGGATGAGTCCTCACATCACATCCCCCTGACCTCCCCTTCTGCCTCCATATTGCACTCGTAAGGGCTCTTGTGATCATATTGAGCTCACCTGAAAAATCCAGGAAAATCTCACTACTTTCAGGTCAGCTGCTTAGCAAACATTCCATCTGTGACATAAATCTGCTTTTGCCTAATATGCAACCTAATATAGTCACAGGATTTTTTTTGTGACCATGATTCTGCCAAACACACAATTCACACCTAACTTGTAGTCCCACATCTATCCATGGGCTATTTCACATACTGGTCCCCTACCTGGAGAGCACGTTCTCTCTTACATAAGCCCACCCCACTCCCATTGTTTGACTAATTCCTATGGCCCTTCAGGATCCAGCTATCACATCCCTCCTTCTCTGGCAAGCCTCCTATGAGCCTGTGAGTTTGGGATGAGTAGTTCCATTCTGCATTCCAATGAGCCCTCAGTGCTTACCTGTAAGGGATGCACAGTAAGCCATTGCTTATTGTACTCCCCCAGAGAAACACTGTCCCATTTAACTCTATATCCAGAGTGACTAGCCCAATTCCTTGCATCTAGTATGTCCTCAACACAGACCTAGCCATTCAGATCCATTCCAGGCTGCTGTATTTAACTCCTGGGTTAAACTGCACTCCCAGGACCTCCATAACCAACCCAAAGGTTCTTTTTCTTTTCTATTTTTCTAAACCACTTCTCATTTTTTCTCCACTTCCTTGTTTGCCTTTTATGTAAGCATATGTCTATACAGTAATGATTTTTTTCCTCTTACTTCAAGTGATTTATCTTTAAAGGCTAACTTCACATATTCTCTGTGGATTCCTAGCAATAACCTAGAAAGCAGCTAGGCAATCCCTTCAGAGTGTCAATATTTATTAATGTCTAAATTTTGTTGACTAAATGATACAGATTCTAAGCCTTCAGGGCAGAGCTCTTGGATAATGTGCTTTGTTTACCTATTAGTGTACCAGTGACAGTCTACAAAGAGCTACAATGATCACAATAAATTATTTGTACAGGCCAACGCATGCCTTTATTATTATCACATTTGTGGCAAATGTGATATTTGCCAGAGCGGCTAGCACTTAAGTCTAATGGTCTAGAAACAAGGTCATGTTATCAAGTTTCAGAATATCTTGTTAAACATATGATTCAGTGTGGAATCATTCTTTTCTTTTCCCTCCTCCTCCCTATATTGTAATAGTTCACTGAACTCAATTTATTAATGATGTATGAATTAATAAAATCTGAGAAATATAAATAATTAACATTAATAACAATGTTACATTCCTCAAAATATCACTATTCTGTATTTTATTCCTCACAAAATCTAGCAAGAGTATAGAGATTATAAAGCTACAGATCAACAAATGTAAAACACTGTAGAACAATCCAGAAAATAAATGCAATGATTAATGTCAGCCATGTTTAAAATGAACATATAATTGTATGTATGCTGAGGAAAATTGGGAATAATCGTATTACAATAGAATTACATCTAGAAATTTTTTCTCAAGGAAAAATGTTTCTCAGGAGGTAGAGTTGTGGAGCAGGGCTGTGGGGTTGAGTTGGGTATTATATTATTTAATGACCAGAAAAATAAAAAAAAAAAGAGAAGGAGCTAACTCCATGCATGAATCACATGTCTATAAAGTTGGAAAATACACAAAAGCACAACAGGTACAGAGAAGGACTCTGAAAAACTCTCTTATGAAATGCAAATGCATATTATTGAAGAGCATAAAGAAATAATGTTAAAGAAGTGTTAGAAAACCTATTATTTAGATGTTTGTATTAGTCCATTTTCATACTGCCATAAAGAACTAACCAAGACTGGGTAATTTATAAAGGAAAAAGGTTTAATTGACTCACAGTTCAGCATGGCTGGGGAGGTCTCAGGAAACTTACAATCATGGTGGAAGGCAAAGAGAACCAATGCACCTTCTTCACAAGGCAGCAGGAAGGAGAAGGAATGCAGGAGGAACTACCAAACACTTATAAGACCATCAGATCTCATGAAAACTCACTCACTATCATGAGAAGAGCACGAGGAACCACCCCCATGATTCAGTTACCTCCACCTGGTCTCTCCCTTGACACGTGGGGATAATGGGGGTTATAGGGATTACAATTAAAGATAAGATTTTGGGTGGGGACACAGCCAGACCATATCAATGTTGCATTTAATTTTTATGTAAATGTTTATTGAGCATCTACCAATTGTCCTCATCCTATGACAAGGCAACCCTTCTTCTTATTCCATGCCTATAGTGTTGACCTCACAGGGCAAACTATAATGAGAGCCTCATATTATGTAATTGATTTGTAGAAGTTGAATTACAAGACATTACACTTAATGCCATTAAATATTATATTTCTGATTTTGACCTATCGCTGTACATATTTATACATCTTTCCTAATTTCTGATTTAGCCATCCACTGGATTAGCACCTCTCTGCTTTGCGCAACCCACAAATGTAAGCGTGCCTTCTTTGGCTTTGTTCAAACATCAGTGAGAACATGAAATAGCATGTGGCTTCTAGTGCAGGCTGTGATCAGGAGGAGAAACACACGATGGTCTCCACTGACAGTGAAGCCCTCAGAAACAAACAGCTGCTATTCTACTGAAATGAGCAAAAGGGAGGCCGAAAGAGGCAGCAATCACTGAAGAAAGAGGTCAGTGCACCCGCAAACCCAGGCACTCGTTTCTTTTTTTTTTTTCTTTAAGACGGAGTCTCGCTCTGTCGCCCAGGCTGGAGTGCAGTGGAGCAATCTCGGCTCACTGCAAGCTCTGCCTCCTGGGTTCACACCATTCTCCTGCCTCAGCCTCCTGAGTAGCTGAGACTACAGGCACCCGCCACCACGCCCGGCTAATTTTTTGTATTTTTAGTAGAGACGGGGTTTCATCGTGTTAGCCAGGATGGTCTCGATCTCCTGACCTCATGATCCGCCCACCTCGGCCTCCCAAAGTGCTGGGATTACAGGCTTGAGCCACCGTGCCTGGCCCACTCTTTTCTTTTCTGAGAGACAATCACTCCTTTAGGACCCCTTCCCCCAGGAGAAACTGTTCCCTCCTTCTGGGATAACATTCCTTAGGCCAGTATGTTTAAGGCTCAATAACAAGTTCCTTGCTGCAGAACTGACATTCCTAGATTATCTTGCACATACTTTCCAATATGGGTTGAAAAGCTTGGGATTCTATTGTTCTTTAGTAGACAACACCTTTTCTATAAGCCACAGAGCTCAGATCTCAGCAGGACCAATCATGCTTCTGTCCTGAGCACCCGAGGACTCCTCAGTTTGACGTCAGGTAAGAATGGATCTCAGAGCGAAGTCCAAACCTGGAGGAATTTCTGAATTTCCTTGCTCCTCAGCTATAAATTTAATACCTATTAACTCAGAACCCTTGAAAAGGTCTAAAACGGACTTGATTTTTTTCTTACAGATCCTCAAACCAAGGAGAGAGGTGAAGCATCTCACCTCTGAATTATAACTGGCTGTTCAGAGAGAAGGAATACAGGGTTACATCACTATCACTAGGTCTGCATAGATCTATTTTGCCCCAAAGAGTATCTTAAGAACTTTCTTAAAGATGGTCCAAAAATTACAATATGCAAATTCAACATATTAAAAATATAATTTGCCTTCAGGCAAGACAACACCTAAACCATTATTGAAGACCTGCAGAGAAGAGTTCGCCATCTCCTTCAATAAGTAGTTTCAGCATTTCATAGCCTTACCATCAGCCAGCTTTTCAATCTAACTTCAATCCTGCTTCCTGGTATTTATGTTGGGGAATATCCTTCTATGAAGCAATTTTAAAGTTAGAGTGTTACTCATTAACCCAGGTTTGACTGCCAGTGATTAACAACACACAGAAATAGCTAAAGCTTGATGCTTTCAAAAATATGATTCCACTACTCACATCTTCTACAGCCAAAGACATAGATAGCCACAAGATATTATTGTAACGTACTGAGGAGACCAATCTGGCTCTCAGATCCAACCATGAGACCTAACTCCAACTTCATACTAATCTCAGTTCAGCCAGCATGTTTCAGAGAAGCAATCTCTACGTTATCATATAGAATACAGTGTTCCTTACTTTGTGAACCCCTCAGTGTGGTGGTGAGATGCTTACACATGCCAACTCTTTTTGAAGCTCAACAGAGCACAGAGTCACCGGAATTTCTCCTGGGAAGTCTTTGGAATTAGAGTCCAGCTCACTATTTGTTTTCAGTTCATCTAAATGGGCCTGTGCAAAGAATATTATTCTGTTTGCTTCAAAGCCCCCTGGTGTAAACCAGGGTAGCATCATCAGCTGGTTGTTTTCACAGTGAGAATATCCTTAGCTGGTGTTCTTCACAAAATTCTGAAAGAACTAATATCTATAAACCAGCGCTGCAGTGTTCAGCAACCATCCCATTGGCAAATAAATACCACTTGTACAGCTGTAATAACAGGGCATTTTTATATAAATTTATTTATAAGGGAGCCTTTGCATATTTCCATGCAACTCTGCAAGAAAGAAAATTGCACAAACCCTTTCAGTAGGTGCTAAATACCATCAACATGTGAATCATCTTTAAATCATTTCCTTAACAATAGTACGTTTTGAATGCTACAAATTACTTGGCTAAAAGACCCAAGGAGCAAGCCAGCCAGCATACTGGTAAACTTCCAGACTCACAAGAAGTCAGTGTGACTGTCACTTCATATATGCTCAGCAGGGGGATGCTTACACTTATTTCTGGGGTAAAATTACAGGTCGAAGTTGACAGGACTGCTTATTGAGAAGCCTCCTCAAACCAGAGAGTCCAATATTCCTCTGCAGGAACAGGCCTGTTCAGATGGTCTCTCCCCACCCTACCACTCATCATGGTTAGCGTAGACAGAATAACACTCCCCCAAAGGCGGCCTAAGCCACAGAACCCTTAGATATGTTCTTACAGACAGAAGAGACTTTGCAGATGGAATTAAGGGAAGAATTTTGAGAAGGGAAGAATAGCCTCAACCAGGTGAACCCAATGTAATTACAAAGGTTCTTTAAAAAGAAGGAAGGAGATCAAAGTCAGGGGAGCTGTGACAATGGAAGCAGCGGTTGGACTGATGAGAGGAAGGGGCCATGAGCCAAGCGATGCGGGCAGCCTGTGATGCTGGAAAAGGTGAGGAAACGGTGTCTCCCTGGAGCCTCCAGAGAAAGCACAGCCCTGCTGACACTTTAATCTCAGTCCACTGAGACTTCTGACTTCCAGAACTGATATGGTTTGGCTGTGTCCCCACGCACATCTTGAATTGTAGCTCCTATAATTCCCATTTGTCATGGGAGGGACACAATGGGAGGCAACTGAATCATGAGGGTGGGTCTTTTCCATGCTGTTCTCAAGATAAAGTCTCAGGAGATCTGATGGTTTTATAAAGGGGAGTTCCCCTGCATATGCTCTCTCTCTTGCCTGCTGCCATGTGAGATGTGACTTTGCTCCTCATTCGCCTTCCACTGTGATTGTGAGGCCTCCTCAGCCATGTGGAACTGTGAATCAATTAAACCTCTTTCCTTTATAAATTACCCAGTCTCAGATATGTCTTTATTAGCAACATGAGAACAGACTAATACAAGAACTGCAAGGCAATAAGTTTGCATTTTTTATGCCACTAAGTGTGTGATAATGTATTACAGCAGCAATAGGAAGGTAATACAATTGGTAAGATGAAGTGTTCACCTAATAAAAACACAAACTGGACATTCATACAGACAGAGAATGGAATAGTGTCTTTTTCAGAAAATTAAAAGTTATCACATAACCTAACTTTTATTTCCATGTTTTCACTTTTCTTCCTTGTGTTCAGCTAACTCAGTGTTCTGTGATCTTAGGCCCACCCATATCACCTGAGATGACTATTTGCCCATCTTCTCGCACTCCACAAACAGGAGGCAGTAACACAAAATTTTATTCAATGTCAATTTATTAAAGTTGCATTAAAATTTCCAAATGGACCACGTTAAAATCTTCCACTTATCCAATAACTTTAAAATGCTAAAAGACACCTCCCTTCCCCATTAAAAGGAGCAGTATAGTTTAGAGTAGGGGGAGGCAAACTGTAGTCCACAGGCCACATTTCCTTGTTTTTATAAATGAAATTTTATTGAAGCACAGCTGCCCCACTCATTTCCATGCAGTCTATGACTGCTTTCATGCTACAAGCACAAAGCTGAGTAATTGTGACAGAGATACCAATATATATCAGTACCTATACAATAGCATTTATTTTGTCTTACAGACAACAAAGCCCAGAATATTTACTATCAGGCACTTTACAGAAAAAGTTGCCTGACTCCTACATTATAGGACTAATTTTGGAGTCAGACATAAAATCTAATAACAACTCAACCACTTATGAGCTATGCTATCTGGCCAAAGTTTTTCGTTGTAGTGAGCCTCACTTTTCCCTATTTGTAAAATGGAGATACGAGCACCTACCTTAAAGAAGATTGAAGCCTAGAACATAGTACATGGAACATCTGTCAAAATAGAACAAATATTTCATCATGTATATCTTCTCACATATCATCTTGGAATTCTGTTAAATATTAAATGCCATCAAGAATTAGTTTACAAAACATATAGGTAAATAAGAGATGAGTGTTTCTAATCATGACATGTTAGGCAGTAGATACTCAATAAGAATTTTTCAAATGAATAGTCTGAATTTTCAAGCCATGAAATGAAATCACGCAAATATTAAATTATGTTGCGACATTAAAAGTCATCTGCCCTAGATCTTCACCCAGCAATATCAACATTCAGGAACTCCTCCAGTATCAGCAAATAACAATCTATCAGTAAGTATCAACATTCAGCAATATAACCCAGCAATAGCAACATTCAGAAACTCCTCCAGTATCAGCAAGAAACTCTTTATAATGAACAGCAACAGACTGCAGTAATGTCAAGGGTCAGGAACTTTCTTAGGCAGATCGTCTGAGAGAATTGCAGGGATAACTGAAGGCATTAACTGCCCTACATGAAGTAGCACTATACACCAGCAATTTCTTCATGATTTATTTATAGATGCCCCTCAATTTACAATAGGGTCATGTCTGATAAATACACAAATACCTTGTAAGCTAAAAATATTGTATATTGGTTTCAACTTACAATATGCTCTATGTATAATGGGTTTGTCAGAACATGACCCCATTGTAATTGAAGACATACTGAATGTGTATTGCTGTGGCCCCATCATAAAGTCAGAAAATCATTAAGTCAAACTATCTTAAGTCGAACCATGTTAAGTCAGGGACCATCTGTGTATCATTTTAAGAAAGCACAGAGTGTCGATGAGTGAGAAGGCTAATTATGCCAATATTATATGGGGAAGGCAACCATTTCATTTTAATTCCTTACCAAGAAATCACTTATTGAATTTTTTAATACTGAAATGTGGCCTGATGGGTAAAAACTGTTTTTTCTCAATTAGAAATTTTTTTCAGATTGATTGGGCATTAACCATGACTCTTTCCAATGTTTTATTGCAATCTTAACATTCTCTGGGCATGCCCTTGATCATCTCTGGTGAATAGGGTCACTTGGGCTTGGAGTCAGAACATCTCAGTCTGAATTTCATTTCTTAACTGTCTACTGTAGTTGCCTTAGGCAAGTCCCTACATATTCCTAAATTTCAACTTTTTCATCTGCAAAATGGAGCTAAAATACTTAAATCTTGGAATTGTTGTAAATGAAGTAGTGTATATGAAAACACTGATAAAGCACTGTTTTGCATGTCTATTATTAGAATAATTTTATGGTGGAAATTAAATGAGGGAAAAATCAAATACACTGTAAACTCTAAAGGGCAACTCAAAAGAGGCTTCAAAAAGTTCATGAAAAATGAAATTAAAAGATTGAAATATAAAATGTAAACTCAACATATGCTCCATCAAGTTCAAGACACTTTCGTAAGTGCTGATACCAGCCATTTAGTCCATCCCTAAAGAACCGAGGATCTTGGGAATTTAACCATGTCAATGCAGTCTTAGTTACATTATTACCTGAAGAAAAATGGGTGTCCTTCACAGATTTTTTTAAGATTAAGAAACAAAAAGAAGTCAGAAGGAGCCAAATCAGGATGTAAAGTGAATGCCTAATGATTTTCCATGGAAACTCCTGCAAAATGGCCCTTGTTGGAAGAGGGGAATCAGCAGGAACATCGTCTCTATGGAAAAAGAGTCCTTGGTGAAGCTTTCTCAGGCATTTTTCTGCAAAAGCTTTGGCTAACCTTCTCAAAACACTCTCATAGTAAGCAGTCGTCATCTTTCTTTGGCCCTCCAGAAAGTCGACAAGCAAAATGCTTTGAGCATCCCAAAAAACAATTGCCATGACCTTTGCTCTTGACCAGTTTGATTTTTCTTTGATTGGCCCACTTCCACCTCTCAGTAGTCATTCCTTTGATTGTTCTTTGTCTTCAGGATTGTGCTGGTAAAGCCATGTTTCATCTTCTGTTACAGTTCTTTAAAGAAATGCATCAGGACCTTGATCCCGCTTGTTTAAAATTTCCACTGAAAGCTCTGCTCTTGTCTGCAGTTGATCTAGGCATAATGGTTTTGGCACCTATCAAATGGAAAGTTTGTTCAACTTTAATTTCCATTCAGAATTATGTAAGCCAAAACAATTGAGATGTCTGTGGTGTTGGCTATTGTTTCTGCTGTTAATTATTGGTCCTCTTCAATTAGGGAACAAAGGAGAACTTTTTCCTCACAAATTGAAGTGGGTGGTCTGCCACTGGGGACTTCAACTTCAACATCATCTTTTCCCTTCTTAAAATGAGTTATCCATTTATAAACTGATGTTGGGGGGGGTCATTGTCTTTATAAACTTTTTATGAAGCATTAGTGATGTCACCATTCTTCCATATAAGTCTCACCATAAATTTGATGTTTGTTCTTGCTTCAATTTTAGCAGAACTCATGTTGCTCTGATAGGGGCTCTTTTCAAACTGATATCCTTCCTAGTGCTTCAAACTAGTTCCTCTTCAGACATACTATAACAACTTAAAACAAGTTTATTCTGGTGCAAAAAAATTGAAATCTATGCACAGTTTTTTCATAATACACATTTTCCACAAACTTTTTGAAGACGCCCCATATAAACATTAGCCATTTGTATGTATCAGTATATAGAGTAAAATTGATAATACTTTAATGTGAATCAAAAAGTCATATTAGAAGTCATCTGATTCTCAGAGTTCACAGAAGCATTTCTCATATGAGACAAAAACTAGAAAAAAACCCAAAGACTCATCAACTGGTTAAGTGGATAGATCAGTGTGGGATAGTCACACTATGGAATGCAGTTCAACAACATAAAGAGATAAAGGGCTAATAATACATGCAATAGCATGAATAAAGATCCTAAACATTATGCTAAAGTGAATGAAATTGAACACAGAAATGTTGTATGATAGGTAATTTCATGTGTCAACTTGACTAGGCTATGGTGCCTGGTTGGTTTGGTCAAACACCCATCTAAATGTTTCTGTGAAAAATTCTTTGTAGATATGATTCACATTTAAATCAGTAGACTTGGAATGAAGAAGATTACTATCCATAACGTGGGAAGGGTCAGCCAAATATTTGAAGGCCTTAAGAGAAAAGAATGAGGTCCTCCAAAAAAGCAGGAATTCTGCTTCCACCTGCCTTTGGTTTCAGAAGCGCACTGTACCATGAATACCTGCCAGAATTTCCAGCCTGTTGGTCTACCCTGCGGATTTTGGACTTGCCAGGGACACCATCAAATAACTCCATTCCTTAAAATATACATATGCATATATATATATATATAATCTCCCCACATTTTGTCTTAATTCTTTAAGAACCCTGAATAATACATGCTATATATTATATAATTTCATTTACATGAAATTCTAAAATGAAGGAGATTAGCAGTGACAGAAAGCATATCAGTGGTTCCCTGAGGCAAGGGCAGGAGAAACTTTTTAGGATAATGGAAATGTTCCATGTGTTTGTTGTGGTGATGATTAACTGACTGTATCAATCACCAAAATTTATCAAACTGTACATGTACAGGCATGCTTAAAATGAAACAATTTTATTGTATTTTAAATTAGCACAATAAAAGTTGGGAGGAGCAAGTCACACTACAAACCATACAGCAATCTCTAATATGATTCTCTTACACATCATGGAAAAACTTAATTGAAAGTTATTTTGCAGGTAAGTTTATTTTTTCATGAATATGGGAACACTGGAGTTCACTGAATTGGGATTGTTGATATTTATTGAACATGCTCAAGGTGAGCAAGCACTGACTAATATATCTGTCAGGCAGAACCATGAGTAACTCATATATTCATTATTATGAACAAGTTAATTAAAGTCATAATACTAATAAATTATAGCCACTAAGACCATTATTTTATTCATTTCTGATTTATATACAGTCCCTCTCTTGAGTAAATGGAAATTTTTATGTGGCTATAAAAACTTAATAACTAATGCATCGATTCATAGTAAACATCATTCAAAGGCAACTGTGACTAAATTTAGTCCCTAAAATATCAGGGAAGGGCAATAATATCAAAAATAAAAGTGTTTATAACTTCAAACATAGCAACTGCATTATCAGTTCTGACACAGTTCCTTTTATCTGTGGCTCTGAAAGCATTTTACAGCAGTTCACAAGTTACCATCAAGAAATCATACACTCGGGACAAAGTATTTGACAAACGTATTAGAGCAGCAAATAAACAGCCCTAAGCCTTTGCTCAGGAGTTTCACCTCTGCTCCCTCAAATGAACTTTTGTCTCAACAATTCCACGAGACACAAATTGACCTACCCGTAGCTTGCCCTCATATTTCCTAGATATGAGTCAACTAGCAAAATCTCTAAGCACTACCATGAATAATATTGCAATAAAGCATAATCACCCTGTGACTCAAGACACTGCGGGTCTTTCTGCTATCAATACAGGGAAGCCCATCTAAAGCTATTAAATAGTTCGTTATTACTATTGAGGTTTACTCAGAACATAAGAAAATATCAGAAAGAGAGCACAAACTCCATGTCTAAAAATGTCAAGCTATGCAGTTTATAGTATAAAGTCCATCTCCTCATTGGCAATATAGAATGATGGGGAAGACACAGGTTTGAGAGACACATTTTGATTGTAACACCAATTTTGGCACTTTCAATCTGTAGAGTTCTAGATTCTTTCATCTTTCTGAAACGCAGCCTTCTAATCTGTAAAGTAAGAATGATTATACCCAGCATTCATGACTGTTCTAATGTTCAAATAATGTTTGTAAAGGCTCTCTTCTAATACCCAACATATTGTAAGATCTCAATAATAATGAGAGATATTATTTCTATTATTATTATTATTTGAGATGGAGTCTCGCTCTGTCTCCCAGACTGGAGTGCAATGGCACAATCTTGGCTCACTGCAACCTCTGCCTCCCAGGTTCAAGCGATTATCCGCCTCAGTCTCTCAGGTAGCTGGGATTACAGCCGCCCACCACCATGCCCAGCTAATTTTTGTATTTTTAGTAGAGACAGGGTTTCGCCATGTTGGTCAGGCTGGTCTTGAACTCCTGACTTTAGGTGATCCACCCACCTCATCCTCCCAAAGTGCTGGGAATACAGGCGTAAGCTACTGCACCCGGCCTATTATTGTTATTATTTTCTTTCTTAGTCCATTCCTGCTGCTATAGCAAATTACTTTAGGCTAGGTAATGTATAAATAATAAAAATTTATTTCTAACGGTCCTGGAGCCTAGGAAATCCAGGATCAAGGCTCCAGAGATTTCATTTCTGTTCAGGGCTGGCTCTCTGCTCTGGATGTGATGCCTGGTTGTTGCATCATTCAGTTGAGATGAACGCTGTGTCCTCACTTGGTGGAAAGACCTAAAAGGGAAAAACTCACTCCCTCAAACTCTTTCATAAGGCTTTTATAATCCCATTCATCAGGGTAGGGCTTTCATTGCCTAATCACCTTTCAAGGGTCCCACCTCTCAGTATCATCACCTTAGGGGTTAAAGTTCCAACTTATGAATTTTGGAGGGACGCATGCATTTAAACCACAACATTTTCTAAAAAGCTAAATTAGAAAATTGGGGCTAGTATTTGATTCCTGAGACAACTGCTGTTCTCCTAAAACAGTGGACTTACACCTTGTAGATCCTAACAGGTTCCTATTAAAGTCACTGGAATATTGGCCGGGCATGGTGGCTCATACCTATAATCCCAGCACTTTGGGAGGCTGACGCGGGTGAGTTGCTTGAGGCCAGGAGTTCGAGACTGGCCTGGCCAACAAGGCGAAACCTCATTTCTACTAAAAATACAAAAATTAGTCTGATATGGTGGCACAAATCTATAATTCCAGCTGCTCGGGAGGCTGAGGCATAAGAATCACTTGAACTCAGGAGGCAGAGGCTTCAGTGAGCTGAGACGGCACCACTGCACTCCAGCCTGGGCAATAGAGGGAGACTCTGTCTAAAAATAAAATAATACAATAAAATAAAACAAAACACCAGTGACCTAAATCTACACCAAACCCACAATTAAAATGAATAAATAAGTAAAGTCATTGGAATAGTGAACCGACTTTATATGGAGTTGTGCCAGAGAATGCTCTTTCCTCTGAAGGAGGCCAACATGAATCTCCTGAAGTGCAGGGCTTTATTTTAGATATAGAACCAACCATCTCACATGCCTCTCAACACCGGTTCCCCAACATGCCAATTTAAACTTTCATTTTCAAAGACACTAAATCAATAGATGCCCACTGAGCTTGTGGCTGAACTAACTCCTAATAGAAGAAAACATAAAAGGGTTGACAGGTGTCAATAGGTGCTGATTGACTTTTAAGAGATATATTAAAAAATGAGGGTGCCAATTTATTTTCTCTGCCAGTGACAAATAAGTTTCAATTCCCTTAAAATACAGTTGCATCCCTTTCACACACCTCTTTGATTGTTCAGAGTTTCTGTACCTCTCTCTTTTTCTGCTATTCTTTTTCTCTAGAACATCATTACTTCCCTAATTGATAAGAGTTATGTCTTTATCTTCTGCACTGAAGCCCACTTCTTGGAACTAAACAACATACCATGAGTTAGCTTACGTATCTGGCAATATCTATTATGTTAAGTGTGAAAGCAAATCAAAATATTAAAAGTCTTCTTTATAAAGATAGTAAGTTACCTGGTGAAGGTTATATCTAAAATTATGTATAATAATGCGTGAATGTGACACATAGTAACATTTATAAATTTCTACCCTCTGAATGCCTGTGTCTCCCCGAAATTTATAGGTTGGAATTCTAACCCTAAAGGTGATGGTATTAAAAGGTGATTAGGTCGTGAGGACAGAGTCCTCAGAAAGCTCCTTTGTCCCTTATACCAGGCCCTGAGGACTCCGCAAGAATGTACCTTCTATAAACCAGGAAGCAGGCCCTTGCCAGACACTAAATCTGCTGGCACCTTGATTTTGGAGTTCCCAGCCTCAAGAACTGTAAAAAATAAATTTCTATTGTTTATAAGCCACCCAATTTATGGTGTTTTGTTACAGCATCCCAAACAGACTACGATATAAATATACTATAAGCTCTTTCAGGGTGAGCATATTATCTTTATTTGGGTTCTTGGAATTAACAAAATACCTGGCACAGAGCAAGCGTTCAATCAACATTTGATTAAAAAAATGAATCAACCATGTCTCTCACTATATGTTAAAGAATGACAGAGAATGAAATAACTTTTTTTTTTCTGTCAAAGGGAAGATTTTTGAAGAATGTACAGCGGAAAAATCAGTGAAAATATAAGCACAGAGCTACTCGGCCTCTCTCTCATACTTGTCCAATTCCTCTGAACATCCCCCAAGGGTCAGAGAGAAGTACTAAAGCTAGTTTGTATCTTGGGTGACTAAATTAATGGGCCATAAGTACAGAGAACCAAAAAATAACATTTTAGAAAGAAGTAGAAAATGTGTAATAATTGCAGCTCTCTGGGATCATGGAAAACAATTGATTCAATCTTTGAAACGACTGATATTCATGACTTCTTTTCAAAGTAATTATTAAGGTCAGTTTCCTATAAATTATTTGTGTAGTGGAATTCACAGGCACTGAAGTAATATGGAATTTAGAAACAATCCTTTTATTTGCTACAGCTAAATTGCACCTTTTTAGAAAGTTCTTATATTTCCCCAATATTTAGAATTTGAACATCTTAGGGTGAAGTATATATAATTCAGTGTGTCTATGTGCCTTCATTTTTAACCCATCACAGGCACATCCACTGATTGGCCTGTGATGTCTTCGACTTCATGTCACATCAAAAACTCTAGTTGAGTTTGCCTTAACTGGAGAGAAGAGGAAAACCATTGTATCCCATCAAGATGGTGCACCTTTTATCTTATGTCTTAGCCAATGACTCCCCTATTCTCAAATTAAGAGATCTTGACAAATCTGGGGTACAAACCTAAAAACAGGTAAAATTTAAATTACAAATATGTCTACCTGGCATCTTCTGTATTTTATAATTCCTTCTTAGAGCTAAGCATAATTTTAAGTGCTAATAATGAACAAAATTCTCCTTATTGCTATTTTTATTCTTTCTTCTAATATCCAACTTCTAGCTGTGGGTTTTACATATCTGGCCAACAAAAAGTTTGAAGACTAATCACAAAAGCATGTATAAACACCAAGAGGTTTAGCATGTATATAGAATATGAATTTGGAAATGTTTACATATGCAAATATTTGAGAGCTAGAATTTTATTCTTGGCATAGAAACTAAGGTTTTTTTTTTCTAAGCACATTGCTACAGAAAACCGATATCCTGGAGGGATTGTTTACTTGGAAGAGGCTTTGGGATAAGAGTTATACTAGCATTTAATGATGTTGATCTAATGTTATTTTATGGTTAAAGGAGCTATAGAATTTTACCCTAGACTTTTACCATTTATCTAACTGTCCTTTTTTTCCACTTTAATAGTAAAAAAAAAAAAAAAAAAAAATTAAATTGTAGTATTATAACAGAGTGCATTTCTTTCTCAGTTTCATTGATGCCAATGAAGGCAAAATGGAATGAAATGTCATACTGACTTGAGTCATTTAAAAAAAACCATGTAATTTTAGTGTTTAGTCAGTAAATTAATTCAATAATATTCACACACTAATCTTTGAAAGAGTCATTTGGATTGCTTTTTAATAAAATCGAGCCAAAGCCTCCAGCCCTATTGGCCACAGGTAAACCTCAATGTTGCCATCAAAATGGGCTGCAGTCTCCAGCCATTGGGTTCTGTCATGAGATTTACCATCACAGTGTTTCCCTGTTTCGACTGATCACTAAATACCTGAGGTATTTTGTCTTATTCCCAGACACTAATTTAATGCTACCTTTGAATGTTCAAAAAAAATTTTGCTGGTTATGTATTTGATGTTTACCTACTCATATGTGAAAATAAATACTTGAGATTCCATTTGTGAGCTACTGTTTGAATTGGGTTTTTCTATATGAAAACCTGCTCAACCAGTTTTACCAAATCCCTAGAAGAATGCTTTGTGATACAAAGAACAGATTGTTACACAGGACAAGATAGGTAATTATGAGATCATGAATAAGTTTGTCTTTCATTGTGAAAGTACATAAAATAGGAATAAAATGTGTGATTACTGATTACAGAAGTTCTTTTACTATGGAACTTAGATAAAAAAAGGAAGTTATCTAAGAGGGCATTCAGAAAATGCTCAGCTTGTTGTAACCCAAGCTAATGAAAACGAGGAAATTTATAGTTAAGGCTGACTTCCAATACCTAGGCACCCCAGGGTGTCTTTTAAACCATTTCCTTTATATGGCCCTTTGGGTCCATGGATGGGAGGTCAGCTTAAACTGTGAATTTCCTTATTATTAGTTTCTAACACAACCTTAAAGTACTTTGAGTGTACTCTGAGACTTTCTGGTTAGTGCATTTAACTTCGTCTCTTTAACAACACTGGTATGACCTTGATAGGCTAAGCTACCACAACTGAGATTCAATTAGTGCCAAATGGAGATATTGCTCTAGTTTTAGTTCCAAGCCTGGTGGGTTTTCCTTCACTATCCAACACCACTGATCACCATGCATGGGGATTTTCAGAAGTGACATCTTCATAAAATTTTTTTCCTGATATTAACTAACATGCCATTTATTTCATAATGTTAACAAAACTTTTGGAAGGCTTTCAATATCCTTATTGTTTCAAAAACAAGTTCAAGAAAGATACCTTCTGTGTAAAATTACTGCTATGATTTACAAGAAAAGATCTTTTGCAGTCTTCTGTGTTAAGTTGAGAGGGTGAGATTCCATTGGCGACAAGGAGTAAACAACAAGGCTCCCCTTTCTCATTACTGTCCATTTGAAACCTCTCTCTACAGACTTTGATCCTTAGGTGTCTGCTCAAATAGGTCACATGGTGTTTCTGGTTAGATAAGGGAAGTCATCCAGTCATTTTTAATAGTCCAGTTTCAGCAATTTTATTGTCCAACCAACGCAATTGTCAAAATCCTAAACTTCACTTGGAGTTCTTGTTTCCCTTCTTCCCCCTCCCACCACTTGGGCCTGCTTTGTGGAGACCTACAGTGTAGTGGGGCTGGGAAACCAATACCACCAAAATATGGTGCTTCATACATGCTGAACTGACAAAGAAGCCTCAAGGTCTCTCTGACCTTCCCCCATCCCCAACTATCTCTACCAAAGCATAGGATGAAGTCATTCTCTGAAGCTCCCTTACCTGCCTGAAGTCCAGACCTACCAAAGAAGAAAAAATTACCTCTGGTCCTCTCCATAAGTTTTCATTAACTGAACTAATTTCACAGGAAAGAAGACTAAAGTCTCTCAAACTTGAACGGACTTGTGTCACGAACCATTGTTCACTCTGTGGGCCCAACAGACTTTGATTCAGACCATCATAGGTCTGAATTCCACTGAATTCTCCCTAGGAATTATGTACTGCCCCTCAACAGAATTCCTCTTCTCCCCTCTCCTATAACCTGTTTTGCCAAGATCCAAGCCCCCATTCATTCTGTAACTTCAAGATGGTTTATAAGCTTCTGCACCCCAATGGGAGGTGGCTTCTTCATTCTGAAAGCTCCTGTCACCCAAAACTATGATCAAATATATTTCTGTGGCTCTTCTCCCATTAATTTGTCCTTGGTGAGTTGATTTTCCAGCAAACCTCTTGAGGGTGAAAGGGGAACTTTCCATTTGCCTCTTATAAGTGGAAGCTTCTTCCTTTCAAAAACTTCTCCTTTTCTCACTTTACCCTGTCCCCACTAGGAGGCCTTCTGGCTCTTTCTGGGTTGGAGTGGGCTTGGGGAAGAAGGAGAGGGGAGTGGACAGGAAACCTCTATGTTCTCTGGACTTTGCTCTCTGAACTTTGGGGATCTTCCAGGATAACTCTTTCTGTCTTGGGATGCATTTGTGTGTTCTCTGGAGACACCACCTCAATGCATGTGTCCCGTTAGTTATGCTCCTTTAATGAGGTCCAAATTCTTTCTCTGGCTGCCACTTAACATACCACTCAGGTTCTGTATCAGTGACACCCCTCCAAGCTCTTTCTGCTATCAGTAAGTGTGTGCTTCCAGATGGGGTCACTGTGACAATGACCCTCCAGCTGGTGCCTTCCCCAGGGCTCACCTCTGTTCTTCTAGCTCCCAATGTAGCTATGGCCTTCAATGGGACAGGCTGCATGATTTGTAAGGCCCAGTGCAAAATAAAAATGCAGGGCCTCTTGTTCAAACACTTAAGAATTTCTAGGTGGTGACAACAGACCATTAAACCAGGTGTGGCCCTTCTGGGTGTGGAGCAGTGTGTGACTGCACAGTCTCAGGCCTAGCTCTTCATGCTGTGACTGGTAGGGCTTCAACACCACTCTACAATGTCTCCTAAGATATAAGTGGCTCCTTTGGAGTCCTGTTCAGTAAGCAGAGAGCCAGGAGAAACTCCCATGCCCTCTCTTTGGATTGAGGAGGCAAACAGTAAGTACTAACTTTCCTTAAGAAGAATGTGTTGAGCATACCAGCATCACTCTTTGCTACTGTAGGAAAGGAACAGTATTTTTCTCACCCATCTCAAGGTTCATGACTGAGGCCTTTACAGTAATATACAGATTAATAAGGGAAAAGCATAACACATTGATTTAATATAAATTTTACATGCATGGCAGCCTTCAGAAATGAAGACTCCAAAGAAACAGGGCAACCTGTGTATGTTTCTGCTTAGGTTGGAGGAAGAGGACAGAGTGGTGCAGAAGTAGAATTAGACAGAGGGGGATATGAGCTAACTGTAATAAACTGGGGGAGCTTAGCAAGACCTGTTCGTTTAGAGTCTTTGTATTAGTCCATTCTAGCACTGCTATTAAAAAACAAACAAACAAAAAACCCTGAGACTGGATAAATGTGTAAAGAAAAGAGGTTTAATTGGCACATGGTTCTGCAGGCCGTACAGGAAGCACACTGGCTTCTGCTACTGCAGAGGCCTCAGGAAACTTAAAATCATGGCGGAAGGTGAAGGGGAAGCATGCACATCTTACATGGCCAGGTCATGAAGAAGAGAGAGAAGAGGCAGGTTCTACACGCTTTTAAAAGACTAGATCTCATTGGAACTCAATATTGCAACCAAGGGGGGTGGTGCTGAACCATTAGAAACGAACCCCGTGATGCAATCACCTCCCACCAGCCCCCACCTCCAGCATTGGGGATTACAATTTGACGTGAGATTTGGGTGGGGTCAAGGACCCAAACCATATCAGTCTCCTTGGCATCTCCATGTCTTCATTCCTTTCCTCCGGGTGTAGACAGGAGAGGACCCCGCTGGAATAAGGGTCTTATGGGCAATGCTTCAGGAACAAAGGGCAAGGAGAAGGTGGGCTTCCTGTTTGTGCCGTTTCCCCGTATGACAAAGTGCCCTATTTGGGAATAGCATGTCCTAAACCTTGTTACTGCCTTCAAGGTGAGCCTTGAAGAAGAGGTTGTCAAAAATCTTCTTTCTAAATATGTGCCCAGTCTGCATAGCCAGAGCTGTCTTCTAGCAGCTGCACCCAGGTTCCTCTCTAGGAATCCCCCAGGGCACCACCCCCAGGCCGCTTCCCTCCAGTGGCCATCCGCCTGGCTCACTATGGAGCATGCAGCCCAGCCCCCAAGCCCCAGCTCCAGCATGCCGCCTTCCATGACAGGGGCACTGCAGGCTGTGGGAGCTTTGAGAGGGAATACCAGGAAGGGGACCCTTGTTCTCTTCCCAGTGAGAAAAAGAAATTATGTGACCTGCTTTAGAATCTAGATGCCACCATGTTGTGACCACAGAAGTGAAATCAAGGCCTGGAAGTAGAAAAAAAGGCTGAAAGCTGATGATGTCTTCTGAGCCCCTGCACCCAGACCACACAGCTCACAGTCAAATGAGCCAGCGGATCCCCTTTTTGCTTAAGCCAATTTGAATTAGGTTTCCTTTAATTTACAGAAAGGATCTTAACTATGAAATTTATCAATACTACCCTTTTGTAGTTCATCATTTCTGTTTTATTCCTAAGTGATAATTACTATAAATATGAACTTCAAAATGTATTAAAATACCATGAGCCTGGGTGACATGGAGAAACTGTGTCTCTACAAAAAAGAAAATACAAAAATTAGTCGGGCATGGTGGCACACACCTGTAGATCCACCTACTCAGGAGGCTGAGGCAGGTGGATTGATTATGATCATGTCCCTGCACTTTAGCCTGGGTGACAAAAGGAAACCCTGTCTCAAAAAAAAAAAAAAAATGTATTTTTACCATTATCCCATCTATATCTTCCCAATGTTTTGTTATTGTTCAAGGCCAGGTGACCACACTGCTTTTTCATACCCAGGCGAAAGGAAACCAACATTATGTACATAACTACAACACAAGGGCACATATTGGAAGCATGACATTTTGGAGGCAATGGTAACAAAATGTCTAAGGTCCTTGAGCCCCTCAGTGACCTAGTCTAGAAAATATCAATTTATTAATGTGAACAGTGATTACAATTCATTATTTGATGCTAATGAACAAAATAGAATGTCATCATGTATATAACATTTTTAATGTTTTCATACAACTTTAATAATATATATAACTTTTTTAAAAGAATGGTATTTAATGTCTCTTATATTGTAGCTATGTCATTAATAACTGTCATTTTGAAGTGAGCAAAACATAAAGGACGTAGAGAAAAAATCATTAGCAAAAGCAACGAAAAGGATATTTGAAAGCTTGACCTTCTATTTCCTCCAAACCAGTGTAACTAATAATGAATGTTATGGGGAAACTGTAATATATTTTCTTTCACATTTTCTATCTGTCAAAGACACCGATACCTATTTTTCCTCATCAACATGAACAGTTCACTGAACGACAGCAAATCAAGCCTCATACATATAACTTAAAAGCAAGGGAAAGCCTGTTCTTAGAAGAAACATGGTATAGATGGCCTTCTGTGTCTAGAAAAGCTACTGCCTTTACTATTTCTAACCACAGGCTGACATTGTTATTTTAATGACAAAACTGGAGGAGATCACAGTGGTGTGGATAATATTTTCAACGTTCTGCAGCTGCATTCATAAAGTGAACTCTCTTTGAAGTATAAAATTAATAGTTGAATGACACACCTCAAAGAGTGCCCCCAAAAGGTGACCAGAGCCTGCTAACTCTGCAATTTTAAAATGTGAACATTTCCAGAGATGGGAACACATGGGTACTGATAACATCCCCATCTGGGGCCTATTTCTCCTGCCATCTATCTACAAGTAGTCTTCTTTGAAGTCAAAAAAACCTCTGAGGGAAACTGTTCCAGGATAACAGGTTGGAGGTACTCTTGGCAAATTGCTCTAAAAATAAACAAACACAAACAAAAGATTGTGAATCATAACTGTATTATAACTTAAATGCAGCATTTTCCCCATGAAAACCCTAAAAGACTCTCTACAGATAGATATAGATGATAGATATATACATGTAGAAAGAAAACATGTATATATACACATATGTAGGTATACTGTCTTAATAAGAGCAAGTTAATCCTCATGAATAAGGTATCCGTTTTGAAAGTATTTCTGGAAAAAAACAGAGGAAATAATAAGTGCTACAGTTGAGTGCCGTCCGGGTGGAGTTATAAGTAGTGGAATAATTTAATGACAGTGACAGGATTAATGATCAAGTTGGCTGAAGTCTCACAATTTCTTCACACCAGGCCACACATATACAAATTACCAAAAGGCTAGCTGGGTAACACATAGGTCTAAGTGGGCTACTCCTCTGCTTAAATCTGTAAGTTAGCTCCCCACAGCCTACAGAACAGAGGTACAGGGATTTGGCATGGCATACAAAATTTATTTGAGGCCAGGCACAGTGGCTCACACCTGTAACCCCAGCATTTTGGGAGGCGAAGGCAGGCAAATCACCTAAGGTCAGGAGTTGAAGACCAGCCTGACCAACACAGTGAAACTCCATCCCCATTAAATACAAAATTAATTAGCCAGGTGTGGTGGCGCATGCCTATAATCAAAGCCACTTGGGAGGTCGAGGCAGGAGAATTGCTTGAACATGAGAGGCAAAGGTTGCAATGAGCCGAGATCGTGCCATTGCACTCCAGCCTCGGCAACAGTCTTCGTCTCAAAAACAAACAAACCAACAAACAACAAAAATCTATTCAAGATTGCACCATGCCTTTTTAAAAGAAAATTCCTTTCCTTACATATCCCTCCCTGCTTTGCACATGCACGGCACATACACACACTCACACACTCACACAGGCTCACATACGTCTCACTCCAATCAAGCAGAACAGCTTGCAGTTGGGCCTTTGCACGTGCTGTTTTCTCTAGCTCAGGGTTCAGCAAACTTCTATGTAAAGGGACAAATAGCAAATATTTTTGGCTATTGAATGATAAAGGTTCTGTTTCACTACCCTGTTGTCGGACATAAATGAATACACATGGCTGTGTTCCGATAAAACTTTATTTATGGATGCTGAACTTCACATTTCATAAAATTTTCATGTGTCATGAAATATTTTTCTCCCTCTCGCCACCGTTTAAATATATAAGACCATATTTAGATCCCATGTCACACAAAAACAGGCAGTGGCAGTGGGCCTGGTTGGGCCCACAGGCCACACTTTGCTACCCTGCTTCAGTCCTGCAGTCTTAGTTTTATTTATCTCAAACGTGCTCTTTAAGGCAGTCTTGGGAGCCTTCCATGCCCAAGCATAGTGCTGTCAAAGCCTCTTTAATACAGCTCTCTAAAATCATTTGTTTCAGTATTTTAAATATGTTGTACTATCTTTCCTCCCAACCAGGCTCTGAGTTCTTTATCTGCAGGAAAAGTCTTTTGTAATTGTGTACCCCATCAAGCTCTCAACATGTGGCAAATAAATAAATAATCACGGAAAGTGGGAGGATAGTAATTTCTATACTCCTTCTTTCTCTTCTCCTGAAAAATATTTCTTGAGTCATTCCTCTATGGATAAAAGGTATTCGGTACAGTGGTGCAGGGAGACAGTCTACTTGTCAAATCCAAGCCCTGTCAATGTCAAGTTCCAGGTTCTTTGTCAGCTATAATTGCTCATGTAGCCTGGTTCAGGGTGTGGCTGATGGTATTCATCCCACAAATATTCTGTGGCTGCTGGGTATCAGGACTGTGGCTGGGAATGGGACAAAGAGCTTCCTTGCCCTCAGGAATGTACAGAGTGGTCAGGAAGAAAGCTTTCAAAAGTCAGTCTGAGGAGACAGTGAAAAGAAAGAGCTACAGGAGCACAGAGCAGGGGAAGCCATTCTGTGGGAGAGAAAGAGGTTAGGAAAGGATCCCTAGTGGGGTGGTCTGCACACCAAGACCCAAAGGTAAACTGGAGTTGGCTAGGTAAAACACAGAGAGAGGATAATGATATGGTTTGGCTCTGTGTCCCCACCCAAATCTCATCTCTAATTGTAATCCCCACATGTCAAGGGAGGGAGGTGATTGGATCACGGTGGCAGTTTCCCCCATGCTGTTCTCATGATAGTGAGTGAGTTCTCACAAGATTTGATGGTTTTATAAGGGGCTCTTCCCCCTTAGCTTACACCTTTCTCTTGCCTGCCGCCATGTAAGACATGCCTACTTCCCCTTCCACCATGATTGTAAGTTTCCTGAAGCCTCTACAGCCATGTGGAACTGCGAGTCAATTAAATATCCTCTCTTTATAAATTACCCAGTCTCAGAAATGTCTTTATAACAGTGAAAATGGACTAAGACAGGTGTCTAAGCAGAAGGAACAGCTTGGACAAAGGCTCAGAGGTAGT
Source organism: Hylobates moloch (assembly GCF_009828535.3). Taxonomy (NCBI): domain Eukaryota; kingdom Metazoa; phylum Chordata; class Mammalia; order Primates; family Hylobatidae; genus Hylobates; species Hylobates moloch. The sequence goes on from NW_026652279.1 coordinate 167,017,926, forward strand.
AGAGCCAGAGAGGAAGAAGGTTGCTCAGCCACTCCCTCTAGTAGCATTTGCATTGGGCCACATAAAAGGTGTTCTCAGGGAACTAGCTGCAGTCTGGCCTGAGTAAACCTTCATCACCTGCAAATGGAGAGTAGTGAGTTAAATGCTGTGTATGGTCGTTCCTGAATACATTTTTTCTAGATGCTGCCCCTATTACTTCAGGACTCTTAGTGCTTTTTGTTTAATGAGATGTTCTGTGGGTTTGAACCCTTGTAGTTTTTCATTTGCGTTGCCTTCTCCCTCCCTTAGTTTACTGAGCACCTTAAGGGATGAGTTCGTTTGTTTGTAGAACTTATTTGACTTTACATACCTATAAGATTTCATTATTTCAAGAAATACCTACTAAGCATCTTTTATACACCTGCACTGTTCTAGGTGCCTGGGATACATCAGAATAAAACGGACAATGATCCCTGCACTGGAGAATCTTTCACGGGAAAGAAGGACTGAGATAAAGTCAAAAATACTCACAAAATAATAAATGAGCTAATGATATACTAGAGAGTTTTGAGGAAAAAGGAATGTAAGGCAAGGTAGTGGAGAATGTGAGGCTGAGGGGTGCAATTTAAAGAGGAATTTAGGAAAGTCTTCATGGTGAAAGACACTTTGAGCATAGACGATGAAAGGGAGGGAATTGGCCATGGAAATATTTCCAGGAGGAGGGAGTAGTCAATGCAAAAGGCATTGGGCAGGAACAGGTATCATTCTATCATTCTGAAAACTTCAGGTAAGACCATGTGGAAAAGTAGTGAGGAGTTGCAGGAAGTGAGACCAGGCGCAGGCTGTGGAGAGTTGGATCCTGAAGGGTCCTGGGGAATCCTGTACACACTGTGGCTTTTATTACTGTCTCCAAAGAAGAGCCATTGCAAGGGTTTGAACAGAGGCATGACATCATAACCCCACCTGTGTGTTGGAGGAATAATTTCGGCTGTGGTGTGCGACGAGACAGTAGGGACAAGAGCAGACCTCGGGAGGTGGCAAGGAGTCCCTTGTAGCAATCCAGGTGAAGCCTTGTGGGGGCTCAGACCGGGGCAGAAGAAGGACAGGTGCTGAGAAGCATTTCTGGAGAGCTGCGGAAGCAAAGCCAGCAGTCTTTCCTCACTGGTTGAATGTAGCATGTGAGGGAAAGAGAAGAAAGAGTCAAGGATGAATCTAAGTTTTTGGCCAGAGCAACTGGAAGGTCGCAGTCACCACTGACGAAGATGAGGGAGTCTGCAGGGGAGCACATTCTGGAAACAGAGCAGAAGTTGGATTTGCTAAGAATTCATTGTCTCTTAGACTTTTATGTAGAGACATCAGAGGCAGTTGAATATGACTCTGTAATTCCAAAGTGAGTTCTGAGCTGGGGATATAAACTTGGGGGTCCTCTGCATATAAACAGCAAGCAGTGCCAGGAGATGGGCTGTGGCTACAGAGGGGATAAATGAAGACAGAAGAGAAGAGGGTCCTGAGAACTGAGTTCTGAGTCTCTGACATTAAGAGTGACTTACTGTCATTGTTGCTGAACTGATTCACTGGGTAACTCAGGTAAAAAAAAATTCAATAGTTCAAGTAATACATTAGATATGTATGTCATTGCCTTTTTTATATTACCATAAATGATATTACATATTATTGAGAATATGGTTTGGCTCATCCTACACTGACAAAAATCAAAACAACCATCTTTCAGCAATGACTATACACAAAGTAGAAATTACACACATCTATTTCAAAAATACATATATATTTCAAAATAGTGCAGAAAAGTCTACTGAGTTACTCCATCTCTAAACTATAGCCTAACACAATAAGAACAAAACACCTAGGTACAAAAACAAAGGCTGAGTCATACAGGCACTAACCTGCTGAAAATGATTTGCATTTGATGAACTCCAAAAGCTGAAGACTAGGAAGAGATCAAAATTCTTGAAGAACTTTGTCTGACTATAAAAATAGATCATACAGGAATCCTAACCTTCACAGCTTCAGAAAAAGAAATTATGTAAAACTATTTTCAGGAAACATGTTCCATGCTCAAATAAGTAAGGCCCGATAGCAATGTGACAACACACACAAACACAACCCACTGCCAAAATGTGAGTATTTCCACCCATTATAAAGAGGGGGCATAATTCTAGGGCAGCAGAGAGCACTGGCTGCCTGGAGCCCAGGCTCAGCTCACCCTCTCCTAGATCAACTTCCTTCTCCCCTGGAAAGAGCACTGCCCTTTCCACTAATGCACACTGCAGGATGAAAAGGGGAAAGGGGAAGAGAAAAGCTTGAATGTGAGTTCTCTATGCACTTAGAGAAAATTGCGTGGTACTTCAGCAGAAATCTTTGAGCAGTACTCAAAGCTATAAAAGCAGTATGTCCTACTAGAATCCTAAACCTTTTGAATGAAAGTTGCCTTACTTTTTTTTTTCTTTTCTTCTCCTTTTTTTTTTTTTCTTTTAAAGTATAAGCCTGATACTTATTGGTGGTGATCGAGGTTCTTTTTTTTTTTTTTTACATGGCAGATTTTTTTTTTTTTTTTTTTTTTGTAGGGGGATTGAGTGTTGTTGTTAGTTAGAACAAAGGCCTAGACACCAAATTCTCAGGCTCTGTTCCTAGTTCTGACCATAGTAATGGGGAAACAGCATGTCTTGGAGCAAACAAATAAATGCACATAAATGCATCAGTTCCGCTTACACCCTGTAGGAATGCTGCTATCTCTTGGGAGATACCATAACGACAATGCATACAAGGCCAGTTGTGATTTCCAAAATTAAAAAAAAATACAATAGTTGTAAGGGAAATGCCCCAAATGGGAGAAACTGTGTTCCCTCTGGGAGTAATTGCTTAAACAACGTTTATTTAATCAGCTCCATGACCACTCATAAGCTACAGTATCCTTTAGAATAAATTTCAAAGCTCCATATTGTATTACTACTTTCACTTCAATTTTGGAAAAAGAGGTATACCAGTAGATTTTATGATGCTTCCTTATTCAAATGAAATAAAATATTATCCAAAAAATTCCTTGAATCAGTTGCTAATTAACTTGTCTACTTGATAATTTACTTTTGAGTAACAACCGCATACTCCTCTCTGCTTATATTTTTTTACAAATACTATTTTATTGTGTAACTGGTGCACACGTATCATAACACATGCACCGACAAAACAAGTACTTGCTGGAATTTTTCCCATCCAAGTACTAACCAGGCCAGACTCTGCTTAGCTTTTGAGATCAGATGAGATTGGGCACGTTTAGGGTGGTTTGGTCGTAGACACATGTCGGGGTTTCTATTTCAATCAGAAGACAGAAAAATAAGACAGGGAGCATGGGAAATCACCTCCAAAATGGAAAGGGATTCTCCTAGGGTGTTTTACTCATTGTCAATTTCAGGAAATTCCCCAAGGGATATTCCTGAATGTTGAGTCCGTCTAGCTTAAAATGACTCAAGTCATGTAGCAGCTCTCCCAGAATTCTATTTCATAGACTATTTCTCATGTTCGCTGGAATCACAAGAACTGTTTTTTCTTTAAGATATGAATTAATATGAGCCAAAATTCAAATTAACCTAATACATTTCTTCCATGGTCTAGCCTGCAACATAACTTTCAAGCATAACTAAGACATTACTTTATTGAATTCCTTAAAAATTGAAAAATTAACTGATGCTATTTTTAATAAATGTCAAGTCATAAATGCAGTCTACATTTTAGACATTGAAAACAATTCGATTTAAAAGGCATAAACTAGCTTTGGTCTTTCTGCTTAATCCCTTTAGTGTAAAAAATGTCCTGTTCCTGACTCGTTTCTACATTATATTCAACAAATAGCTTGGAAAATAAATTTTAATGACTCCTTTTGTGCTTGTATATTTTTCTTTAATATTTTCTTATTCATTTTTGAACAAAGAGAAATTCACAGTCAAAGACATGACCTTTAATTTTAAAGGAATTTTCTTTTCTTACAAATCTGCTATCATCGTAATCCTAAAAGCACAAAAGAAGGCTGAATTATCTATACTTTTTTCTTTGACCACAACAACTTCTAAAATTTAACTTTGATCCAGATTAAATGATAGTTCAGCCAAAAATGTCAAGAGGAGCCTTTTGGAGTTGGGTCCTATGTGTGAGTAGGTGGTTCATGCTGTTTAAAAGGCAGGACTGAACTGTAGCATGGGGTTGCTATGTAAGGCAGTAAATAATGATTATAAAATGCTTTGTAAACACTTTTAATGTGACACATCAATGCTCTATGATAAAAACTAAAATTCTCCAGTAAAGTACAAGGGGACCCTGTGCTGGCAGAGGCGCTGGCCTTTGGATGAGTAATAGCCACTATTAGTAAAACCTCATAGCTCCTTTGAGAGGGAGGGATTGTGCCATCTTGCTGCACTTGTTACCTCCAAATATGGGAAAGTTATTCCTTATTTCCTTTTCAAAGCTTGACTACTGATTGAGAACAGCGGTGTGAATACTTGTTCTCTTACACCAGCCCAGTGAGTCACAGCCATAGAAATTACAGGAGTTAAGAAAGTGCATCATCTCCTTCCTTGGAGAACACTGAGGGATGGTGACTTGCACTATGGCCTGGTTCTCAAGCTCACAGTGCACCTCTTTTCCTCAGGGAGTCTTCTTCTGTCTATTCATTGCTTGTTAAGCTGATACTCACTTAATGTATTTTCTGGTCTCAGTGTAACCTATTCTGCTAGGTCTCACGAAATAACTACCTTTAACGCCATGTTGCCTTTCTGAATGAAAGCAGTCATCTATTCTCACCAACAGTACTCTTAGACCACGACATGTCACCTAAAAAATATTTATTTTTTTATCAATAGTTTAGCATTTATCCCTATCAAAATTACCTCTCTTCAATTTTATACAACCAAAGTTTGGACTAATTTTTGCTTAATGTTCTAGATGGTGTCCTACTGGTAAATTGTAAAAGCCATTGTTCCCATATCATTGCCTCTATTTATATAAAGCCTAATATAATTTGTCCCATGATATATTGTGTATTATAGTGATGATAGCTGTCATAAACTTTAAACAAATGGTCTATCCACCCATATGCCATGCTGTTTATACCACATGTGCCCTGTTTTGTTGCTTAATATTTTTTCATAGAATCAGTAGACCCACTACACTACTATATTTCTTATTCAAACTCTGTCCTTATTGGGGTCAGTCTGCAATTAATACTCTCATAAAGGTCCTGGGAAAAGGAAGACAGGAAAACTGGAGGATGAGGGTAGGTGTCTGATTCCTTGGGAGGCACTATATTTTGATTTTCTGGGACATGTTTTCAATACATGCACACACCACATAGATTTTGATATGCTCCCCATTTTGACTTATTTGTCAATTTGGGCAATATGTATCTAGCGTCTCCTATAATCCAGGCTCTGTCCTACGTGCAAGTGAACGTCATTAGCAGAAACAGGAACTGCTGAGAGGTACAGGCCATAGGTAAAAACCAGCCGAAGGCCCCCTGAGGCCAAGCCCCATCAATGTCATTGATTTTTATTTCAGTATTTCTCTGCCAATTGTTCAACCTTCCCGAAATTTATTTTCCTAAAGAGAAGAGAACTTGGATAAGTCATGTAAAATCTCCGGTCTTTTGTTTTTCTTAGCTATATAATCAAGCAGTTGACTTGTGAAAAAATATTCAAATATGGATTACACAGAGTTGTATTTGCCAAACGCTTTTTTTTTTTTTTTTTTTTTTTTTTTTTACTTCAGGCTAATCAGTCAGTCTACATCACTATCTTTAACACAGAGCAGCTAAATTATCAATGTTCCTCAAAAAGCAGTGCCAAGGAGGCAGCAGTGGTGAAACAGAGCCCCCTGCATGTGGCAGAGTTGGGTCAGACCACCTCCCAGGGTCTCCGCACAGTCATAGTTCCACATACGCTGAAATGTTCTAAGCACCCACCTAGCCTCTCACCTTTCGCTTGCGCTGGAAAAGAATGAGCTATATTTTGGTCAACTCTGGAAAAATTAAAACAAGTAACATTGTTGAGTGCTGGGAAGGATTTACGGAAACAGAAGCCCCCAGGCAAACTGGCAGGGATGTATTAGTCACAGCCACTCTGGACAGCAATTTGGCAATATTTAGGACAGTTGAAAATGGGCATGATCAATGATCGGGAAACACTAGGGAAACGCTCGGAAAATGCACAAGAATATTTACCGTGATGTCCTCTGGAAGAGCCAAAATCATAAATGAACATTTTAGAAGGGACTATCCAGAAAACATGTGGATTGTGCACACCATGTCTTACTGCATGATGGTGAAAAAGACCAAACTAGGCCGAGGTGGGGGTGGCTCAAGCCTGTAATCCCAGTACTTTGGGAGGCTGAGGCAGGTAGATCACAAGGTCAGGAGATCGAGACCATCCTGGCTAACACAGTGAAACCTGTGTTATATACAAAAAATTAGCTGGGCGTGGTGGTGGGCGCCTGTAGTCCCACCTATTCGGGAGTCTGAGGCAGGAGAATTGCTTAAACCTGGGAGGCGGAGCTTGCAGTGAGCCGAGATCGCACCACTGCACTCCAGCCTGGGCGACAGAGCGAGGCTCGGTCTCAAAAAAAAAAAAAAAAAAAAAAAAAAAAAAACCAAACCAAACTAAAGGGCTGTGTGTTTTGTCTCATTCAATGATGGCAAGTGAGGAAGTGTCAGGATGACCCATCACACGTGACACTGAAACACATTTAAGACGCTACTGCACACTGTTTATGGATATCAGTGCACAGGTAATATTGAAAAAATTCTCATCAAACTCAAATTGGTTGTTGTTTTGTTCTCAAGAGGAAAAAAAAGGAGAGGAATAATATTGTAATGGTGGTCAAAAGGAGCTTGGCTTTATCTACAAGGTTTACTTCCTTTCTCCTTTCTGCCGTATTGTTAAAAGAATAAACGCATTTGTTTCCCTTTGTTGTGCCTCCTTTTTCTCATAGGAAAAGCACACACATATACCTTTCCCGTGTAGCTTTGAAAAAATATAAACAGAAAAAAAAGAAAGGCAGCAAATATTACAGAATGTGTTCAGTTTTAAATGGGGGTGGTGAGAATATATTGATTGTTACATTATTCTTTGTCATTTTTCTGTGTTTTTCACATTTCTCCAAATGAAAAAAAAAAATCTACTCTAAAAGCAACCAACGCTCTAGTCTGTGTCACATTCACACGAACACACACGCACCTACACACACAGCCCTCCACTGTTCATTAGCTGTGAGATTTGGGGCAGATCACTTAACCTCTCGAAGCCCTGGGTGCCTCTCGGGTGTAATGAAGCCTCCCCCAGCTGAAAGCCTCCCCCAGCTGAAAGCCAAGGGCTGGACTAGACAGCCTCTTGGGAGGCTTTAGTTCTCAGAGCTATAATATTAGCTTTACCTGCCTCTCCAGAGACAGAAGTCAAAAAGCACATGAACCTCTCCTACCTTCATTTGCCATTTAGTTCTGGGACCTGTCACGGTGTGCATCAGAGAGCCTGGAAATGCAGCCCTGTTCCAAACTGGCTGTGTCGCTGCTGCAATGACCCCTAGCCAAGCTCTTCTTGTCGACCTGGGAAGGGCGCTGGAGCCAGGGCTGCGTGCATGAGGACTACGAAGGAACATTCTCCACCAGACAGGCACAACAGCAGGCAGTTGGTGGACAGCAGGTAACAGTCAGGGACAAAGGGGAGGTAAAGTCAGCACTGGGGGCAGATGGAAACCAGGGAGAGGGAACAGTGAGAGCAAAAGAGCAGCCGTGGGACCAGCACAGATCCAGACGTCAGGAAGCGGGGACGTCAAGCCAGAAAAAACACAGCTCTCTAGGTTGACATTCCAGCAAGCATGTCATCTCTGGATGGGAACACGATGGTTATAATAAAAGGGAGCTTGACTAGTGAATGTCTGAGCAAAAGAGATAAGAACCGTCCAAAATGCAGACACTATTCTTACTGGCACTGATTCTTTCACAAGAGCAAACACCTGCATGCTTTGTGCATCTTGGTGTGATGATATTACCAACTGACCAGTAGATGAACCATTCATCTCCTCTGCCTGTACTCTTTTCATTTCGCTCCAGCGCCATGCCTTAAATTTAGGAGAGCAAAGTATCCCCTGCTGCACCTGTGGCACCTCACACCATGATTAATTCCAATTGAGAAAATTAGTTCCTTCAGATCTTATGAACAGCTCTAAATGTTTTTTCACCCATCCCACAGAGTAGGGGAAAAACATGGAATAATCACTTTCTGTTACATGTTTTTAAAATATCATCCTTTTCTGTAAACATGAAAATTTGCTATTTCAGACTTTTAAAAAAGCTACAGCATCAATCTCTCCCCACCCCACCCAAATAGGTGTGTTGGTTGCAGTGGCAATTAAGTCAATATGAATTTCTAATCACCTAGAATAAATTATTAGACTAAGCAAGTATTCAAAGAACTATTTCTTAGCCAGACTTATACCAACCTCTCTTTAGCGGCAACCTTTCTTACTGTATAATATGTAACAGTAAGAACTAGACAGGAGTTATTTCAACAAATCCCAGGTGATTGGCCTCAAGTGACTGTTACAAGTGAAATTTCACAACATGGGAGCTTTGCTCTGTGAATTGGCTTTTCTACACTGATTTAAAAATTCTTTTACCAGATGTAGGTTTTAACTACACTTAGATATACCATTTTCATATATATAATTTTTCCCTTAGTTCTCAAATTCCATCATAAAATGGGAAGAGTGATACAGACACTGTTTCTCTATGTGGAATTTAATATGTAAGATAGAGGGTTTTTTTTTTTTTTCCTTCTGGAAAAATGTGAATCCACATTGTTCCAACAGTTGGAAAATTATTCCTCTCATGCCAAACCTATAACAGGGCAATAAAATGTGTAGCAGTTGGGTGGAGCTCCCCAGATTCCAGAAGTCTGCGAAATTTAGGGGCCCCCAAGTTTAAAAAATAAATGCCTGTTTATTTTGTTCTTAACACATTTCTAATTTGTTTTTGCAGATTGTTCTTTATTAACAAGAGAAAGCTATTTTTGTATTGTTGCCAAGAGACTTCAGAAACTAACAGCCTGATCAAAACAGTAACTTCCTGTAATGAGCAGTCTTGCTGGTTCAAAGATATTTAATTCTATAATTTTTTTTTTCTGAAAATGTAAGTGAAGGGCTTTTAGCATTAGTGACACGACTTGCCGCTGTGGAAACCTGCCCGAAATCAGCCTGGCCTACTTTCATTGCTATATCAGGCAAGTTAAGAACAATGCTTTTCTCTTTAAAACGCTGTAGTACTTTTGAATATACTGACAGATTTATATATTAGTTCCAAATGCCATTTGCTTGAAGTTTCTTTAAAAATGATAGGCTAACAGAAACCGTAATACAAAAAAAAAAAACCCTGACATATTGACAGTATAACATAATTTACAATCCATTCTAAAATAAAGTTTGAAATTTAAATTTCTCTTCATTTTTTCCCCTGAAACTTCACATACATGAAATAGAAAATAAGTTACCAGTGACACAAGCTATGCTATTATTAATTCTTTTCTCACAATAAAATAAAATAAAATAAAATAAAATACATTTCTTGTGGTAAGTTTTCTGCACTAAATATGCTAGCTCTTCTAATATATATCAAGTTACTTTGCAAGGTACAATCTTTTATCTATTGTAATTGTAAATTGTATTGCGATGAAGTTCTAAAGATACTTAACATAGAATTTTCCCTTTAATATTCAGATAGACTAATTTTGTGTGTTGTTTTATTGTACGTTTCTCTAAGTTTATTTGAAATATGCTCGTTGGCTCTGTATCAGTTGAGAGGCAGTGCTATGAGGCAGGAGAAAAAGGCAAATTATTCTGTAGAGTACCTTTCAATGTCAAATGATAAGTTAAAAGCTAAGCAATTGGAAAGACATAGTTTGGGGCTGGTGCAATATCAATATGCAATGATACCAGAGAAGGGATTTTATAGCCTTAGGAACGGCTCACCTGGAATTACTGAGGCATGGAAAATGGAACAAAGTGACACTTGTTTCTCCACGGATGATCCCTGTACCCTGCCATCACTTCGGTATTGAAGCAAAAAGGAACATTCACCCAAAGTATTTTTAAAATTACAGAAAAGTACTGTCATTAGAGGTTGAAGAAATAATTGAATTTATTTTTTGATCCAGGAATCCCTTTCATTCAGAGGGTCTTTCTTTTATGAAGTCAATGAAAATTAATCCTTGGAAATTCATACTCTTTTTTTTTTCTTTTGCAAACTTATTATATGAAAGCTTCATAGTCCGGATTAGACTATGTCTTATCCAAATGTCTGTGAAGTCAGAGCTCATGAATACATCTTCTCACCTCATTTTCTCTAAGAAGGTATTCCGGTCCTAATTCAAAGGGCCATAACAAAAAGTTCTAGCAAATTGTCGCTATTTTTGAGAGTAGTGAGTAGCTCCACTGAGACCCAGTCCTGGAACAGTGATTCTCACCGCACCTGAGAGCTTTGCTCCTGCTCCTGCACTCAGAAAAATGACACTGACCAGCAAATTATTACAACCTGAAGACATCATGTTTGTTCAGTAATTGGACACGAAATAATATTTAAAAGGAAAAATTTTGCCATAGGACCACCTTTCTTTTTCCAAAACGTTTAAAGAAGACACTAAATAATATTTAAAAGAAAAAATTTCACCATAGGACCACCTTTATTTTTCCAAAAAGTTTAAAAATTTACTTACCAGCCATAAGCCATGTCAAATAAAGGAGACATTGAAATCAATAACATCGGGGAGACTGTCTATTTGGAAACCAAATATGTTTAGCTCCTTATCCTTCATCATACATTAAAATTAATTACAGATGGATTGGAGAGTTTAACATATATTAGTTTTCTAAATTAAAAAGCTGTAAGACATATTTTAATATTTTTCTGACCTCTACTGTAAAGAGAGGAAACTTTCTAAGCACAAAGTTGATGTAAGAAATTAAATTAAAAATTTTGACATTTTAAAATAAATTTCAAAAAGATCACTAGCAAAATTGAAAGACTAACAAACTAGAAACTACATGCACAATAAATATTCAAAAATTCATTATTTATAAATGGGTTAATATTTTGAATTTTTAAAGAACGTTTATAAATCTTCAAAAAGAATCATAAGACCTCACATGGAAAAGCTGGCAAAATTACAAGCATGAAAGTTACAAAGGAGAAATACAAATGGATGATAAACAAACGTAAGCAAATGTTCAACTAACAAAGATGGAAGGAATAGGAAGTAAATTGCAATGCATTCTTTAGCTAGCAAATAAGCAAAGAGTTTGTTTGCATAATGACACTAAGCAATACTGGTGAATATTTACTGAAAATTATATGTTAAGGCATTATTAGATAGAATGCACATTAGTGAAGTCCAAGTTTAATAACTGGGTTAGTATGAGCCTGACCAATCAGAATGGACACAGGCCACAGAGGTGGGGCGAAGGTCCCAGAGCTCTTGCTATGATTCAGTTCCCGGCCATGGGGAAGTGTGATAATTCCCAGAAAGGAACAGGATGGCCTGGGGCACTGGAGGAGAGGCTTGTCCAGTAGCTATTTACACACTGATAGAGAAGAATTTTGATTTTTGACAATAAATATGGCCATCCCAGTGTGTAATAGCTGGAAATCAGTTCAAGCATATATTTTTTAACTTAATATCCATTTATTTAAAAAAGACAAAGCTTAAGTCACTGTTTGACATTGTAAATGTGTATGGGAATTCTTTTTTTAAAAAAACAAATACTTTTATTATTATTATTATACTTTAAGTTCTGGGATACATATGCAGAATGTGCAGGTTTGTTACATAGGTATACATGTGCCACAGTGGTTTGCTGCACCCATCAACTCGTCACCTACATTAGGTTATTTCTCCTAATGCTATCCCTCCCCTGGCCCCCCACCCCCAACAGGATCCAGTGTGTGATGTTCCCCTCCCTGTGTCCATGTGTTCTCATTGTTCAATCCCCAGTTATGAGTGAGAACATGCAGTGTTTGGTTTCCTGGTCCTGTGTTAGTTTGCTGAGAATGATGGTTTCCAGCTTCATCCATATCCCTGCAAAGGACATGAACTCATTCTTTTTTATGGTTGCATAGTATTCCATGGCATATATGTGCCACATTTTCTTCATCCACTCTATCATTGATGGGCGTTTGGGTTGGTTCCAAGTCTTTGCTATTGTGAACAGTGCTGCAATAAGTATACATGTGCATGTGACTTTATAGCAGATTTATTATTCTTTGGGTATATAACCAGTAATGGGATTCCTGGGTCAAATGGTATTTCTGGTTCTAGATCTTTGAGGAATCACCACACTGTCTTCCACAATGGTTGAACTAATTTACGCTCCCACCAACAGTATAAAAGCATTCCTATTTCACCACATCCTCTCCAGCATCTGTTGTTTCCTGACTTTTCCATGATCCCTATGCTAACTGGCGTGAGATGGTATCTCATTGTGGTTTTGCTTTGCATTTCTCTAATGACAAGTGATGATGAGCTTTTTTTCATAAGTTTGCTGGCCACGTAAATGTCTTCTTTTGAGAAGTGTCTGTTCATATCCTTTGCCCACTTTTTGATTTTTTTTTCTTGTAAATTTGTTAAGTTCCTTGTAGATTCTGGATGTTAGCTCTTTGTCAGATGGATAGATTGCAAAAATTTTGTCCCATTCTGTAGGTTGCCTGTTCACTCTGATGATAGTTTCTTTGCTGTGCAGAGGCTCTTTAGTTTAATTAGATCCCATTTGTCAATTTTGGCTTTTGTTGTCATTGCTTCTGGTGTTTTAGTCATGAAGTCTTTGCCCATGCCTAGGTCTCAGGTGGTATTGCCTAGGTTTTCTTCTAGGATTTTTATGGTTTTAAGTCTTACATTTAAGTCTTTAATGTATCTTGAGTTAATTTTTGTATAAGGGGTAAGGAAGGTATCCAGTTTCAGTTTTCTGCCTATGGCTAGCCAGTTTTCCCAACACTATTTATTAAATAGAGAATCCTTTTCCCATTGCTTGTTTTTGTCAGGCTTGTCAAAGATCAGATGGTTATAGATGTGTGGCATTATTTCTGAGGCCTCTGTTCTGTTCCATTGGTCTGTACATCTGTTTTGGTACCAGTACCATGCTGTTTTAGTTACTGTAGCCTTGTGGTATAGTTTGAAGTCAGGTAACATGATGCCTCCAGCTTTGTTCTTTTTGTTTAGGATTGTCTTGGCTAGATAGGCTCTTTTGTGGTTCCATATAAAATTTAAAGTAGTTTTTTCTATTCTGTGAAGAAAGTCAGTGGTAGCTTGATGGAGATAGCATTGAGTCTGTAAATTACTTTGAGCAGTATGCCCATTTTCATAATATTGATTCTTCCTATCCATGAGCGTGGAATTCACCAAGGTTGACATGAAGGAAAAACTGTTAATGGCAGCCAGAGAGAAAGGTCAGGTTACACGCAAAGGGAAGCCCGTCAGACTAACAGTGGATCTCTCTGCAGAAACCCTACAAGCCAGAAGAGAGTGAGGGCCAATATTCAACATTCTTAAAGAAAAGAATTTTCAACCCAGAATTTCATATCCAGCCAAACTAAGCTTCTTAAGTGAAGGAGAAATAAAATCCTTTACAGACAAGCAAATGCTGAGAGATTTTTGTCACCACCAGGCCTGCCTTACAAGAGCTGCTGAAAGAAGCACTAAATATGGAAAGGAAAAATCGGTACCAGCCACTGCAAAAACATACCAAATTGTAAAGATCATCAGCACCATGAAGAAACGGCATCAACTAACAGGCAAAATAACCACCTATCGTCGTAATGACAGGATCAAATTCACACACAACAATATTAACCTTAAATGTAAATGAGCTAAATGCCCCAATTAAAAGACACAGACTGGCAAATTGGATAAAGAGTCAAGACCCATCGGTGTGCTGTATTCAGGAGACCTATCTCACATGCAAAGTATTCTTTTATTTAAAGGAATAAATTGCAAAAACTGTAAACACAAAATGATGGTTTTACTCTTTGATCTAGTAATTCCAATGTTGTATATCTAATTTAGGATAGTTGACAGAGATTTATGAAAATAGACATATTATGGAATAATAATGACATAATAATAGCTTGATTTATGATGTGCTTACTATAAGCCAGGTGTTCCAAGTGATATACAGGTCAGCTCTTTTCATCCTAGCAAGGATGCTGCAACATAGGTTTTATTGTATCCCTATTTTATAGTTGAGGAAACTGAGGTATGAAAAATGAAAGCAGTTTTCACAAGGTCCCACAGTTAATAAGTGAAAGAGCTAGAATTCATTGACCTCGAAGTCTGCATTTACCCACTAGTGTGGAGGTTAATACCATAATGCAATGTTGTATGTGAATTAGCAGGCTTTATCGCTTCTTAAATAAAAAATGATCATAATTAGTCTACCTAAATTATATAGAGTCCACTTAAATTTTCATTATTTGGCTGCATTTGCTAATGTTACCTCCTACTCACATTATTTTTATGCTATTCTCACACATTGTCTCACAGCTATTATCTATTAGAAAACATGGTACTTTATCTATAAATTGTGATGAGGTTACAGTTCAAACTAGTTGCCTACAATAATGCATTTCTTTTTGTTCCCAAGAAAATAGTAAACATATTACTATTAGATTTATAATGAAAGGGATCAGAATCAACAGGTTCACTAAAAGCAATAGCATAGACACCATTATACTTTAAAAAAAAAAGTTTTACATATACCATTGTGTTTGAAGCTACATTCACAAAATTGGCATTTCCTTTTCACTCAACATTTGTGTCACACTGTACCATTTATACATACATATAAATATCTGGAGAATTATTTATAAACACAGATAAATATCTGGAGAATTATTTTACTGAAATTATATTTTTCTTTTCCAAATTTTAAGCCAAATTGTTTTTCACAATTGCAACTGTAATTCAGTTTTTCTGAATGTTTGTGATTGCAAAAATTTGTAGCAAGTCTCTTCAAATTCATCGTGGTCTTGTTTTATTCTCTGCCTTCACATAGCTAATGCAACTAATAATTCTATGATATGGAGAGGTCCCCTATGGGGAGTGCATTAGAAGAGTTAGCTTCTGTGTTAAAAAAAAAAAAAAAAAAGTGGTTCAGCAAGAGAGTCTCATCTGATATCCCCTGTGGGAATTTGCCTCACGAGAACTACTTAGTCCATTAATATACCCTTGAGAAAATGATAGAAGGAACTCATGTCAATCTCATTCCACAGATTTTACAAAAAGTTCCCCAGGCTGGTTGTGTGTTTGTAGATGAAAAAGCTCAATGTCACAAACCTGGTTTTTCCCTCTTCCTTTGAGACAATGGGTTCCACAGCAGCTCCTGAGCAATGTGGGACCCCTGTCGAAACACAGGGCCAAGAAGAGACACCACAGTTAACCCACCACACTTAATCTCAGTCTCTTCCCATTTATTCTTTACTCAGCACCATCCAGAAAGTTTCCACACCCAAAATCACATTGGAAAAGCGTCCAGAAGGCTGATTGACAAGAGGCGGTGGGGTGTGGACCTCCAGGGAGTGATATGAATGCAGGCTCTCCACCACAGTCTGCATCAGACTGAGGAGAAGACTCAAAAACCAGGGAGAGAGATGGCCAGGCCCTCAAAGGCGAGAGCCGTAGTGAAAGAGGGTAAAGCTGACTGGAAAGTGGTGATGGTAGTGATGACAACAGCTCACCTGAGTGTTTACCAAGCATCAGGCACCCAAGAACTTGATGTGGACTGACACATTTAGGTCTCCCAGCAGCCCTGTACATACTAGGGACTGTTACTAGCCCCGTTTTATAAATCGGCATACATAGGCCCTAAATATTAAGTAACTCACAAACACTCAGGGCACAGAGCCCAAGCTCCTAACCAGCCATGGAGCATGGATGCTCAGCTTCCATCCCAGCATCAGCTGTGCGGAGCTGCTCAGCTCCATTAAGTGTGTGATTTGTGCAAGGACCTCCCAGTTCCCTCCAGAAAGCCCCAAAATTATCCCAGTGTTATCTCTGAAGAAAAAAGCACCAGGTCATGGCAAGATCCTGATGAGACTTGAAAGCAGGCTCAAAAATGGCCTTGCTCTTCCTGAACACCCCCGTTTCTTGCCTTAAACAAGAACATAAAAGCCAATGTATGATAAAATTATAGGTGTTCAACTATCAAAATCCCTACTTCTTGAAGAGATGTATAGAGATATACATCTCTATACAAATATCTCCATACACATGCCATGTATTTGTTTGGCAAGCATTTACTGAACACCTATTATGTGCCAGGCCAATGCTAAAGGCTGTACACAAAGAATATCATCTCCAGTAGCTGATCAGAGGGTTTTTCTAATCTAATGCAAGCCTCGGATAAATAAACTAGCATTTATAGCACCATACTCCATGCAGATGAGCTCAGAGCATCAAGCAAGGATGGAGAAGTTCCTAGTCTAGACAAGGAACATCAGGGAAGGCTTTTCAGGGAAGAAAGATAAGGACTGTGATATGGAGAGGATGATGGGACAGCTGGACAGAGACCTGAAGGCACATCAGGAGTTCACAAAGATCTGGGAAGGGTGTTCCAGAAAAAAAAGAAAGCATTCTTAGATGCCAGGGAGGGCCTGGCTTTCCATAAAAGGTTCCACATAGTAGGAGAGTACGTTGAGAAGGAAGAACTCCGGAGGAAGATGGCAGGAGGCAGCCCAGTGGGGTTTGCAGAGCTAGGTATTTGGGCATTCCTGAAGGTTCTGAGGAAGTCACTGAGTTTTTTTCCCCTTCAGAAGCATAGCAACATCAGGTTTGGTTTGTAACAAAGGCACACTGATGATGGCGAAATAGTTTTTAAAAGGATTTGACAAGGTAAATTAAAGGAGACCTGTGAAAACCCACTTTGAATTTTTCAGGCAAGAAATGATGAAAGCAAAGGTTGAATATCTTTTAATAAATAAGGACAGAACAAAAAGGCATTTTTTTGAATAGGAGCAAGTAATATTTCTCCTATTCACTGCATTAGGTAAGAATGATTACCTCTATACCTTGACTGTAACCTTTGGTAAATTAAAGTGTTTGAATCCCACGAGTGTTTCTGTGTTACTACCCACTCATCCTCAAAATAAAGCCCTGACCCTTGAAATATTTTGATAGGAGAAAAAAGTGAATTGTGTTTATTTTTGGTCTTCCATACCTAAAATTAACTAGATCTACCTTTTTATTCTAAGCTGTCATCTTATCTCAATGTAGAAATGAATATATGCCAGACAGATGCAACATGTAGTGGAAGAGTAAATAGAAAAGGTACAGGCACAGTGGCTCATGTCTGTAATCCCAGCACTTTGGGAGGCCGAGGTGGGCGGATCACTTAAGGCCAGGAGTTCGAGAACAGCCTGGACAACATGATGAAACCCTGTCTCTACTAAAAATACAAAAATTAGCTGGGTGTGGTGGCAGGAGACAGTAATCCCAGCTACTTGGGAGGTCGAGGCAAGAGAATTGCTTGAAACTGGGAGTGGAGGTTGCAGTGAGCCAAGATCACACCACTGCACTCCAGCCTGGGTGACAGAGCGACACCCTGTCTTAAAAAAACAAGAAAAGAAGAAGAGGTAACTTTTTGAGGAAAGACACTGGGCAAATTATAACCTGAAGATCCTATCAGAAATAAATACGCAAACAATAGTTCTCCAAAATTTTAAAGTGGCTTCTGCACAAGCAAAGGATAGCTTTTGTATGTGTACAGTAATCCCTGATATTCAAAGCCCATATGAAATTCTTCCAGGCACATAGCAAGTACTCCTAGAGTGAGTACATTTCTAGGCTTCTAAGATATTCATGAAATATTCTGCGAGTCCAGTGTTTCCTAATACGTTAAGAAAGTAGATTCTGTAAACTGCTCATTGATGACAAGCAGTAAAAACTAAGATTGTTGGCCAGGAATTTATATGAGTTGCAATTTCAGAGACTCTATGTTTTTCTGTACTCTTTGCCAGAAACTCATTTTTAATATCTTCCTACCAAAGAGGAAAAAATAGAAACCTGAAATAATAGTCAAATTTATGGGGAACTGCTCTGTCAGCAACCCAGGCCTTTCCTACCATCCCTATCAACAGATGGGCATGAAATGAGCTTGTTTTCCCCTCAAATAACTTGAAAGCTTTGTGTTCCCTCCTTGTTTCTGTGCAGGGGTATATTTGCATTCGTGGGCATTCAGGTTTGGGGAGTAGATTTAATCTTCCTTCCTCCAGTAACTCTCCCAAAGACTTGCCTTCTGCCCACTTCAGAAAGTTCCCATCGTTCTCAGCAGTTCAAGTTCACAAATGTCTAATTTACCCGTGAGTATCAGCAGCATTTATGTAATGATGCTTTTAAGATTTTCATCTTTCTTCCACATGATCTTAATCCGGAAAACTGTAAATTGTTTAGACTAAGAACTTCAACATAAGCTGCTTCCAACATAAAAGCCGAGATGCAGCAAGTAAGAATTCAGCTTTTTTTTTTTTTTTTTCTGGTCTTTCCATTCAGAGACATAAAACAACTTGAAAAAATTTTGTTAAATAAAAGCAATGTAATCACTTCAGACGACATAACGTAATAGACATCAAAGATACACACAAATAAGATACGGGTTGCCATCATTGAACAACATAAAAGCATGCATACTTGCATTTGGATTTTGTTTTACATGCACAGGCTATATACAACAGATTTGCTTATTTGAGTCAGATGTGGCTTTTGGCAAACGATTGATACATTTTAGGTGGCCCTTTTAAAAAAATAAGAAAGCATTCGCCTTTGGTATGCTGAGAAGGATTCGATTTAAATAAGGGTCAACTGGTTTTTTTTTTTCTGTAAAAGCTATTCCTAGCCCCTTACAATGCCCGAAGCCTTAACTTTTATATAGATCTCCCACCTGCTTGCAGAGAGAGAGGTAAGCAGACTGATTCAAGCTGCCTTTGCAAAGTGCAATTGTATACAGACAGTTATGGATCTGAGCGTGGGAATGAGTTCATGCTATCCTTCGGAAGATTCTTCGACTTCAAGAGTTATGGGCTACTCATCATTACTGGCCAGTCCCCTAGAAGAATGAAGTTGTGGAATAGTTCCTTTGAAACATCCCAACATACCAGCCTACCTTCTGGAACATGTACTACCTCATTATCAAATTTCCAGGGGCAGAACCCTTGAGAATTGCATTCCAAGGCAATGAGGCTTAACCAAAATTCTGTCACAGCTGATGCTTTCCACAATGCCTAGAGATCAAAGCCAGGGGGACATGGTCCAGGGCAGCAGGTGGATGTGTGTCTGGGCACAAGGAGCGAAGCAGCTCTGCACCACCCCAGCAGGCTGCTGAGCCAGAGAGCAACAGGTGTGGCTTCCAGGTGGGATCAAAGAGTCATTTGGATAGGATTTTGAAAAAACGAGTTGGCCCATTTGTGAGAGTCACACCACAGTGCCTCAAAGCCACAACTTAATTATCATTTACCAGGAATATTTATTAGGGGCGTGGGAGGCAAATGAGGGAGCTCCTAATTGTACCCTGTCTGACTTGAATATTAAGCCAGCACCCTTTCTCACATGCTAACCCTTGGAGATAACTCATCTGGGTTGACTCTATTTAAATGAACATTTCTTGTGGTGATTCTAAGCCTTTCACATCAGAAAGAATGTGACAGAAGCTGGGAGAGAACCGACTTGTTAAATTATGCTTCATCCTACGGCACGTATATAAAAGAGAAAGGGTTATACAAGCAAACAGTTGTGGGTTGTTTTATGTTTCAGTGAAAGCAGAGAAGACACAAGAATGCCACAAAAGACCCTGAGGTTCAAAATATTTACAAACTTTCTTTACTCTCCAAACAAAACCAGAATGGTAAAGGGAGGTGCAGAAATTAGAAACAGCCTTACCAGAGAATTGGCTGACTTCGTGGTTCAGCAACTGGTGTTTGGCACACACAGAGACAACTGCAATTTAATTCCCATATTCTTTTAGGTGTCTGAGACCCAGAAAGGGAGGGCTATGTCCTGAGAGCATAAAACATAATTTATCTGCCTCCCACAGTTGAAAGGTCCCCAGATGGTGCCAAGAGCAGATTCCAGAAATCAGTGATGTTTCAGGAAGAAATCATTGTTTTGGTAAGGTGTTGCCTGTGTCCCATCCTCAACTTAGTGCCAAACAGAAATGAGGCAAATAAAACAAGATAAAAACTACTGAAGCTGTCGGAATGCTTGATTCCAACAGCTAGACCGCTCATCTTTTATCAAGCCTTTTCTATGGCACGTGACAATATCAGCAAGGATGCAAAAGGTGTGGGCCCAAAAGTAAGGATGTTCTTGGGGAAACTTGACTGAGCAGGTTCTATGTGTCAGGCTCACTAATAGGTACCAGCGACACAAGGAATATGCTCTGAACCCCTGCCCATGAGGGGCTCGTGCTGCAGAACAGCCCTTAGCAGAGTAGCCCCTAGACTGCTACTACGTTAAATAATTAAAAAGAAGCTGCAAAGGGGAACAAGTAGCAGTTGTGTTAAAAAAAAAAAAAAAAAAAAAAAAAAAAGCCATCAAGAAGGGAAAGGTTCACAACACCATTGTCCAGAAATGGAAAGACGCATGAGAAAAAGAAAAGCCCCTCGGGCAGGGCAACGGCCCGGAGTCCACTTGCTATTCCCTCTGCTTGGAATATTCCTCCCAGACCTTGCACAGTGGTTTCTGCTCAATTGGCCCTGCTCAGGGAGCCATCCCCTGGCCACCCTGTTTAAATATTTGCCCACTCCCAACGCTCTCCGAACTTCAACCTGCTTCATTTTCTTCATGGCGTTTATCACTCTAGGAATTTGAGATTTTTTATAAAATAATTATTTTTGTTATTTGTTCATTGTCATTCCTACTGATGTAGGTTCCATGAGGAAAGGCACTTGGCTTTTCCTACCTCGGTATCTCCAACATCCAATAATTGTTGGAATAGTTAACCAAAAAAATCAGCCATATTCTATTAGTCTTGTTTTAGCAGGCCATTTGCTTCAGTCACAGAAAAATAGAGCAATATTACTTGCCAGTAATAGAAGAGTGCTTCAATGCTAGCATTTTGAGCAAGTATGATCTCTGTCTTATAAACTTATCACAAATACCACACATGTTCTGAGAGTTAACTCCAGACTGAAAACTGCAAAGGTCAGGAGACCGCCAGCCCCCTCGCATTCTTCCACCTACTTCCTGTAAAGGCAGTACCATCAGACACTTTTGCTGATGAAAATCACTGTCTGAACAGCTTTATTGTCAATATTTTATTTTTAAAACTTAGTATCTTTTTAGGGAAATAAAAGGCTTCTCTTCTCACAGTCTCAAAAAGCTTACTGCATTCTAAGGTGATTTTACAATGTGCTTGATGTCACCTGAAGGATAGAAACCAAAAGATTCAAATTCAAGTTCTGCCTGGATTATCATCTGTGATCTAATGCTGAGTAAGTGTCTCTCTGTGTCAGTTTCCCTAGCTGCAAAATTAGGGTTAGAGCAACTTCCCTCCTCTATCTCAAAGAGATGTGAAAGGATTAAAAACGATCACCTTTTTAATTAGTTTAGAACACTCTGCAATGTTAAGGAAGGTGTGACAGTCACACTGAATTGTATTCAGCTTAACTTTCCAGAATACTGTGATGAAAAGAAATTAGAAACGAAGCTGCCGAGAGAAAACGCAGCCAGAGAATCCTCTGTGTGATGGATGGGGCTGGGGAGAATCAATGATAATAGTATACACATTGGACTTGGCAGGGATTTTCCTTCTAAAGAAGTTAAGTATTTTATAAATATTATCTCTTTCATCCCTTTAAACTTCCTGTGATGTGGCATTTATTATTC
Source organism: Hylobates moloch (assembly GCF_009828535.3). Taxonomy (NCBI): domain Eukaryota; kingdom Metazoa; phylum Chordata; class Mammalia; order Primates; family Hylobatidae; genus Hylobates; species Hylobates moloch. Next base: position 167,039,819 of record NW_026652279.1, read on the forward strand.
TCAGCTTCCAGATGGACAACTAACCACAGAGAAACGTATGATCTTTCCAAAGGCACATGAGTGTCTGTGAGCTCAGTAGAATGGGCTTTGATTGATTCACTCATTCATTTGCTCGCTCACTCATTCATTCCACAGGAAATGCTGAGAATCCATTATGTCAGGCACTGCCCTCAGGACTTGGGGAGGAGATAGGGATGAATGAAACATGGCGTTGAGGCAAAGAGGCCAGCAGAGGCCAATATCATAGGGGAGAAGACGAAAGTGCTCAAATAAAGGGAAGCACATGGCTGTGATAGACAGTAAAAATATCATGCAGTCCTCAAAAATGACGACGATGATGTGTTTAACCTTATGGAGACACAAACATGCCTCTATTGACATGAAACCATGTACAGCCTATACCACACACCACTAAGTAACACACAGATTAAAAAAACGAGAGAAGGGTCTTCTGGGTGTGTGCCCTTCTGGTAAATAAATATTTATGTGTGTATGCATCAGAAAATAAATAAGGCTAGTGTTAAGCCATTAAAAAGATATGTCTGTATATAGAATTATGATCATTTTCACTTTCTTTTTTATATCCATATATACTTTCTGAACATGTTTTCAGTAAGCATGTAGTGAGTTTTTAGTGGAAATAGATTACTTTGCTGATTATAAAATAACATAAGTTTATTAACAAATATATCAAATGGGATAAAACAAGTTATTAAAATGAAAAATAAAAGTTTTTTCTTACTCTAATTCTCAGAAATAACCAGTATAATTGATGTGATTTATTTAAACCCACAAGTTTTTATTCATATAGGTATATATTTTTAAAATGCGATTATGTCACAAAATACTATACACATCTTTCCAGGTCAATATGTGAGGCTTTTTAATGTTTTTAAAGGACAGACTAAAATATATTTAACCAAATTCTTATTATTGGATTTTATGGTGTTTCTTTCGTATTTTCGTTTTGAAATTTAACTGGCAGGCTGGCATTGTCTAACCGGGTGCATACATTCTTTTGGAACTCATCAGATTAGTTCCTTAAGATAAAAATCCCATTAAGTGGGATTAATGAGTCAAAGAGCACTTAAACCTTACTGATATGCACTGTCAAACAGTCATCTGAAAAGCTGTATAGAATACACACTGCTGCCTACTGTACACAAACATACCTGACTACCACACCCGTTCTGTGTCCAGGATTATCATGTTTTTCATTTATGCTCAGCTGTATGAAAAAACAGTCATTGTTGGAATGTATATACACGTGCATCATTTGATCTGGGCATCCTTTCATAGGCTTACTTATTGGTTCTTTGTGTTTCTTCTGGACATATTTGCCAATTCATTCATTTTACCCACTTTGCTTCTGAAAGTTCTTCTTAGTATTGATTTCCACTAGATTTTTGTTTATGAAGAATAGGAAATATTTGCTAATCACATACCTTGCAAATAATTCCTGGAAGGAATATTAAAGAAAGAAACAGAAGAAATATTCAAAATAAGTACAATTATTATTCTCAGGCTTGGAAAGATACAGTATATGCAACTGTAATGTAAGTAAGCAGAAGCACATGAAACGGTGATTCTTCCAAAATACACTGAAAATATAAAATTATTTTTTGACAGAAATATTTAAGCACAAAAATATCACATCCAGGAGTTTAACCACACAACCAAGAGGTGTTCTAAATGGAGAGAATGGGCGGAGACATGGAAAAAAAATTCTTATAAATAGAAAAAAATTATCTGAACTTAAGATCAGAGAACAAGGAATTCCTAAGCAAAATATCATAAAAGCAAAAAGATAAGGAAATTAAAAGCAGTTTTTCTCCATAAATTAATCTATGAAATCCAATGTAAATCTAATAATAATCACTATTTTTAAAACTTTTCATCATTTTCTTTTTACAAATTTTGGCAACTAATTCTAAAATTTATCTGGAAGAATAACTTTTAATAAAGGCCACTGGAAGGGGTGATTTCTTTAAAATCAAATGAAATATAAATCAATATAAACTTAAATAATATACTATTTGTACAGGAATAAGAAATCAATGGAGCAGAATAGGTGAGAAACTAACCTACATGCAAAGGACTGTATCACATGAAAATCAAAATATTTTAAGACAGATTGCCTGTAAGCGATGTTGGATAATTTGTTACTTATTTGGAAAAATTAAATTGAATTTCTACTTCAAACCATACACAAAAACAAATTTCAAATGGACTAATGAGGTACAGAGTGAAAAATGGAATCCATGTATTAGTGAAAGCTGCAGGAGTATTTTTCTTTAGAATCTCAACATATGGATAAGTTCCTGAGAAAACACAAAATCCTGAAGCCATTTTTTAAAAAGATGGAATGCACACTTTGAGATTAAGTATTATTAATATTGGTGGCAGATTAAAGATGACCGAAATTATTAGCACTTCTTCTACTGAAAGGCGAATTCTATGACCCCTTTTCCCATCCCCCAAATTCTGGAGGGCTCTGTTATTACTTTGAAAAGTAGGACACTTTAGAATATGTTATACCAGTTTGTCTGTCTAGGCTCTAAGAGAATGGTAGCTTCCACTTCCTTAAGCTTAGAACAACTGCTATTGGAAATAAGTTAATATTGTGTGAGAAACCAAAGCCACATTAAAAAGTCACTTGCAGATGCCTTGGCCAACAGCCATAAAAGAGCCCACAGCCAACAGACAACGTCAATGCCAGCCATGGGATTATGCCATCCCGACATCCAGCCCAGTCAAGCCTTCAGACAATTCCAATCCCAGCTGCTGACTACAATGACCCCAATGAGAACTACCCATGTGAATCCAGGCAATCCAGAGAATTGTGAAACATAATAACCTGCGGTTTGAAACAACTGTATTTTAGAATTTAAAAGAAAAAACAAACAAAAAAAAACAAGAAAAGATAAATGGAACAAGATATGGTACCAAGTATGAGATCCTGTGATAACAAATTCTACATCATGCTGCACTGGCTCTGGGGCCCAATGGACAGAAGACAGAAGATCCTGAGAAGACTGTTCATCAGGGCTTCAATGAGAGTGAAAACATTTTATTGGAGGCTGGAGAAAGGGCAGCCCCTATTACAAAGAAGCAGAACATTTGACAACACTGTCACCAGTGGTAATGTGAAAAATAGAAAATAGATCTAACACACTGAAGGTTTTGTCTAAGGGCATTTCTAGTTAGAACACGGAATGTACCAATTGCTTTTTTTTTAAAATACTGTCATGTATGAAAAGCATAGGTAGCTGAGCTATTTTACTGTTCAGTTTTCAAGATAATTTTCAAGAAAGTAAATTGAAGGCAATATTTACTGGGATCAAAAATTAAACTATTTCTCATTCCCAGTTGCTCCAGAGGGCAAAGGACCCACAAAACAAGAAATGATATCAGGGCAAATGTCAAATCCCGAGCATGTTCAGTAGAGCATGGCTTCGGGGTGATGATTTTAAGAGTGTGGCTATACAAATTTTAAATGGAGGACATGATGTTAAGAATGTTTTAAGTGTGTGCCTAGTAGGGCTTCAAAGAATCTTAAGGTCATCACCTTTAGACCTTCTCTCTTAGATAATAGGTACCATAAGAATCTTAAGTGCATGCCTCAAGACTCTTCCAGCTAAACAAAAAAGCTTCTGAGGATCTTACGGGTGTTGTCCTACAGTGCCCTGACTCTTGGCTTAGACAAAGAGCCTCTATAGGTAAACTGTGAATATGTTTTTTGTGTAATGAAGTATATTATAATCTGATAGACAAGGAATCTATAGTTTTTAAAAGGATTGTATCCGCTTGACTGAAGTGGTCATAGTACAAAAGAAAAAGTGTTTTGGATCCCTACCCACCCTCCTAAACTACAATGAGCAGTAAGAAAGCAGAGGAAACATTCAGATGCTAACAGCTTATATTTTATGGAAAAAGAAAGACGACTTGATGGAAGAAACAAGAAACCAAGACACAAGCCAAGAACCATGAAAAACCCTTCCTCAGAAACAGAGAAACTCAAAGAGTTAGCAGTGTGTGCCCAGCTGGATTTCATAATTGCTATGGACCAATGACTGCCATGTGTCTTCCATTTCCCTTGTTTTCGAGTGATAATGTCATTTGTGGTTTTTCTATGGCTGTCCAACACTGTATGTCAAGTGCCTGCATATAGGTAACTTGTCTCTGGTTCACAGGTCATCAAAGAGAGAAGACCCACCCCAGAGAAGGCTCATCTACACCTGGACCTGATTTAGACAATAAAACCCTGAACCATAGAACTTGAACTTAAAGCTGTAATGGTATGGAACTTCAGATGGAGGGTGTGTTAGGAAGTAAGGAGAGGTGGACAGGCAAGGTACATTTTGCATGGGGCAAATTATAAATAAATTGGGGTAAAAGAATGAACTGTGGTGAATTAAAGAGGGTCAATTTTTTTTTAACATTCTTCCTGTTTCCTCCATTAAATTTGGATGAGCTCTCTGACTGCTTTGAACAACATATTATAACAGAAGATGCTGTGCCATTTTCCATGCCCAGAATTTAGGAGCCTTCTAGCTTCTACAACCTGCTCCTTGGAGAACTTGCTCTAAAAAACCTGCCACCACCATTCTGTAGTAAGAGCACAAACCACATAGAGGGGCCACATGTAGACACTCCAGCTGACAGCCCTAGCAGAGCCCCAGCTGAGCTCTCATGCAAAGAGAACATCCACGGCCACCACGTGCAGGAGCCCTCTTGGATTTTCAACCCAGTGAAGACTTCAGAAGACTACACCAGTGACCAATGGACTGCAGCCACATGAAAGACACTGAGCTAGAGCCTTACACCTGTGCCCAGCAACCCTCAGGGCTGTGTATAAGACAACTCTTTTTTGACTTAAGTCTCTAAGTTTGGGGGTAGTTTGTTACCCTACAATAGATCATTGATAAATACACACACACACACACACACACAAACATTTCCAAATATATATATTTTCACATATGTATATATGTGTATATATATCTGAATATGAAACAGAAAGAATTAATATTCATATTATGCAGATGACTGCTGCAAGTCAATTAAAAAAACAGAAGAACACAGGCTGGGCATGGTGGCTCATGCCACTTTGGGAAGCTGAGTTAGGTAGATCACCTGAGGTCAGGAGTTCGAGACTAGCCTGGCCAACATGGTGAAACCCCATGTCTACTAAAAATACAAAAATAGGCATAGTGGCTCATGCCTGTAATCCCAGCTACTCTGGAGGCTGAGGCAGGAGAATCGCTTGAACCCGAGAGGCGGAAGCTTCAGTGAGCCAAGACTGTGCCACTGCACTCCAGCCTGGGTGAAAGAGCAAGACTCTGTCTCAAAATAAAATAAAATAAAAAGTAAGTGAATAAATAAATACATACATACAGAAAAAAAATAAAAAAGGAAAAAGAACTCAATACAAAAAAGTGAACAAGGAATATGAAGAGGCAATTCAAGGGAAAAATAAAAATAAACAAACATATAAAAAGAAGCTCTCACGCTACAGAGAAGTGCAAATTAAAACAAGACAACTGTTTTCTTCCATCTAATTGGCACAAATTAAGATGACTGATAAATCTAGTTTCAGGGAATGCTTGAAAAAAAATCAATTCCATTGTCAACTAATAGTGGCAGTATAATTGGTATGTACTTTTATAGAGAGCAATTCGTGTGATTTTTAAATTTTAATTCCTATATCCTTCCATCTAGCAAATATGCTTCTAAGACCTTAGCCAAAAGAAATATTTGTGTATACATATACGCACATACACATATGTATGTATACATACAGATGAACCAAGATGTTCTTTGTAGCATTGTTTGTAATAGTTAAAATTGGAAACAACCCCAACTTACTAAGCAATAATGAAATATCCATAGTATATAAAGATTTAGAGAATGAACTGGATATACATTATTGACATGAAAAGATATCCATGATACATTTTTAAGTAAAAAAGAGTTGTAGAACACTATGTATAAAGTCAGTCCATGGAGTCTTTAAAGTGTGCTTGCATTGATATACATCTACATACATTGGCAAGTTTTATGAAAGAAAAAGTCCAGAATGATTTGCATGAAATACTGCCAGGAATGAGTACAGAGTAATGTTCAAAGATGAAGGGTACATGCATTTCCATATGTTTAACATCTTTTACAATGAGCAGATAGTTATGGATTATATCTGAGACTTCAAAATGTGCCCACTTTCTCTCTCTCACACACACATACAATGACAACTGTCAGGGCGGGAAGTGTCAGCAGCATTCAAACCTCATGGTATTGAGCAGACCGGCAGTAGTTGAAAAGGAAAACAGAATCAAGGAGAGGATTTCGCAAGTGAGAGACAATTAAACTTGTCTAAGTGTTGAGCAGGAGGACTCGGAGAGGCAGGAAGTGGTGAAGTTGTGGGAGATGATTCACACTAGGAGGGAACAAGATCTGGAGCCCTCGGAGAGATGCTGGCCATAGTGTAACTGTGGGACTGGCCTCAGAAGGAGGTGGGAAAAACCTTCCCAGTGGAGTGGCCTCTGCTTTGCTCTGTTCATCTCGTCCACCTTCTCCAGAACAAAACCAAGCACAACAGCCTAAAACAAGCATACTAGGTTGTATTTACAGATAAAGTTTGCCCCAGGTATAGCCATAACTAATTACAAAATACCTGATAACTTCCTCCCCTAGGTCTTCTTTGTCACCCTCCAGATTGTAGATCTCTGATATTTCCCTTTCCCCAGACTCCTTGCCTCCAACAGGCCCATGTGCTAAGCCATGATGCACATTCAAGAAGTAATTGTTGCAGGTCAGGGCCACTGCAATACTCCACAAAGGAACTGCACATCAAAACTTAGATCTTCACAAGAAGGTGAGCCCAGAAGGTGAGCCCTCGCTCCTACTCTAGTTCTCCCACTTTCAGGTCTGAACACTGATATCTGCCTTCACCCAGAGCATCCCATGGGAAATGGGATCTGGTCTGTGGGCAAAGGCAGGCTGCATCCTCTCCTTCCGGATCAGTTTTGTCACCAGTGACAGCTGGAAGCCTCTTGATTTCTTGATATTGGTAACCTATTTCTTAAAACATTAAAACCATGGAGGCAACACAATCTAATCCCACTTCGGGGAGAAAATGATGTATTTATGCTATTATTAAATCTCTGGCCTCAAGGAGTAATGAACTGCTCCTCGCTGTGAGAAACTCTGTCCTCTGTCCTCTGCCCTATGCAGCCTGCAGCCTCACGACAAAGCCACACCAGCTTCGACTGGTTGCTCGTTTGCTACCTGGGGCGATGGCACCAACTTCCATTACACTGTATTTAGCCTGGGTCTGTCTTCAATGTCTTCTGGGAGTGGCTTGCCAGTTCCTCTCATCGTGTAATTACCACAAAGCTCTCACGCACTGTGACAAATGTGATTTCTCCCTGGCTACCACATGGCCTGTTCAGGCAATGACTATTTTCAGGCAGAGGTTCTAGTCCCTAGTTTTATTCCCAGAGCCGTCTTCTACGTTAATGCTCCATTTGGCTCTAAGAACCAAACCATGCCCATAGAAATCCCACAGGGTTTTTGTAGAAAGGCAAACTTACTCCCACTCCGGAATTAATGAACCCCTCTTGCTGTCAACTGTAGTTTAATGGATTTCACCATTCTGTGTATTTTCACACCCAGAACAGAAAGTCATACAAAGGTAACTTAATTCAGGAGTGACCTTTGAGTTCCTTGCTTGGCAGTGTTGTAAATCTTGTGGTGTGGCAGGTTTATTCCTTTCTCTGTGATTTCCATAGGAGGCTTCGCCTTATGAGTGGCACAGACTTAAAATTGTTGCAAAAATGCTATCTCTGTCTAAAATGGCTGATAATCATTGCATTCTATCAACCCTGGTGATAATTTATCCCTATTTATTTCCCAAATTTAATTTTTTACTAGACTATCTTTCAAAAAGATTGTGTCATCATGCTGCATAATATTACAACCAACTGAGAAGAAAAATAACTTCTGTTCTCTTCATTGCAGCATCTTCTTTTGTTACTTTCCTGTTGATGCTCAAACATTACCAAAGTTAGGGCTTCTCTTTACTTTGTAATTTTTCTTCCTGTTATCTTAAGTCGTTTTATCATCACCTTTACTTCTCACCTTTAAATTAAATGCAAGTGCACCACATGAGTTTGAGGTGAAGAAAAAGATCTCCAAAGTACAGCTGGTTAATTTGTATAAGCTTTGCAGTCAGATACAAATTAATATTAAATAATGAGTTCTAGACCTATCCCGACTTAATTCCCTTTCTCCACGTGCCTTATTTATACTTACTCTTTGTTGACCATCAGGTGCATAAAAGTGAGCAAAGCATTTTCCCCATCATTAAAGATGGCTCAATCTCCCAGAAGAGAGAACCAAGTTTTAAAAGGATTACAGTATGTTTCTATAATAGCAACGAGAAAAATGCATAAAGTGTTTTGAGAGCAAATGGGAGAGACAACAGAATGTGCAGCAAATTGTTGCTGTGCCTCCAGTCTCCCTTCTCTCTTCCTGGAGGGTGCATCCCTCTCTGCTTGCAGAGATACTCCTCCCTTCCTGGGAGGTTCACTTCTACCTCTTGCTTTCCTGCCTGAAGAGGTGAGCATGTGACCCAAGAAAGGCCAATCACAAGACCCCCTCCTCCTTGCTGCAGTGATTGGTCCAGGGTGAGCACATGACCTAAGGTGGGCCAATTACAAGGCCCCATCTTCCTGGTCACTGTTATTGGTGCAGAATGAGCACATGACCTAAGGTGGGCCAATCACAAGGCCTCATCATCCTGGCCACTATGATTGGTCCAGAATGAGCACATGATCCAAGCTGGTCAATAAATATTCCTTGAGGATTTTTTCCACAGATGCTGAGAGAAAAAAGGTCCTGTGTTGACAAATAAATGTAGACTTTGCTTAAGTTTATTTGAACCAGGTTTTGCTCCCTCACAACTGAATGAGTCTTGACTAGCAGAGAAGGCATTCTAAAAAGGGAACAACACTGATGGCGAGAATGTAACACAGTGAGGACATAGCAGCTATGAACCGTCGGGGTCCCACCAGTCAAGCCACCTTGCAGCCCTGCACTGTCGTTTTAACCCTGTCACTTGCTCTGTATTCTGCCAGAGCAAAGACTGCGAGTATGTGGTAGCCAAAATGGTAAGACATATACAAAAGAAATAGGTTGTCAATGCGGTAGATTATTCTAACCATTCTGGACAATCCTGGACTACGAGATAAAATTGCTTTTTATAATCTTCTGAAATAAGAAAAGATGCCTGTGATCAATTTTTCATCCAATTCATAAGAAATAACACTGTATTAAAAATATAGTGAACAAAATAAAAACCTTAATAAGGGCTAAAACTAGACATGGTAAAATTTTAATCTCCAAAATTTCACCCACAATGAAACAGGCTTGGTAGAAGTGACAGGTATAATATAAATCTTAAAATGGAATAAAAATGAATTAAGAATGTTAATACTGTGAAATAATGCATTCAGTATTGATATGGTTTGGCTGTGTCCCCACCTAAATCTCATCTTGAATTGTAGCTCCCATAATTCCCATGTGCTCTGGGAGGGACCCAGTGGGAGATAATTGAATCATGGGGGTGGTTTCCCCCATACTCTTCTCCTGGTAATGAATAAGTCACACAAGGTCTGATGGTTTGATAAGGGGAAAGCCCTTTCACTTGGTTCTCATTTTCTCTCTTGTCTGCCCCCATGTAAGACATGCCTTTCGCCTTCTGCCATGATTGTGAGGCCTCCCCAGCCACGTGGAACTATGAGTTCATTAAACCTCTTTTTCTTTACAAATTACCCAGTCTCCGGTGTGTCTTTATTAGCAGTGTGAACATGGACTAATACAAGTATTATGATAGAAAGATTCTTAATTAATAAAATTAAAATATAAAATTAGCACAAAAATTTTTCTAATGATATTATTTCAATAAAATTTCAAAATGATAAATTGTATATAATGCAATTGTGCTACATAAGCATTTAGACAAGCAATAATTTGGTTTACCATGTTGGGTAGAGAAAACATTCTCTCAATAAAAATCATCTTGAGGTTAACTCAGTAGGATTAGAGCATATTGATTCCACATGTACATCAATTTGGTTGAAGTGCATATTTCAAGGGAAGAAGTTTCAAAAAATGAAAGCCTAGGAGGGTACAGATTATGAAGGATGAAGCATGCCATGCTAAAGGCTTTGGACTTTATCCTGAGGGCTATTGGGAATCTATGAATCACTTTAAGAATGGGAGGAAACCAATCAAGTCAAATCCCTTCCTAGCTCTGTGGAGGAATGAGATGAGAGGCCAGATTAATGAGAATCTGACCCGGTACTGCAGGAGTGGCATGATGAGTGTCCCAATTTAAGAGAGGTCCAGGGAATGGAGGGAAGGCAAGAGGTACTAGAGATACTATGTCAGTGACTGACAGGACTTCATGACTAACTGGATATTGGGAGGAGGGCGGATGAAAACTCACTCCCAGGATCCCAGTTTGTACATTTGGACACCTTTTGGCAAGAAAGAAAATAGAAGACTATGGGCTCTGGTGAGGAAGGTGATGAGTGCACTTTGGATGACCGAATCTGAAGTGAATGAAGATGTCCATTAATCAGCTTGAATCTATTGTTCAGGCGAGGGATGTGGGGTGGAGAGAGGTGGCCTGATGCATCAGTGTGTAGTTGATAGAAACAGCCATCAAAGAAAATTAGTTCACCTAGAAATACTAGCAATGAAGGAAACAGAATTAAGTGGGGAAACCTGAGTTTTGCTTGTTTTGTTCTTAGATTAATGACCATGTAGAGCTCTGTATGCTTTATGTATATTAATTTGCTTAACCTTCATAACAAGCATATGAGATAAATACATCATTATCAACTTTTTTTATATATATAATTGAAGAAACTGAGGGCCAAATCAGTGAAATATTCTGTCCAAGGTGACAGATATAGTAAGTGGCATGGTCAGCAATCAAACTCATGTGATCTGGACTCAGAGGCTGAGCTTTAACCACAAGGCTGTACTATCCCTTATGTGTGCTGAACACCACACATAAGTAAGGGAGGGGCAGAAGAGAATCCAAGGGAGAAAATCAAAAGAAAACATCAGAGAAGAGAGAGGGAAGGCAGAGGGTGTGGTATCACAAAAGAAGAGAAAGGATGGATTTTAAGGAGGACGTGGCCAACAATGCAACATGACAGAGAGGGGCCGTGAGTGTCAAGGGCTGAAAAGTGGTCCCTGAGCAGTGATAGGTGGGTTCTACCTGTCTTTTCTGTGCAAGGTTAGAGAGTAGACAGAGTGGAGAAACAGAAGTGATGAAATGATGACAAACATAGAAAACTCTGTTCTTCCCTTCACAGCCAAGTTTCTTCAACAAGATGGCAGTAGTTGAAGGCTCACTCACATGTGACAGGAGAGAGGGATACAAGGAAACTTAAACAGGACAGCTCAGAGGATGGGGAAGCAGGTGAAAGGAGCTTCAGCCAAGTAAATTTAGTTTCACACTTGAAGTTAGAGAAGAAGCTGTTTTCCAAAAATGACAAGGTGGATGAAGACCTAGGAGTTAAAAGAGCATACCAAAGGATTGAAATAGCTATTGTGGGGTGTAAGAAAGAAAAACTGACTGGAAATTTTTTTAAAAGTGATGTCATCACTGATCCTGGAAGGGCAGCTATAGGTCATGATGTGCTGACAGCAGCCCCAATGTATGGTTGTGTTGGTGTCATTGTTTCTCTTTCAAAAGGGTTCCTATTTGGAGGACATGCTAACCCCCATTTTAGGAGATTTCTTAAGAAAGGAACTTATAGCAGGGATCATTCTACACAGGTTTTTAAGAATGAAGTTCATTGTCTACAGTGTGGGCTCAGTGAGAACCCATGGGGGATATCATACCAATCTCAGTATCAAACCATTAATTATTTAAGTATGTGTACTGTGTATCTTGTAACTAATAGGACAACCCTCCAGGCATCCACTTCTAATAAATTTAGAGCAAAATTTATGGCACATCCCAAGCAAATAATATAGGAGTCTATAACACACATTCTGTGTTCTGACATTATTTTTGTGTCTAGTAGTATTTTACTTTTAAAGTATTAAATTTCTTTGCCTGTCATTTTAATTTTTAACTTTATTATATAAAATACTGATATAGTTTGGATATTTGTCTCCACCCAAATCTCATGTAATCCCCAGCGCTGGAAGTGGGGCCTCATGGGAGGTATTTGGATCATGGGGGTGAATCCCTCTTGAATAGCTTGGGTCATCTCCTTCCTGATAAGTGAGCTCTCACTCTGAGTTCTCATGAAATTTGGTTATTTAAAAGTGTGTGGCACCTCCTCCCCTCCTTCCTGGCTGTGTCTCTCACCTGCTCCTGCTTTTGTCATGTGATGTGCCTGCTCCCCCTTTGCCTTCCACCATGATTGTAAGCCACCTGAGGCCTCCCTGGAAGCTGAGCAGATGCTCACGCCATGCTCCTGGTAAAGGCTGCAGAACTGTGAGCCAATTAAACCTTTTTTCTTGATAAATTATACAGTCTCAGGTATTTCTTTATACCAATGCAAAAATGACTTAATACAAATGCACATAGATTTTTTTAAATACCTTAAATCTTTTCTGAAATAAGAGGTCCCTTTCAGTCTTTCAATCATTCATTCTTATTTTTTTAAATAATAAGTAGGATAGTTATAAAATGTAAAGCCATAAAGAAACAGATAATTGTTTTATATAAGTTTCAGAAGATCTTTCTAATTTGTCAACAAAAATCAACCAGGAAACTGAAATATGAGCTTTATGATTAGGTAACGTGATAAGGACAGAAATCCTTACATCATTTTGATGCCCATTTCCTGAGCTGAAATGGTGAGATGTGGTAGGTACTATGAGTTTTCTGTAAGGCTCACTTTTGCTCTTTTTTCTTTAGTTTAATGAAATCCAATTGTGGGGGGGAGGGGGATGTGTGCTGCTCTCATACCCTCAAAGCATGAAGGAAAAGTGACATAAGCCAATTATGGTAATTCTTTTTTACCTAACCAGTTATTGGTTTAGGATCAGGCATGTGATCCCATTTTGACCAATTTAAGCAGATATGATTTGAGCATCTTCCTAGAAAAATATTATTTCCTAAAAAATGCTCAATATCACTAGTAATCAGGGAAATGCTAAACAAAACCACAATGTGATACCACCTTACTCCTGCAAGAATGGCCATAACAAAAAATCAAAAAATAATAGATGTCGGAGTGAATGTGGTGAACAGGGAAAACCTCTACACTGCTGTAGGAATGTAAAGTAGTACAACCTCTATGGAAAACAGTGTGGAGATTCCTTAAAGAACTAAAAGTAGACCCACCAATTGATCCAGCAATCCCACTACTCAGTATCGACCCAGAGGAAAAGAAGTCATTATATGAAAAAGATACTTACACGTGCAAGTTTATAACAACACAATTCACAAGTCCAAAGATATGGAACCAGCCCAAATGCCCATCAATCAATCAACAAGTGGATAAAGAAATTGTGGTAAATATCTGTAATGGAATACTACTCAGCCATAAAAAGGAATTAAATAATGGCATTTGCAGCAGCCTGGAAGTGGAGACCATTACTCTACGTGAAGTAATTCAGGAATGGAAAACCAAACATTGTATGTTCTCGCTCATAAGTGAGAGCTAAGATATGAGGATGCAAAGACAAGAATGATACAATGGACTTTGGGGACTCAGTTGAAAGGGTGAGAGGGGGGTGAAGGATAAAAGACTACACGTTGGGTACAGTGTACACTGCTCAGCTGATGGGTCCACCAAAATCTCAGAAATCACCACTAAAGAACTTATTCATGTAACCAAACACCACCTGTTTCCCAAAAACCTATTGAAATTAAAAAATAATAATAATAAAAAGGAAAATATTATTATCTAATAAAAAAGAGACCCACAGGGTGAGGAACTTGCCATCCCATCCCAGAAACATCCCTTCCTGTACATCTCAATGATTTTCAGCCATTAAATATGAATATCAGAGTTTATGATGTTTGCAGCAACTGCCATTTTAAGACCATCAGGAGAAGACTGAAAGAGAAGTCAGAAACCTGAAGCCATCAAACTGAAGATGAATAGCTGGTGAATAGCTGGCCTTCTCTTTATGTGAAGAAAAGTAAGCTGCCTTTGTCTACATTTCAATTAATCAAGTATTATTACTTGTAGTTAAAAGCAGTTTAACAAATACACAAACCTTCTAGATACAAAAACAAAACTCACCCCTCAGGGGTCAGCTCCAGATTCTAGAGGATTTGTCACACAGCTGGTCACCTTGGTGAGAACAGTGAAGAAATGAGATGCTATCTCTTACACCAAAGTTCCTTCACTGCCTCCTTCACTGTTCTAAAGAGACAACATATTTTTAGTGAACTCAAAGCAATACATTCTTCAAAGTATTATTTCATGTAAATTTATATGTAGATGAATTACAACAAGATGAAACCCTTGGTGGTGGGTTAGTGGTTGCATTTAATTTTCTTTTGCCATTGTCCATTTTTAATTTATTGAATTTTCTGCATATGCTACTTTCACCATCAGAAAATGACAAATATTATTTATAAAATAAAAGTGTAGCTTCTGCATTATCATTTCAACACCAATCAAGAACCAAAAGCAAGGTGGCACCAGTCAGCAAGCCTTAAAGGGTGTTTTCCCAGTTTCTGGTTAAGATAGGAATGCAAGACACAGTAAAGGTGACAGGTATATATTTACACAGCACAGTCCCCACAACAATCATAGCTTTAAAGCAAAACCTCTCACTCTTCTTCTTCCCTGTTTTATAGTTTAATTTCTGCCTGCAGTTGTCTTCCTTTTTTCGTCTGTCTTATTCTCACTAGTCAAGGCACAAAATGCAACACAACCCTTGGCTAGAGCCTATTATTATATTAAAAGGATAAAAGAAGTTTGTTTTGTCATGGTATTATAAAATTGCATATCCCTTAAACACCTATCAAGTTGTTTCATGTGAAAATCTTTCCTTGCTGCCAATATAAGTCATATTTCAATTTATTTCATTTGTTCATGTTCAGTCTTCTAAAATATTTAGAGTCAGAGATAGTCTATTTTTAATCTACTAGATTGATGATGAAATCACAATATGACTTTAGTGACCATTTGAAGCCTCATTAGGTGGCATTGTCTGAGGAATTTGTTATGACTATAATTTTAGAAGCAGAGTATATGGTTCAAACAAGACCTAAAGACCCTTCAGAATTCATTGCCCTTTCAGTAGCACATTTTTTTAAAGCAGTAGCCTTCAGAATTTTGCATACAATGTTTTTAGAAATGGTCTTTCCATAAAATATCTGGGCCGAAAATATAAGTTTTCAATTAATATATAGGTAATCAATAAAATGCCACATTATTAATTCACCTTACAGGTACTTTAATTATTTTTAACATCATAATATTCAACTAGTGAATAAAGGAGGTAGCCTTTCATTTAAATTGGTGCTTGAACTTTGTAATTACTTCAGATGTTATTGCTGATGTTTAAAATCTTTCCAGTGGAATTTTTCTCAAGTTAGGTATGGGACTGATATGCTTAACCTTAGGCCTCATCTTGATGCCACTAGACTGTAAGATGAAATAATTAGTTTTATCTTACAATATGTACCAGACTTTCAACTAATAAGAAAAGTAGAATTAAAAGATTGTTCTAGGATAAAGATCATGATATCCAGGATTAAATTTTAGATTATGGGAAGTTATTTATTATTAAATTGGTTCACTTTTGCAAAACTCTTTTTTGGAAATACTTTAAGACAAAGAAAAACATCCATCCTGTTTGAAATACTTAAAAAAAAAAGAAAAACATAATCAAAGTCTGTTATATTCATTAATTAATGGATAACATAATATCCATATAACATTCATCAGTAAATACATTTAATTCTCTTGGTTAAAAGAGGTTTTGGATCATGCCACTGCTGTCACAAACTACGGCAGCCCAGACCACTGAGACAATCACAGACATGGCAGACAAAGATTACAACTGAACAATCTGCATGGAGACCATGCCACTGAGTCCACCCAGAACAAAAGGCAACATACCATTCCCAGTCAACACCCTGCTCCCAATGGTCACCCAACCAATACACCATTCCCAATCAACACCAATTCCCATCTACAGAAAAAGGTCTCTTCCTGCAAAAGCTATTCCATAAAATGAGAAAAAATGACTGTTCCACTAGATGCACAGATATGAGTGTCAGGACACAAGAAACATGAAAAAACAAGGAAACATGAAATTTGCAAAGGAAGACAATAAGTCTTCAGTGACAGACATCAAAGGAAAGAATGTTTATGAAATGCCTGAAAAGTAATTCAAAATAATGATCTTAAGAAAACCGAGTGAGGTACAAGAGAATACAGACAAACAAGATAATAAAATCAGAAAAACAATTAATGATCTGAATGAGAAATTTAACAAATAGGTAGATATCATAAAGAAGAACCAAACCAAAATCTTGGAGCTGAGGAATTCAATGAATAAAATAAAAAATAATAATTAATATGTTCAACAACAGACTAGATAAAGCAGAAGAAAGAATTTCTGAGCTTGAAGATGGGTCTTTGGAAATAATCCAGTCAGAGAAAAAACAAAAGAAATAAGAATAAGAATGAAGGTACTAGGACTTATGAAATGCCATTAAGCAAACAAATATTTGTGTTCCAGGAGTTAGAAATAGAGAAAGGCTCAAAAAACTTATTTAACAAAATAATAGCTGAAAACTTCCTAAGTCTTGGGAGAGACATGAACATCCCGATTCAGGAAGCTTAAAAGTTCCCAATAAAATTCAACCCAAGTAAATCCTCTCCAAGGCACATCATAATCAAACTGTCAAAAGTCAAAGACAAAGAATTCTAAAAGCTGCAATAGAAAACCATCAAGTCACACATAAGAGAATCACCATTAGATGATTAGCATGTATCTCAGAAGATTATTTCCAAAGACTATGACTTCACTCATAAGTGGGAGTTGAACAGTAAGAACACATGGACACAGGGAGGGAAACATCACGCACCGGGGCCTGTTGGGGGATGGGGGGCTAGGGGAAGGATAGCATTAGGAGAAATACCTAATGTAGATGACGGGTTGATGGGTGCAGCAAACCACCATGGCACGTGTATACTTATATAACAAACCTGCACATTCTGCACATGTATCTCAGAACTTAAAGTATGATAATAATAATAATAAACTAACCATGCACCTAAAGGAACTAGAAAAACAAGAATAAACTGAACAAAACATTGCTAAAAGGAAAGAAAGAATGAAGTTCAGAGAAAAAAATAAACAAAATAGTGACTAAAAAATCAATAAAATGAAGAAATGTTTTTTGAAGTGGTAAACAAAACCAATAAATCTTTAGCTAGACTAAATAAGAAAAAAGAAAAAAGATCCAAACTAATAAAATTGGAGATGAAAAAGGAGACATAATACAGAGGATCATGAGAGACTATTATGAACAACCTTGAGAACATAGAAGAAATGGATAAATCTTGGATACATACAAACCAATCAAGGTTAAATTATAAAGAAAGAGAACCTCTGAACAGACCAGTAGGAGTAAAGAAATTTAATCAGTAACAAAAATCTTCCATCGAAAAAAAAAAAAAAAAAAAGAAGGACCTCATAACTTCACTGCTGAATTCTACCAAACATTTAAAGAACTAATACCGGGGGTGGAGCCAAGATGGCCGAATAGGAACAGCTCCGGTCTCCAGC